>NC_081826.1:186517375-186850812 GCF_030867095.1 Alligator mississippiensis
CAGCTCCCTCCTTGCTTATCTGCCACCCCATACCATGGTTGCTCCAGCTCCTGCCCCTGCCAGTGATGACCAGTGCCCCACTGCTCCAGCCCTGCCCCTGCCAGCAATGACTGCCACCCCATGCTCCTGTTGGCCATGGTGCTGGCCCTAGCCCCCGCCCCCCCCGCTCTACCCAGGCCCCAGAAGGGCCACGCATCCACCAGCAGGGGCCAGGGCATTGGCTGTAGGATGCCTGGCCTACCCCTTCCTGCACTCCCCATTCCAGCCCACCTGCCTCACCATGCACACACCCCGTACCCCCTGTCTGCCCCTGTACCACTCTTAGGACACGCATGTGGTTGAAACAAAAAAAATGTATTTCCCACACAACACCCACCCCTATCTCCCCTCAACAAACAGAACCCCTTCCCTGGTCCCTCCCCAACAAACACATCCCTTCCACCATGCACCCATCCATCAACAATAAAAAATCTGCCTATAACTGGAAAACTATTTACAATATGTCTGGATTTTGAGCCCTAAGTGAAGAGTCGTGGGGGGGTGGGCCAGGGTCAGAACCTGGGAGCAAGTGCCTAGCACCCCAGTGTTGGCCCATTCCCCTGTGGGTCCAGGGGCCACGGCAACCCCAGTGGGCAGTGGCCTCATGCATGGCTGGGTCTTCAGATGCATGTTGTGGGACAGAGCTGTGGGGCCAGGGCCTGGGCCTGGGCCAGGCTCAGGTGGGTGGCAGCACCTCGAGGGTGGGGGCCAGGACAGGGTGTCTGATGGGTAGGAGGCACCTGAGGACCTTCTCCCAGGCCCAGGTGGGGGCCTGCTGCAGGGTGGCAGCTGGGGCCCAGGGGCCCTGCGGAGCCCTAGGCAGAGGCTGGGCAGTGGGGGACATGGACATAGCCACCAGGACAGTGTCCAGGGCCTGGTGATCAGCATCCCCTTGCTGCCGAAGCAGCTGTAGGTACACCTACTCCAGGGCCTCTATTTGGGCCCAGTGGGCCCACTGTGCTCAGTTTGGTGCCTCTACCTGAGTGACTTCCTCCACCTGCCGGGCCTCTCCCTGGGCCTCCTGCTCCTCCATCACCACCACCAGCCACTGGAGCAGGAAGGTCCAGTCCATGGTGCAGTGATGGCACAGTCAGTGTATCTGGATAGCTCCAGTGGTAGTTGATGGCAATCCAGAGCCTGCGTCCCCACTGGGGATGGTGGGCTCCACCCTGTGGCCAGATGTTGGCCCTGCGGAGGCAAGAGATCAAAGCCTTTTGTGAGAGTTCGGAACATTTTAGAGGTAAGATGTTCTACACCAGAGGCCATGTGCTGCCAAGTCTCAGATTGGGGGTCAGCCATGAACAGATGCCCAGGGACCATAGTAAGTTGACAACTTCTGCCCAAGCCCCACACCACCCCTTGCTCCCTGGGGCTGGTGGGCAGCTGGGTACTGGCCACAGGCAGCCTGCTTCCCCTGTCCCCTTCCCAGGGCAGAACAGGCTAGGCTGCTGGCAGGACCTGCTGCCATGGCTCCAGACCCCACTGCCCCCACCTCTCTCCCTGCAGGTCAACCACTCTGCTGCACTGCTGCCCAGCCCATAGTGCCCGAGAACAGGGTGTGCAGGGCTGCCAGATAACTGGTGTGAGGGCTGGCCATGCCCCTGCCTTCCCTGCAGGGAACCTGTCTGAGGAAGTGCCCCAGGGCCAGCCCCACATCACCAGTGAACCCTGAGTTTGCCTCTGCTGTGCATGCTCTGGGCAGTGCACAATGAGCTGTTTGTACAGAGAGACAGGGGCTTTAGCCACTACACCTTGCTGCTGCTGCTGATCCTGCTGGTGCCCCAGGTATACCTGCATTCCTGGTTCAGGACCCTGGGCTACAGTGGTGTGGGGGGCAAGCCTGGGTTGTCCTGCAAACTCCACTGCCACCTGGAGGACTACCTGTGGCAGTGCTACACATCCCTGCCCCCCACTGCCACAGAGGACATTGCCACCAACATAGACACCTTCCTTGGGGTGTGAGAGTCCCATGCCCTCCGACCTGCAGGGACACAGGCTGCTCAATAAAGTGCTGAACTGTCTTGCCTCTCTGCATGCTGTGGCAGGGTGAGGAACCCGGGGCCAGGGGAGTACAGGCAGCCCAGGCAGAGAGTCGGGGCAGGGGCGGGGACTGGGATGATGATCCTGCTGACTGAGGAGGGGGGCTCCCCTGTAGCTGATCCCTCTGACCTGCACTCCCAAGTGCTCCACTGGCACTTCTGGGTGAGCATAATTGGTCATGGGGGGGACCACTTCTCCTGGGACCCCCACTCCCCAGCCAGGGCTCTCAGAGGGGGCACCAGCACTTTCACCTGCCCCCCCTGCCCAGGAACACTGGCTATGAGGGGGTGCACCAGCGCTCTCAGGGGGTGCACATGCACCCCTTACATATCACCAGTAAGTCTGGGGTCTCCCAGCAGCTGCAAGGGTTGGGTCCATGTGGCAGAGGCTCTGTTTCTCCATGCTTCTGAGTGCAGCTGGGGAAATGGAGTCTCTCTGCTACATGAATTCCCCACCTCCCATCAGGCTTGTGGGCATGGGCTGGACCTGCATAGCAGAGAGGTTCTGCCTTCCCAGCTGCAGCCAAGAGTCTGGGGAAATTGCACTTCTCTCTCCCATAGATCCCCCCCATCCCAAGTTTGTGGACATGGGTCTTGGTTTGGGGCTCAGTCCACAGAGCAAAGAGCCTGTTTCTCTCCCCCTCTCAGGCCCCCATCCACCAGTGCTGACAGCAGCCAGTTGGCATGGGGGGGAGGACTGGGGAGAGGGGCCCCGCTGGCTACTCAGGCATGTCTGGTTGCTTCTGCAGCATCCTGGGAGGCATGGAGGGGCACCCCCAGGCTTCTGGCCACAGCCTGTGCAGACAAGTTTGAGCCCCCACCAGACAGCTCAAGTGTGTTCAGTTTTGTCCTGACCTAATTTAGAGCACTTGAATAAAGCACTATACTTAGAGTGCTTCTGCCTTGGGCTTCTTGAACAGCTGTACTTAGCCTATAAGTATAGACAGTGGACCTTTGATTGCCTAAAAAGTCATGGAGAATTTAATAGGAAAGCATACCTTCTCTATACTTTGTTTGGACCATCCTATGACATTTAGTACAAAATTGTATCTCTGCTGTAAAATTAAGTAGTTTAGTTTTAAAAATGTCTAATAATTTTGTATTTAATTCTATTACTTTTTAAATCCTGTCTGATTGAACCCTATTAACATTCTCTAGAGCCATAATGATTCCAATACTATTACATTTTAGGGTCATCTTCACATGGGTGTTGCTGAAAATGGATCATAGGACAGAAAAAGGCTTTGCAAATCACAGTAGCCTGCTTTTTCTCTTCTTTGTGCTGTCTTGTCCTATGTTCTGCCCTCTGAACACAATGACAGTCTGGCTTATTTCCTTCTCATGTTGGCTAATGCATGTATTTGACTTATTTAATATTGTCTGTAGCTGCATAATGTTGTCTTCAGAACCACTCTAGCAAATGCATAAAGTTAAGCATACATTTAAGTGCTTGCAACTTATGCTTCTCAGGCAGTTTTCTTCCAACAGGTGAGTTGCCTCAGGGATTCACAAATAAGAACACAGTCTGCCATCTTCACCCTTCTCCCTACAATATATTTGCGCGCTCTCTCTCTCTCTCTCTTTTTTTATCTTTTTTACAAACTTCTTAATAGAAATGAGCTACAGAAGATAAAGGATTCTGTGTTTCTAACATTGCTGATATTACTGTTTTATCTTGGCATTATCAAACAACCTTTAGTAAAAAAAAATGAGTTTTATGTCTGGTTTCATTCTGAAGTATTTAGCAGTAAGAGTGATCTTAGATATAGCCACTGCTTCTTTTACAGCATTGCTTCTGTTTCCAATCCTTCTTGCACAGATTCTGTCTTCCCTGTTGTCTGTTTTCTGCAATTATTTACACATACAGACCTCTTCCATCTTTCTGCTACTGCAATATGCATGAAAGAATGTGAAAACGCAGCATGTTTTCTTACAGCAACGATCCTTTAATGTTCTCAGTGGTCTTTTTCAATAATAAGATTATCCTCTATTTACTATATGTCTTCCCTTTCTTCCTCTAATAAACTGTTATCACTGTTAACTCTTCCAATTGTCTGACATGAATTTGCATATGATATAAGGTTTGGGTTATGTAGTATTCTTTCCTGAAAAAAGGATGCTATTGAACTATTGGATTTTTTAATCACTGTATAATCTGTTAAGATTCCATGTGTGAATGAAATAAATTGAGGGCTAAACTTATTCCAGTCTGTAATACCATAACAATTTCTCTCTTGTAGAAAAGCAAGTGCTAAAAATGGAAGATGAACAGATATACAAATATCTATTTTCCATTTGTTCATGTTCAGAACATGCAGGATGCTCTCAGGCAGTCTAGATACTAGTGGAGAACAGGGAGGGTAATGTGTGTGCAGACCTACCATGCTTTGACTAATACCATTAAAAATAGTATCAGTCAAAGTGTCTTGGAGAGAAGAAGATGTTTCAGGAAGTATCCATCAGTTTTGAAACCACAGCATCATTCTAAAAAGTATTGCTTTTAAGGTGGCACTTGTAAGAATGCCAAAGGAAGCATATACTAATCCACACTACTACTGGAATATGGCATAGTCATAATAGTTCCTTCACTTTGGAAGTACCCAGTTAGTGTTTTATTATGACTTATTATTTGTAAGTAGGCCGGGGAACAGATTTACAGAGATGCTAAACTTTGTAGATGACTCGTGGGATTTACAGAAGCATCGCAGGTCCCCTTGCACTCAAAACAGTGATCCTGATAATGCCCAATTAGTGCCTATGTAATCCTAGAGGTGCCCTGTCATAAGGGATACACATCCTATAAGGCAGCAGCCTGGCACAGGTTAATTATCTCTCCCAATTATCGCCCCCACCTGTGGCCAAGCAATCACTTAGAACCAGCTGCTTTAAAAGTCTGAAGCCCAGACAACCTAGGGATAGTTAGTGAAGAGGTTTAATACTGCTTGGGAATGTTGCAGTGACAGCCTGAGAGAAGTTGGGACAAGCAACACAGAGAGTAAGACCATCAGGCAGAAAAGGTAGGAAAATACCCAGGAAAGCAGTGAGCAATAGGAAGAAATGGGCCTTTGCTGATTAGCATGCCATCCCTAGGCTTGAATCCTGAGGAGAGGATGTGTGAAGGAAAGCTAGGGCACTTCAAACTAGTGACCAGAACCAGGACCTTGAGGTACAAATATGAGTTTTCTGTTTTCTTGGAACCCTACACTATACAAAGAGAAATAGCAACAGGTAACAAAGGACTGCTACTTCTGTGTCCCCAAGGAGCCCCATGTTCTCTTGCAGTCCTTTGATGCACCTAAATGCCAAAAGGCACAGGAGCACCTCCGACTTGGTAGGGCTGGGTGGCAGGTTGTCTAGCTTGCTCATAAGTTCATTTAGAATCCAGAAACTAAGGCTAAGTACAGACATTCAAAAAGCCCAAAATGGGATCAGTTTAAGTTGTATGATTTTTAACTGCTGTCAGGGTGGCATCACTTGGTGGCAAGTCTTGGACCAAGATCCACCATCTTAAAATAATCTGTGTTCACCAAACTTCTGTTATGGGTATAGACTAGTTTCTGATACTGGAAAAAGTATAATGTCTGTGTCAGGCCTAAATCTTTCTGTACTTACGGTCCCTGAGTGGATTTATTTAGTGTCCCTACCCAAGTGATTGGCATGTTTTTTGGTGGTTTGTTTTATTTTTATTTTTTTTTCACAGGGGGAGAAGGAATCAGTTTGGTGATCCAGTCCCTGCTCTAAGACCTGCTTATACAAGACTGAGGCTTTTATTTCCTCTCCCTAGCGTACTTTATGAAAAGGTGTCAAGGCTGTGAACCCCAGCTGGAGGGACACATCTCCCTCTATCTTTTAGTCTAGTCCCTTTCCAGAGACTAGGTGGCTGAGTTCAAACACATTTCTGTCTTCAGCACTTCTCACTCTGAGATTGTTAGTTGCTATGACTCCATTCTGTATTGTATAGGAAGCCTTGGTACCTAACATGGCATATGAGTTTTCTGGACTTGAGCATCTGCAACCAAGCATTGTACTTCACTTAAAGTTCATTTCCAGATCTAACCCTAAATAATATAGGCAACTCATCTTCTGAGGTACTTGACTTTAGAGAGAGGGTTAGTTACTTAACAGGGAAATCCTATTAGGCAACTATCTGCATGATTAGATACCTGAGTACCTCCTTTAAATCCAGACCCCGAACACTATTGTGCTGTGCTTTGTAAAACACAAAAAAAAAATTGTAGTCCTGCTCTATTAACACTGTCCCTTAAATAAGATGGGGGATATGAGATATTAAGAGGTATCTTGAGAACTGCTACAATAATGATAAAGCTTTGTTAGGTTTTTCATTGTTAGTAAGCTAAGTCTACCCCACTCCCAAACATGCACACGCATATATCTAGCAACTGTTTACTGATGCTTGCTTATATGTGGGGGTTCTGTATCATTAGTTTTGTCACCTAGCAGCTGGGACCTTGTCACCTAGAAAATGCCCTTGGATTTGGAAAAACAACTCAGCCATGTTGTACCTTAAAAGACTGAAAACTGGCATTGTGCATGTTTAATCAGATTTGTACACATCTGTGCTTTGCAATGCAGCTTGTTTGGAGGGGAAAAAAAAGCATGCACTCTGTCACTTCCTATTGATAGAGAGATAAATAGAAATGGGATAAGTGCACTAGATCGCTGTCTAAGCATTGGCCTAAAGAAAGGAATAAAGGCCTGGAACATTTAATTTCCCCGCACACTATTTCTTCTATTGATAATTTATTAATAACTCTCAAGTTCATAAGCAAATATCTCCATTTTCAGTCAGACAATTATTTGATGTACCATCTCATGTGAAAACATATGCAAGGCTATAAGATAAGTGTAGTCTCATTGTATACACCTACGTTCAGTCAGTGTTGCCTTACTTATGGTCACTAAGGATAATTAAGTTTGTATCCATCTTGATGAGTAGATTTTGGGGTGGGAAACTATTGTCCCATTTCTTGTATCCTTTGGGAGACTCGTACCACCAGGGCAGACAGTGAAGGAATTGTGATCATCTCCATGCTTTTCATCCCATCCCAGATGAGCCAGAACAAGAAGCTGTTCCTTTCTACTCCTGCACATATAAGGGACAATATATCCCTACATTGGCTGAAAAGGAAATGAAGCATCATGTAAGTGAGATTGCAGTAGGTTAACAGAGTTGTTTTGCTGACTCTCTGCATCAGCATACATTGCAATCCTGCTGTAAATGTGGATGAGCTTCTGATTTAGTGCAATTGTGGGGTTTGTTTAAGGGAATATAAGGGAAGGGTAGAGGGTGGCATATGACCTGGATAGAGAGGGTCTTGAGTATCTAAAAGTGCTTTTTAGTGAATTCGGTAGCAGCAGGTATTTAGGGAAAATTAGGCATCTAAATGTGGATGAAGGTGCCCAGCTTTAGCCCCCAACGCTTTTTTTTTTTTTTTTAACTAAGGGTTATGCAGTTGTTGAAGGGAGAGAGATTTATTTCAAACAAAATATGTTTCATTATGATCACCTGTTGTTTGTTGTGATACTTTTTGGATACCTGTCATACAGAATAGAACCCCTTGTCTTACTGATGAATGTCTTTCTCAGTATCTTACATGTTTATCATTAGACTCGTTTTAATTTTTATTAAAAAACGGCGTAATTTAAATGAGAGGAAGCATCCTCCTGGTGAGGATGTAAATCCATCAGTTAAGCTTTCAGATTTATTTCTGAGTTGTTTGTCTTCTATATGGGGCCATTTGAAATGTGGGGAAAGGCAGGGTTAAAACCTTTTGGACCATGGGGTAGGAAGCCTTAATGTCTTATGAATGGAGTGCTAATAAAATGTCTTTATCTAAATTAAATGAAATTCACTTGAAAAATCCTTTAATGTTAGTGTCTTCCAGAAGAATTATAATAATGTTTCCTATTCAATTAACCTCTTTTAAAGTATTGTATTAGTGATTGTGGGTCATCTCACTGAGGCATGCAGAGCAGAGGGAAAATATGAAGTCACAGTGGCACTGGTTGCAAATTCAATCAGAAAATCACTGATAAAAGTACTTCTAAGTCCCTGTCACAAGAAAGAAGGCCTCTATTAGCATAATTATGTATTTTGCTTCAAGACCTAAAACTCCGATTAATAATAATGGGAATGACTTGAGCAACGGTGAGATTACAGATATACGTAGATTTTTAAGAATCAAATGGCTTATTCTGAGAGTATCTTGTCTCTCTGGTCCATGTAGAACTTCAGTTCCTTTGGTGATCACAACCAAATACTGCCCAGAAATACATTAAATAAACTTACGCCCCTCTCCAAGATGTATTTGTTCAACTCTTAAGTGACCCAGATATATATTAACATTTTAATATATTTAGTATCAAATGTATTTTTTATCCAAGGATCCCACTGCATTTTGCAAAGATGGCTAAGTCTTACTAATCTTCACATTTATTTTGCATATAAATGGTCAATTCATTCAGTCGCTAAAGAGAACTTTTACAGTCTAGCAACGGGCTTTTGCCTTTCCAAGGGCATTCCCTGTAGTGACTTGGAGTCAGTGTCAGTAAAAGAATTGGCAGCAGCTGTGAAAATTGTGACCCATGCCAGTAAATTTGTTCATAGAATAGTGGGTAATTCTTACTCCAGATTACCTTTTGGGTCAGGACCCTGCAGGGAGAAGTAGATGATGTTAAGTACCTAACAAGTGTGTTGCTTCTGATTTCAGCTGATTACTTTGTGCTGACTTTATTTCCCCCTCCGATTTTGTCAATTTGGGTTTCTTTCCTTCTGATATTAGTGCCACTTCATCTCAAATTTTTCATTCTATTGTCTAGAAGCAACTGAGCATTCTCTCCCACAGTTGCTCCTGTTTGTGTCAGACTAGTCCAGCTTTCTGGCTGTCGTAATGTGAATAATTTAGACTCCCTGTTTCATGCCTATACTAAGCGAAAATTAATCATATATTTGAAAAAGATAAGTGACCTCAGACACATTGTGATACAGACTTGTGATTCACTTGTTTTTTGTTTTTAACTTGCAACGTCAATTGCAGCTTTTTGAGCAACTTGCAATGCCTGCTCCTAGTTCATTGAAGGAACGTGCCCCCCATCTCTGTACCCATCTCTGTAGGTTTAAGTGAATTGCTTCCTGTACTGCTGCAAGTACACAGAATCCTAAATCCAATAGAAGTGTGACAGCTTTGGAGAGCTTGCTTTGAGGTCTTTGAGGTACCACAGGTAAACGGTTTGGGAATTTGAGTTTGTCACTTTGTTGACTACCAACAGATTTGAGCCCTGAAGATTTGCTGCCCAAAACCTCTTGTAGAAGGACAGCACAGGGCTGTTGCCAACACTAACATATCCCAGAGCTGTAAGGACAGGTTTTCCCCTCCTCTCATAAATTTCTGTGTAAAACCTGTTCACAGAAATCAAAGAATTCACCCTTTGAACAACTATCTTTTGTTGTATCTGTGTCCATGGACTTGTACCTAGGTTACCAGTCTGATTCTTATATCCATCTTCTGTTTTTCACTTTGGCATGAACCTAAACTCAAAATCTCTTCCTTGTTTTGTCTATCTGTCTGTCCATCCCTTGTTGGCCTCAGGGCTTGATGGTAAGCAGTAGTATCAAGGCAGCATACCTCTTTTAGAGATGGCCTGGGAAATATTGTCAAAACATAAAAATTCCACAAACCTGTAAACTGTTCATCAGATTCCAGTTCCAAACTTCCTGCTTAATAAAAAGGAGGTTAGAATGCTAATGCATTAGTAATGAAATCTGGATGGCTAATTAATCCTTTACTGTCGATCGTTCTACTTGTTCTCCCTTTTCAACTGTCTGTAAGCATTTCTATGCCAATTTTGCCTAGATAAGTACAGAACGTACATGAGATATTTATTTTCTTTTTAAATCTAGACTTCAAATAACATCATTATCATTTTCACATGCTGCGTTCCCTGATGGGTATTATTTTTAAGATATTATGTCTGACCTTGATGAGAACAGCATATGTAACCTTTATCCATTACTGGAAACAAGCCACATTTAATAGTCTCTTTGGTTTTAATTTACTGTAATTTGAAACAGGGCAAAGGTAAAACAACATTTGTGGCCTTTAATTATTATTTATTTACATCTCACTGAAGGTTTCTTTCTATCCTCCTCTGCTTGGGTCATACGCCTTTAAGCAAGCAGGCAAAACAGAGGAATTGAAAATTCTGTTGACAGGTAAATGTGAATCATCTTGTTTCATTCAAAGGAAAATAATCAAGCTCTTTTCAAATAATATAAAATGTAAAATGATTGCCTGTTGGGGAGGAGGCAGGCTTATCAGCATCTCTTCTATAGAAAATGATTCCCATTTTGTAGCTAGAGGAACATATGCTACAGCTTATCTTGTCACTTGACTGCAGTCTGATATTTATTAACAGTTGATTTCCTGTAGATGCTGTTCTTTCCTGTTTCTCTCCTCCCACCCTGCCAATCAATTATTTCCCTGAAAACTGCATCTGTCCCTCCTTTCATTATACTTTCCTTAAAGAAGAAGAGTATATCATTATTGGTTTTGGAGAGGCATCTGTAATGAGTGGTATAGTTCCAATTCTATGCATGATTACAACCGTCTGTATTTGAAACCCCTTTTCTGCCCACCACCCCCCAAAAAAACCAACCAAACAAACAAAAATCCACCTTTCATAATCATTTTATCAAGGTCCATGGACTTGAACTGCTATAGTCCCTGCATTGAAATACAGAAATTTTGTCTTCAACAGAAGAGGTAGTATTCATTAGGGATTTGCATGAAAGAAAGTAGGGGCATGTGGGCAATTGTGTACATCTTCAAGAAGCTGTTATAAAGTCAAGGTGAGTGGTATATTTAAAAATCTTTAATAATACACACACCCTGATCTAAACCTTTTGCAGAATCAAGAGTCCAAAATATTGTTATTCATATAACAGTAGTTATATTTTTTTTAATTATGAAAGGTGCTTTTCCTTTAAGATAGTTCTGCTTCATAGCTTGATCCACGTCTGATATACCTTTTCCATACTTAGTCCTAGCCTTTATTTGCTTTGCATTGCTCACTTTCTATGATGCCTGTATCAGAAAATTGCAAAGTGTGCTTGCTACTACCCACATTTTTATATTAAGACAATTCAAAATACCTGAACAGCCTCAGTTGCTGAATGTGCCTGTTCATTTTTTATCACAGTTTGATGAAACTCTGGAAAAGAATGCGACTAACTGTTAGAAATGGATGTTACCTTGTATTCAGGAAAGAAAAATAAAAAACCTTTTTGTTTGCTACTTCCTGCATATTGCACTAGATTTTATCTTATCTGCTGCTGTGAGTACTGACTAAATGAAAATACTTTTGCTTACCTGAACTTTACTGAGTCCTCAAGCTGCTATTGTTAAGTTGCTCCTGTGTAGCTGTTGTCTAATTCCTGCTTGTATCAGTACATCTGTGAAGCAATTAGTGACCCATAAAAGCTGAATGTGAATTCAAATCTCACAGGATTATAAGAACCCTGTACTTGCTGTTAAATTATGCCTGAATAGTTATGCAGGATGAAGAACGTGTCAAATTACTGCTCTAAAGGGCAAATAATTAAATATGAGATTACTTAGTATTAAAGGAGCTCAAGTCATGGGTTCAGTGCTTTGAAAATAAATGCTGTTTTGGTTGAGTTCAGGCAAGCCCTGTGTTGAAGTAGGACCTTCTGAGGGTGGAAATTCTTGGGCTTTGCTCCAGAAAATCTCAGAAACTTCGTAGGCAATGGCAGGCAGACTGTAAAGATCAATTCCCTTCCACCTGCAACTCCGTGGGATTTAAATGATGCAAATCCTCATGGGATTCAGAGAGCATTCTGTAAAATGCCAAAGCTACTGTGAGGGTTCAAGACATAACAACTGCAGATGAGAGAAGCAGAAAGAAGCAATTACAGCCAGATGAAGCTGCTAGTTCTGTAAAGCAACAAGGAAATGGAAAATTCTCCTCCACTATGAAAAAGGGGCACTTTTACAGAGATGAGAACAGTAAGTTTGCATATTATTTGGACCTGTGAGGTCAGACAGAGAGCAACAAGGCAACCATCCTTATTGTATAAAGGATTTAACTAAAGCTTTCAAGTAAAACAGAAGGCAGGAAGTGGAGATACCACAACATGGAATAGCCCCACCTTCTGGAACATGTACAAATACATACAGCACTCATGTACCACCCATCTCCCCTATATAATGAAGTCCTCTAAGAACTGACCAGTGACTAGCCTTAAATGTTCCAGTTTGAAGTCATCTCACTGAAGAAAGAGGCAGATTGTTTCAGAGCTTTTTGAGTTGCTTCAGCAGCTAGAGGGTTTTACAGGTCTAGAGCAGCTGATAGACTCATAGGAATTGGTCCTGCTGGTGTCATGATGTCTTCTGGATCTGTTGATGGCACAGCATCTGGAAGTCAGCCTTGTACCTGGTTGACATGTCTGAAAAGTATTTACCATCTGGCAATTTTTCTCCTAGCAATCTTGGTCTTTTGGAAGTTACAATCCAGAAAACCTCTTGACCCTTTCTGTGGTTCCTGTAGAGATAACATTTTTCCCTTCAAGGCAGCTCTTTGTTTACTATAGTCAACAGATCTTGTTTCACACAAGACAATAGGTAGATGACTTTGAGGCCACAACAATGTGTATGCTCTTCTAAAATAAAAGTGAATTATGATACTGAGTTGTCTTCTATGATACATGGAACATCTTGGAGTATCGCCATATTGTATGTCTTCTGTAGGGATGACATTGCTAAACTGTTAACAAACCCCCAGGTTGCAACAGTCAGCTGCATCTGGACCTTGTTGTAGCAGATGAGGACAACAAAAAGGTCCTGATGACCTTTGCGGGTTGGACTTGATGATCTGTTCCAGATCCCTAGAAACTATGAAACTGAAACTATCAACGTGAGCATCCCATTTGAGAACCAGAGGCAAGTTTTTGCAAAAGCCTAGGACCAAAAGCTGTCCAAGTAGAAGCCACCGGCCAGTCCCCTAGGGGGGAGAGAGTATAATGTGATGGTGCAGGCCACTGATCTTTGGAGCACCTGGAGCAAAGGACCCAAGCAATAAGAGCATCCTGCTACCTTGCAGAGTACCCTGCCACTACTCAAAACTGATAAGGTGCCTTAATGGTATCCAGTACTATCCAATGCTTGGGAGACACTTGCATCAAGCACATCACAGGCTACTGCTGATGTAAAGTGAAGCACCTAAGACTATCGGCCAGAAGCAAGACTAAGGAGACAGACAGGCTGAGCCTTTCCCACATGTCATTAACCAACAAAGACTTTTTATGCCTTAAACTATTCCCCACCCCAGAAATTGTATGCCACATGGTAAACCATTTTCTAAGAATGTTTTGCCACCTTACAACTCTGTACTGATATGATAACTATGTTTAGGGTATTGTTCTCTCTTTTCTCCATAGTGTCATGTTAAAACACTTCGACCCCCTTTATTCCAGTCTAACGTAGGTTTCATGTTCTCAATTGTATCAACATACATCAACTATGTAGCACATAGTTACCATGTGTGGGCTCTTACATTGTCTTTAGTATCTACGAAGTCATGTAAATACTATTGTTTAACCTCTCTAATAACATTTTAAATCTATGAGCATTCCACAGGCTGAAATTCTATTTGGATCAGTAATAGTATTTGTGCCAGCTGAAGGCATACCCTGCTTTTTTATTTCTTTCCAGGTGGCATAAACTTGTGACAACACATACACATTCAATGTGACCCTTGCACTTGCAGTGATAATCATAGAAAATAAGGGTTGGAAGGGACCTCAGGAAGTCATCTAGTCCAACCCTTGGCTCAAAGTAGGAACACCCTCAACTATATCATCCCAGTCATGGCTTTGTCTAGATCAGTCTTAAAAACCTCCAAGGACATAAATTTTTCTACATCCTCTCTGGCACAGATAATGTTTGGCATTACAGAAACAGCATACGTCATGGCTTCATATCGCTCAAACCACAGCTAGACCAGCATTCCTGGGACAAAGAATGCATTTTCTCATGTGCTGGTGCTGACTTTTTTGGAGAATTCCCATTGGATTACATTTGATGAATCTCAGTTGATGTCATTTTTTTCTCTGACAGTGCTTTTATTTCCTTTAAATAGAGATGCAGCCTCATGGGCAAGTACTACTTCTTCAGCAACAATGAACATAAAGTTTTGCTTCATGAGGAGTTGACATCTTAGGGCTGCCTCTTCAACCTCATATATGAGTCGATCCCTCAACAGAGACTCAGGGCAGGAACCAAAACTACAGTTTTCAAATAGATGACACAACTCAGTGATGTATGCTGTAGTCTGTCTGGTGGGTGATTGCACTGATTGAAATGACTCCTCTTAACTCTTTCAGGCAGAGTCAGTGAGAAGTATTTTTTTTTAGAGTGAGGATTTCATTGCAGGACCTGTCATTAGGTTTGGTTGGGGAATGTGAGTGAGCAAGTAATGTCAAAAGCCTGTGAGCCAATGACAGTCAGTAGCACTGGATATTTCTGGTTAGACTCAGTGATCTACTTGGATTCCAGGTAGATAAGCTGGCCACATGAGGAGTCCCAGGAAGATGGCCAGCCATGTCTATTTCCTCAGTGTTGCCCAAGGTAGCCATAGTGGAAAGCTGCCATTTGGCACTGACAGTTTAGGAAGAAGTACTGGAACCCTCCTGCTCATGGAGATCCCATACTCATAGCCAGTTTTGTTTATTATATAAGTTGTTTCTCCCAGTGAGATCAAACAGGGTTCTTACACCTGTAGGGCCAGATATAGGATTTTGAAAAGTGAGATATACATGGTTCAGTGCACCATCACACACAACACAGTTTTATCCAGTTAAAAAGAAACTAGAAAATTTACTAATATGCCAGGGGCCCAGTGCTATATTATTCAGTTTAAGATCAACAAAAAAACAAATACAACTTTATTGAAAAGTGTACTGATTCACTGGATATGGAGTTTCAAACCTACAACAAACTATGTAAAAATTGTCACCAGATACTATTTTATTAATCCTGTAACCCTTATAGTTAAAAGTGTGTCTCATTCTGATTTGTAAAACAAAATCTAGCCTTCCTGGACATCTTCCCAGTTCATTGGACACTTCACTGTCAGTCATTACCACACCTGAATTTGTTTTTAGCTAGAACTAAAATCAGTATGAACATCTCTGAAATAGATGAGAGAGATTACTAGGAATGGTTAACAGAGAGCAAGAGTGCAGAAGAAGGGATAGGTTCATTAATGGACCATCAAGACCAATAAAAAGGAGAGGGTTGTTAACACCTGTGGTGTCAAGAGAGATTAGCAGGAATCAAGTAGATTATAATCCTGCATGAAATAAATTGACTCAGCACTACCTGAATGGAAATGACACCGGCCTTCCAGGGCCTTTAATTTTAAAGTTGGTTGAAGCAGAAATCAAAAGGGGATTGCAGTCCTCTCCCCCTCACTCCCCCCCCATGAATCTGCTCCTGCACACATGCATAACACACACAACACTTAGTATGTAACAGTAGGAATCTAAAGTCAACTCTGTAGAATCTTCTAAATAGCAGAGGAAGAAGCTGCTTCCATGCTTCTCTGAAGGCTTTGGAACCAGCAATTTGAATAGCATTTTTCCCCTCTCCCTCCCTTGCCTTCAACTCCCAAGCTCTACTTCTGTCCCCTTTAATGAGGGGACATAGCCATGTTAGTAAGTTCCTCCCTCCCTTCCTAATTTCACCTGGCATATCTGTTCTTCCCATATTAAGCTTACATTTTTTATCTTTATATACACACTCACCAGGCCATGTACACTCTCTTCCCCCTCCCCCCCCCCCACACACACACTCCTATATATGTATAAAAATATAATTTCCAAATATAAAGTCCCTTACAAGGGACTTGTATGTGTATCTAGCTAGCTAGCTAGCTAGCTAGAATATACAGCCTTGGACTTTGCTTCCCCTATTCCTGAAACAATGTTGCAGGTGTGGCTCTGGTGTGACTGATCTATTTTGATGCAGCATCAGAATAGGGGGAGAAGGCAAAGGTAATTTTCATTACTCAAGTGGGTAGTTCCAGTGAGGTCAGTAGGAGAATTCATAAATTCAGAGTTTGTAGAATTGGACCAAGCAATGACTTTTACTGCTGTAAGTCAGTTCAGATGCTTAACTTTTTTAATAAGCATCCAATGAGTAATATACCACACGTACACTACTGACTAGTATGGTATCATAATAACCAGACTGATGTGCTATACGATGACCTTTATCACTTTATCCAGTGATATTTTAGGGTTGCCAGAGTCCTACAGTCTTTATTGACTAAAAAAAGTATAATTCCCTGGTAAAATCATTAGAGAGGTGTTTTTTACACATGCCTAAATCATTTGTAGTTTACTGATATTTTCTTAAATATGTCCTTTAATTATTAACCTATAAACATATAATAGGTCTGAAACTGTTTTGTTACATTTTGAATTTTAAAAAAATAGCTATGGCAAGAGATTTGGAAGCAAATTGATAGCTTTGAATATCTATGACCTTGCGACCACTTAACTTTACTTCTTCATATAGTCTGTTCTTATTTGTACAAGCATCATCTTCCTTGATATTGTAAGTTTTTGCTACTTCGTAAAGACCTGAAAAAAACTGGCATGCTTGGTATGTCCACCTTTAATTACTTGAAAAGAACAGTTATATTTTATATGCCACAAATAGTGAGATGCCAGGCTGTCTGTTAATTTTTTTTTCTCCCTGCCACAGGAGCAGGGTGTTATTACAGAGTAGTACTATCATAATGCTTTGGAAATGTTGGCACAGTTTGGAAAACCAAGGAATCTGATCCTCTCTGAACATACACTGCTTTTTGTATGTGGATTTTCTGAAGATAGCTTTAAGGCAAAGACTTCCTAACGCCTTAACAAGAAACAGGCCTTAAAGTAGTGATTGAACTCTACTGATCTCAGTGTGCAACATTGCAGCACTGCACAAGCCATTATTCTTAGTGCAGATGTTTACATGTTTAATAGGACTTACAAGTAGTCCTATTGGAATCAGTAGAACTAGTCTCAACTTGAAAGGTAAGCTATCTCACCAAGATGATATGTACACTTCAGCAGTGTGTCCCAACCAGGACAACCCCAAGAATACCCTTCTTACAAGCTCAAAATGTGGAAATAGTCTTCCATGGTCAGACCAAATAGCAATTCCCCAGAAGACTGAAGACCAAGGTCCTCAGAGCAGCCACAGAGGGTGGTGACTCAGTAGCCTATTTCTAGGCTTGGACTCAGCAAGTGGGTGGAGGTGAGCAGGGCCATCCTGAGAACATCTCATCTGGAGCATCAGCATAACAGTGTGGCTGGTGTGCCATCAGCATAACTGAAATGCCTAGCAAGACCTTTATTCATACACTAGAGAGAAGTACAACATAGGTCAGATACAGATACTATTTTGTACCTAAGTAAGAGAATAAAAATACAGTTAGTTCACTGCATTGTAACTGAAATGTTCTGATTGACATGTTAAAAAACTGCTATAAATTACCAAAGGATTGGTTTATATTCAGCTTTCCCTAAAGAAAAGTAACATTTTTTTATGGTATACATTTCCAATAAATTGAAACCTTCAATGTTTTTAGGGCTTGTTCCCATGGATATATGTACATACTGTACATGGTATCAGGACAAATTATACTTCATCTATAACCGGTTTTATGTTGAAATAGTCTGTTCTTTGTATCATTCAAGTTTTCTTAAACCACAACTATTCTGCTGATTCTTGGCAGAAAACAAAGAAATGAAATAATCTATGCCACAAAATCCTCGCCTTTCTTGTTTGTTTCATTCCATTACCCACATTTCGCTTGAGCCATTAGCTGGCATGGTGCTATGCCTTGGCAAAGACTGTCTCTACAAATCCACAGTCCCTCTATTCTGGTTCTGAAGATTTATTTTCCTCTAAGATCATCAAAGCTTTTATGTGTGTCTTCTTCATATAACCCTTTAAGATCTGTGTAAGTTGGTCTTCCACAGCCAAAGCACAAATAGCTGGTCACATTCTGGGGAAAAAAGCAGTGGTTACACTATTCTTTTTTGTTTCAAGACTTGATGTAATAAGACTTAATCTAATAATATAGTGTGTTCCCATAGCAAACAAAGTGGTAATTGCTGACTCCACTGTTCATAATAATGTATCTTCATATTAATACAAACTCTCAAGATGGGCATCATATGCATATGTACCTGGGCCAATTATAGTTTTGATTTCTTGCAACTTTAGATATTTTTATTTAAAACCTTATAGGAATATAGTTAAGGAAGTGTGATATTTATTTATTTATTTATTTATTTATTTTGGATAATCAAAATGATTTTGGTTTCTTTACAAATTTCAGATCCAGGAAAGAGAAATTAACTTCAGATTTTTGGTTAAGGGGGAGTTAGTTGTATCATTTTTACTCTGATGATGATATGCTTAATCCTACACAAGGCACAAATAAACACAAGCAACTTTATTTCAATGCTTGACTTTGCATCATTGATGGGTTTTTTTAATATAGTTTTATGTGCCATTTCATAAATACTTTTAAAAAGCTAACTCAAAGAGCAGAAATTCTAACTTGAGGAATCCCATTGAAACCCCCATTTGGATGGAACTTTTAGATCCACAGCACCAATTTTGCCACTTGAGCTTACAGAGTAACTAATATTAGGTTCTCATCTTTTGTGAACTACAGGGTACAAACAAACATTACACTTCTGCTGGTGAAATGGAGTTCTACCCATTGAAATGTACTGTATACAAGCGTTCACAGAACTTCAGCCAGTTAAAAAATGGCTGATGCAATAATATTTCCACCATGTTGAACTAGGTTGAAGTTTCAATCAATTAGGGTGCAAGCATTTGAATTAATGCTTATACCCCACCAAAGATGGAGAAGCCCCACATTTTCTGACTGGGCTTTATAGATATTTGGCCTGTGCTCAGACCACAAAAGTTTGAAGAGACAGGAACAGCAATTGCTAGGAAAATTCTGCTTAGTCCATGTGTTCTGGGGTTTAAGTGTGTTCAAAGCAGTTGAAACTTTGGAGAATGTAGTTGCCAGAATAAGTCTTTACTGAATATTTCTGAACTGAGATCCTTCAAAGACTTGGCAAAAAGTAGACATTTTTTCATGGGAATAGTGAATGGTACATCCTAGACAATGCCCTGCCAAAGTTCAAGTCTGCATTCCAGAGTAAAATGTATTAGAAATTTTTTTAATGTAGGCAAAAGGTTGTCAATTTCCCCCTTTCATTATTTTGAGAGAAAGCTGAAACAATTTCACTGAGATTTTCCAGAAAAAATATTCTCCCTGAAACAGACTACTGTTATGGAAAGCATTAGCTGAGGAGATTGAATTTTGACAGTCTTGGAAACAATGGAAGATAAGATCTTATAATGGGAAATGTAGAATAGCATTAACTGTAGGTCATACTTCAGGTTGAAATTGTTACAAAATGGAAAGGTATAAACAGTAGGGTTGACATGGTTGCAGCTCACTCAGACAAGCTCCCTTCTTTCCATTACGATGTTGTCGAGACATAGTTGGCAAAGGAGGTAACTCTGAAGCATAACGCTAACTTGGCAGACCCAACAAACAACATGCAATATTTCTCACCTCATTGGACACATTATCCAAACACAAGTTGTCAATCCAAAGCACCTTTGAAACTTTCTTTAATAAATTATGAAACTTTTGGGCCTTTAGAAAGAAAATAGGATTGGTGCTGGCAGTGTTTCCTATCTAAAATGAACCAAACTGAAAGAATTAAAGAAAAAAATTAACAGCTTCATTTTCTGTAATACTTTCAAGATTACAAAATCTGCCTATTTTGATCCTATTATATATATTATAATGTCACTTACATAGGCAGGTTTCCTTTTCTGTGTGTGCTATTTTTCAGGAATCTTATCAAATCTGACATTTTCATTCCAAACCAGTTGCCAGTTTTATTTAGACTATTCTGACCCCCTGTCTCTGAAAGGTCATGTGCACTCAAGTACAGACCAGTATAAACCCAAGCATCTCTAGATTCATCTTCCCCAGGCAGAAATAAGCACTAAAATAATTCCCAGTCTTGTTTGAGACAATTCTTAAAGCTTCTAAATCTTTAGCGAGCTTCCCACCTTCTCAAATGAAAATTGTAGCTTTAAAAAAAAAAAATAAAAAAAAAAAGTATCGTGAGATATTATGATCTAGTCAGAAGAACTATGTTCCTGCAGTAAGACTGCAGGAGTGAGACTGATCTATTTTCTAGCTGTGATGGTTTTGCAAGCCTTATATACACTATGGAAAGTATTACTATCCTTTGAAAATACTACAGTACTTGAACTTTGTATTAATGATTCATGCCTATAAATAAGCTGATATTTATATTTGTCAGTATTTGCTCTTTTTTTCTCAGTTATGCGAATAGCATTTGTGTTCTGATTATTTTCAGTTGCTTACTGTCAATGGAACTATACAATTTAGAGCAGTTAGATGCAATTAGGGAAATGTCCAGAGACACGTAACTTAATGCTGGTGGTAGAACAGTAAGTCTGGCCTCTGAGGATGAGATTACATGTTAGAGTTAGCAGGTGCTAATTCTAATGATGTTAGTCTGTGTTAAGGTTAACAAATGCTAGCTATTAGTCACATATTCAGGGTTAATACCCTCTCTAATTTTCACTGCTCAGCTATGACTGGTGATCAGGGGAATGGCTAGGGAATGCAAATCTGTTCTATGCCTACCCTACTCACTGGCTCTCTAGCCACAGTATAGGCTGGGTAGTGTGGGCTGGGTCCCCCACACTGCTTGAATCATTCCTTCTGCCCGCTAATTGCCTCACTGTCTCCTGGTGGCCCCCAGATCCCTCTTCCACTCACTGATCAGCCACTCCACCCTTGGATCACTGCCCTGCCACCCCAATCAACCCAAGACCAATGGCAATGGCAGTAGTTGGGGGTGAAGGGTTCTTTCTCCCTGCATGTTCTAGGCTCCCTGCACCCAGATTCAGCCTCTACTACCAGGCCACGCAAATGCTCAGAAGCTCTTTACAACCCCCCCACCCCCAACTTTTCCCCCCACCCCTTCCTTCAGTTATGGGACCTAGCAGAGGTTGGATCTGGGCGCACAAGGTCAACATGCTCTACAGGTACCCCAGGGACAGTCAGAGAGGGGAAATCCCCCTATCACCATCTCTGCCATCTCAGGATGATGGAGGAGGCAGGACAGTGATCTGAGGGTGCAGTGGTTAATAGGAGGTAGATAAGGTGAATAGGGTGGCAGGGGAGTAATCCCGAAATGGAAGAGGCAATTTCAGGGGTAAAGGTGGCAGCAGCCCCTCAACTCCACACCCACCTGCTCTGTGCCACCCCTTGCCCCTGCCTTCTTCCTTCCTCCAAATCTGCTGCCCTCTCAGCCCTCTTGCCTCCCCCCCTTAACCCAAATCCCATCTACCTGTTGCACAGCTGTGCCTAGCTGTCAATACAGGGCTCTAGAGCTGAATGACAGCTAGTCCACCTGGGAGCAGTGTCTTCTGAAATGCTGGAGGACCACAGATTGTTTGTTTTATCTCAGGTGAACAAGCAGAAGGTAACTCAAGGTAGGTAGCACAGCTCAAAGATAATCCTTCCCTGAAGGGGCATAGCTCTAAGATGCTTGGAGGGCACTTAGCACTTGTTAAGGAGCCTTAATGTGTGATCATTCAAGTTTTAAAGGTTCTTAACGTTATCTAATTGTAATATATAATCTCACCCCTAGAGTCATTTCAAAGATCTCATTACAGGGATTGCTTCACCTGTGTTTGTAATATGAAAATAACCAATAATTTTAGCTTTAAGTGCCATCAGTCCCTTAGTTTCCAACTACAACATTAATCAAAAGTGTATATGTAACATGTAAAACAAAGATTCAAGCAGAAACTATGGAAGGGTTTGTAGCTAAGAGAGATCTTCATTTCTTCATAATGCAAGCCTTCAATTTTAGTTACCTAATATTTATTGCTTTCTATCATAGGAAGCTGACAGGACTCAAAGTAGTTTTCCTTCTTTTCTCTATTGTTGGTAGTTATTTTCCCTCCTATTATAAACAAAGTACTATTGCCAGACACAAACAAGCCAATAAAAACCTATTAAGAAATAGAAATAGTAGGAAATGTCTTATCCCTGAAGAGACATCCTAGGGAATGAGACTGAATGAAAGCAAATGGAAGAACTAAAGAGTTAAAACTCTGCAATGAAGCAGCAGATGCCTCTAGATCTCAAGGCTGATTGAACTTAGCTGCTGCTGTTATGAAATTTATTAGCCCTAGGCAGCAGTCTCAACTACATCCTTTGTTGGTGCTTCTGGAACAATGATGCTGTTAATGAGTGAAATAAGGCAAGAAAAGAAATCAGCACACACATAAGAACTTTTTGTAAATGTTAAACTGTTAACTGAGATTAAGTTAATTATATGAGGCATTAGTCACTACTATGCACTCTGATCTTAATTTTAAATTGTTATTCAGTCCCCATAGACCTCCCCCAGCTGGTTACAGCTGCAATGTTATGATGCTGCCCTGCTGGAGCCAGTTGTTCTTAAGCTTTCCTTGGTCCATGGCATACTTTCTAGGTTCAGACTTTATCTGCTACTCCACAATGGAAATGTCTCCTTGGCCCAATTAAGTTCTCAGGATCAGTGTTGCTTCTTCCTCCCATTTCCAATTTTCCAGTAACTTATTAAAGCCATTTTGTAAGTTTTATCTTTTCCTAACCTAAGAAAATCAAATTGGTATCATTTAAGAGCTACTTCATGAAGTATACAGCTATAGGATACTAATGTGTTAAACCTGAAAAAATAATCACAGTGGTAAATTGACTGTTCTTGCATTCTTTATACTGGCTTTAAGAGGCCCATAGCTTGTCTTTGTAGCCACCTTGCATTTGAACAGAAAACTGTCCAGATTTGGACAGGTTGGAAGAAGCATTTTGAAATTAATTACAAAATTATTGGTTACAAACCTATGTATTTCAAATGTGAAGTGTGCTGTTTTTTCACCATATGTTTGGATTTTAGGGTTTTGGGGTTCTTTTTCCTTCTTTATGTTCTTCCCTTACTTTTTCCTTATCTGAGCTTAACAGATTTGTTGGCTATCTCTAAGAACATTAGCTCTCTAATACTTTTAGAATCTTAATGAAATGAGCAAGGGCATCAATTATAGGTCTTTGGTTTGTCAGAAATTGGTAAAATGTGTTTTGTTCACTGCATTATGTTTGGTAGTAAAGAATAGTGATTTGAATCAGTAAAAGTATGACTAGAAGTAGGATGTTACAGTTAATAGTAACCCAGTTAATAGTTAAGTGCCCACTGTAGGGACAAAATTAGAGTCAAATAAGCAGTCTCAACCAAGTGCTGACATAACTTTAAAAAGTTTTAAGCATAATCTTAACTCTGAGTGTCAGGGCATTCTTGTTTTTGTGCAAGTTGGTGTAAATGAGAATATCCCCTCAATTACTCATTTGAACACATTTGGAAGGCTTTTCTTTCTGTGAGCTGTTTATGGAATTCTGCATGAACCTGTTTAACACTACACCTTCATCTACTGTATATTGCTTCATAAAAAAATGAAGTGAGTGTTCACTGAATCACATTATTCATGTTTTATTTTTATAAAAACAAACATGAGGTCACTGAAAAAGATGGCACACAATGTTACCACTAGGACACCAAATCTGATGACTGAATGTCATGAAAAGGCTGAGGAAAGTAAACTCACATATTCATATATGTCTAGGGGGACTATACCAATTAGAGTTCTTTGAAAGTATATAGTCATTCATAAATTTCTTATGGATTAATTAACTGTCTTTAAAAGGTAGCATTCCTGCATATCAATTACTAATCCAATTTTTCAAATGCATTTCCTCTGGGTCATCTGAATTATCTTATTGCATTTCTGGATTGTAGCTATCTTCAACACTTCCAAAATTTGTTTTAATAATATATGGGAAATATTCTCTATGAAAAAGGTGGCTGCTTTCAGAAGGAAGGTCAATCATTATTCAGTTGTTATATTAAGAAAAATAAAAAAGATATTACTGCTGATGTATTTTTCTGCATATATAACAAAAAGAAAATTGCTTAACTTCTTAATTTATGGGAAAATGCCCTGGATAGTCCAATATTTTTTGTTTGGAGTGACTTTTTCCTCTTCCTTAAAACATAAGATGAACTGTTTTATTTGAAGTAGAGCACTCAAAAGTTGTAGGTATTGTAAAATAAATTTACAAGAGAATTCCTGTCTTAGTGTGGCTTCTTTTAATGGAGCTAAAGCAATGAACTAATATAACTATTTTGGAAATATACCTTTGCTTTTACCTGTGGCAGGCTAGGGTGTTCTTGGTATTTTAAGGGCAATGTGCCTGGTAGTTGTGCGACACGATTGTTCGTGTAGTTTTAAGAATAAGTAAGCAGGGGATTGGGCTACATGACCTGTGGTCCCTTCCAGACCTACTTTTCTATGATCCTACATATTTATTATATTTAGTATATTCCTTTTGTTAGATAGCTGCTCAAAAAGTTTGTTTTCCAGTTGGTTACTTAACAACAGAAACAAAACTGTAGAGCTGTTTGTTGTCTTCCACAAGAGATTACGTTTTGGCCTCTAGCCAGGCAGTCTGAGCCAGCACTAATATAATTCACAACTGGAAGAAGAGAATCAATTAATCAATACTATAATTTGGAACTGACCATGGCACTAACACTCATAGCTATTAGACTCGCTGACTGACACCATTTAGGATTAATGGGGTAGCAAAAGCAGACAAACTAAAGATTCATTTAAAGACTTTTTTGTTCTAAGATCAAGCTGCCCACTCTATTTTGTCATTTTTTAAGTTGGGTATGTCAGTGAGAAATACTAATGTAAATACAGAGTATTGAAAAGTGCAAAATACTTTATCCATGATGGATTAGGAGCCAATTCCTTCATGGATCTGCTTTTTGATTTGGTGCAAGTTAATTCTGTGCCTTCGACACTACAAAATATAAAAAATATCCTGAAATTTCTGTAATGGGGTAAAGGATTGCTGAGTCAATATTATATATATCTATCATATGCCCCTTCTTGCATCTTAGTTCAAGATTTTGCTGAATCACAAGCCACAAGTTTTTTTCTTCTTTCAGAAATTTGCAAATGGACAGCACAACCTCAGGAAGGATGCCCAGTCAAATTTCAATGAGAGCAATTATATTAATAATATTTTGTATTAATACAACATTTAGTGTACCCAGAAAATACTGTAAATAGTATAAAGGACTAAGCATTATTTGGAGTAATGTTAATAATTTTATTAAAATGTAGCTAGGCAGTGTTTCTGCCATAGAGTGCCCGACTTCATCTGGAAAAGTATATTCAAATAAGATTTCAATATATTGTACTTTAGTCCTTTAGTGCACAGCCAAAAATACTTTTACCTGAGATCATGTCAAAGTCTTTATCACTTGACCCAGAGTTTGTCACCTGAATTCTCTATTCTTGAGAAGAATGGCAGCAGCCCAGTACTTTTCAAATGTGATAGTACTCTGCCAGCAACTAGTCTGAGTCTCCACATCTAGTAGTGTATATCTGAAGTTGTACAGGGTTGGTGGGCAATGTATAAAATACCTGCTCCTAGCTTTCTGTTAAGTCTCTAACACTGCAGGGTACCATCTTCTTCCTTTAAGCTCACTTTAAGTTTTTATGAATGTATATGCCTACACCACATTTACAATTCTGCTTCTGTTGCCTTTTTAGCATAGAAGGAGGGAGAAAAAAAATTGGGGGAGGGGGCTCAGCATGTGCTCATATTCATGTCCTTCCCCCCCCCCCCCCCCCGATTGGGAAAGTCTGCAGGGGAAGGGGTGGGGGGAGCAAAAAGGGACATGGCGGGGGGGAGAGTGGGGCTGGGGCTGGGGCTGGGCAGGGCTTGGAGCAGAGCCAGGCCCCACTGCACCTATGCAGCCGCCCCTTCCCCTGCACCCAGGGTCATTACCAGGGGGCCCAGGGCCAGCCTCAGCTGCATCACCAGACTGGAGAGAATAGAGCCATGGGACCCCTGCACTTTCCCTGCCCTGCATCATCTCCAGGGAAGAGCCCAGTGAAGCCCGGCAGCTCCTCCAGAGGCATGGCACTGGGGAGCCAAGGGGAGGCACATGGCCCCCCAGTCTTTGCATGGGGTAAGGGCTGGCTGCAGCTGTGAGCTAGGCTCAGCCTCTGCTCCCTGCCTCTGCACCTTGCTGCTGCTGCTTTGAAAGCAGCATGGTGCAATGCCATGTGCCTCACTGCCTCGCCTGGATGCACATGGTGCAGCACTGCACTACTTTCAAAGCAGCGGCAGTAAGGCGTGGAGCAGGCAGAGCCCAGGTAGCAGCTGTGGCCTACCCTTGCCCCATGCGAAGATCAGGGGGCCATGTGCCCCACCCCCTTGGCTCCCTGGCACCACAGATGTGGAGGAGCCATTGGGCTCTGAATGTCTCCTGACCTGGCCTGGCCAGAGCCCCATTCATAGTGAATGGGGCCCTGGCCAGAACAGGTCATGTCATCATGAGAACTCAGGTGCAGGGGACCTGAACAGTGGGTGGTAAACGTACGCTTCCGGGAAAATCGTACCCTCCCCCTCAGCTCCCCTGTGTGCAGTGGCAGGAGCTGCCTGCTCACACTCCTGGAGGAGCCACCAGGCGCCTCATGACCCGGCCCAGCTGGGGCCCCATTAACCATGAATGGGGCCTCAGCCAGGATGGGTCATGGGACTATCCCCACAGTGCAGCAGGGAGGGAAGTAGGTGCAAATGATTCACCCCTGCCCCTACCACACTCCTGTGGGTGTCTTGATCTTCCCTCCCCTCCAAGCCCAGGTAGTCATAAAGAAAAGAGGCAAATAAACTTAGCTGCCTGCTGAGCCAGCTGCAATCCACAGGGTATGTGAGTGTATGCGCCCCTTCCCACCTGCTGCAGCAGCCTGCAGCCAGGAGGCCTTCCGGCTGTACCAGCTGCCCTGCATTTGTGGGGGCTGAGCCCTGTTAGCTCCTCCTCTTCCGCCGCCTATGCTTTTTAGCAGTGATAGTTGACAACTTCCTATCTCTCTGTGTAAGAGTACAAACACACCACTGTAGACAAATCATAACCTAACGGAGAGCTCTGCAGATTAGACCGGCAGGGTATTCCACTTTCACCTTTCTAAAGTGGTATAGGTTTGGAAATCTCTCTCTGAATCAATCAGCCATTAAATCCCTATGGCTGTCAACTGACCCTTTCCTCTGTGCTCCAATATGCTGAATCTTAGGAGTATCACTGAGTCTGACATTCTAGGTTGCTTGCCTACAATAAAGCATTTCATAAAGCTTTAGAAATGGCTGTCTGGTAATATCCACATCCAGCTGCTGGATATTTCTGAGCCCCTTTGAGCTGTCCAGTCCTTACCTGCCCATGTGCACTCTTTCTCTTCCTTTCTTTGGGCAAAACAAAGTCAAAGCCTGCACTGTAAAGTATGTAGGCTACACCTCCATTGCTTTTCAGCATTATTTTGGTATTTCGTAATTCAGACACTTACAACAGAAATAAAAGTTCTGTGGCTGAACAATAATGCAAGGACAAATAGATAAACCAAGATAAATAATGAAAGTTTCTACTTCCTCATGTGAATATTTCAGGTTTATTTCAATCTTTGAGGATTAAAATGGACAGCATGTCTGTAGTACTTCGTGTGTGACGCTGCAGTCGAGACATTTCAGTTCTTGCTGACAGTGTAATCAAGCCCATGAGTTCACAATGAAAAAATGTGGCTACTTACCAACCCCTGGCGGGTTATCCGGATTTCTTGTTAAATAGAATTTAGTTAGCTTATCAGTAACTTCCATTACTCTGTGTGTGCAGTTGCTTTTGTAGTTGTTTATGTCTATGCCATAAGCCCTGAAGCAGACAATGATGACTTCTCAGAATTGCTGAACAAAAACCTGTGAAGGCCTGCCATAGTGAACTGCATTGTCTTTGCAGCAAACCTAAACATGCATGATTTAAAGACTGCTTACTGTTCACAGTTTTAATTACTAACATGGGAAAACTTTTATCTCACCTGAAAAAGACTTACCTTTTTTTTTAGGAGTTGGGAGAGAATGCTGCTGTGAACAGAACAAGAACTGACAAAATATTTGGCTCAAGAGGCAATGTTTCCTATATTCTTTGCAAAAGATTCAGTTATCTTCATTTCAGTGAAGGAAAATCTTATAAACAAGCAGTTGATGCTTTCAGGGGTAGATCCAAGATTTGGCAAAGGGGAGCACTGCAGGGGTGGTTGCACTCCCTAATCCCTGCTCCTTGGGTTCACTGCACCATGGGGAGCTGCGTGGGTCCTTCTGCATTGCAAGGGTCTTCTCATTGCTACTAGAGAAGTAATAGAGTGCTGATCTTTGCTCCCACGGAGAGGCTGAGTGTGTATGTGGGGAGTGACAGTGGCTCCAGACAGCATGCATGCACCCCAAACTCCTGGGCTGGGTTATATGGCCCACTGAATAGAAACTGCAGGACAAACCCCAAAAGAAACCAGGTTGATTAATGGCTACAGCTGACCCAACTGCACAGCTTGACTAGAGCAAAGGACCATCGAAAGAAACAAGGGAAAAAGCTAGGCCTACCCTCTAGGCCTAGACTGCAGGTAGTTTGGGTCCACAGCTCCACTGAAAGCAAAAAAAAAGTTGCAAACCTCAATCTCAGCCCAAAGCTGGCAGAATCAGAAAATCTCAGGTTTCAACCCTTTTTAAAATTACCAGGCCTAATTCCTGGTCAGCCATCTGGAGGAACCAATACTCTTTTCCCCAGTAATAATTCCTTAAAACCATAAAAACAAAGAGGAAGAAAGCGAGGAGAGAGGAGTTTCCAGAGACTGGGACAATTTCTTTCTTTCTCTCTCTCTTCTGCCTGAGTTTCCCTTTTTGCTATCTGCAAATTCCTTCTCCCTTGGAGGACACATGACTCTTCAGCAAGTAGCACCTAGCAGCTCCTTTTCCTCCCCAGCCCATCCTAGCTGACCTTATATCCCCCTGCATGACATCACCCTGGCCTTGTCCAGTCAGGGTGTGCCACAGTCCAATCCTCCTCCCAACCAATCTGGCTGTGAAGGATCTTCTGCTTCCTCTGACCAATGAGTCCAGAGGGTTTTACGTACTTTGCCCAGATACAGGCCCCAACTTGCCACGTGGTGAGCACATGGCTAGAACAACAGGAGCCGTCTTGCCCATATAAAAACACAATATACAATAACCAAAAGCACACACTTTACCATACACAATCCCAAGTATGTGTGGGTGTTACATATATAAAATATAAAAATATGGAAAGACTATGTGAAAGGCAGGGTAGACTTGCAACTTACAGATAACCAAAGTATGTGTATATATACATAGGTAGACAAGGTTCTATAGGTACATGTGATATTTGTCATTACAGCAACTAAATAACTGGAAAAAATTGTTCTTTACAAGCTTTCAGGCATGAGGCATAAGGCAAGTCGGTTGGTGTTTGTGTCCTCTCCTGGACAGAATAGAAGCCAATATGCAATATGCAGGTCTGTGCAAATGCAAATGCTTGGCAGTGAGGAGGGAATGGGAGACAATAGATAATGCATAAGGGGATGGCACAGAACTCCATATCACTGGTGCCATCCCTGCTGCTGCCAGGTGTTTGGTCCAGGCAACCCATACCCTGCCATTGGAGCAGACATTAGTGATGTATAGGGGGTGCACACAGGTGCATGTGCACCCCCTGAGATTGGCCATGCATTCCCTAGAAATACCAGCCATGAAAGTGGAAGTGCCGGCGAAGTGTGGGTCCAGTTTTGCCACTGGTGATTTCGGGCTTGGTGATCAGCTGCTGGGGGACCACCCCCCCGATCAGCAGTCAGCCACTGGGGACCCCCCGGTCAGTGATCTGCTGCACCAGTCACCCATGGGAGCAGAAATCATGCCATCACTGCCACCCCCACTGCTGCCATGCCCTGGCTCCAGCTGGGCTGCAGCCCCATGCCCTGCACCTCACTGTTGGTTCAGAAATCTGGGTGGCACGTGCATATACATATTACACGCATATATGCATACACACACTTTGGTCAGTCTATATGATGGAAATCTATCCTGCCTTTCATCTAGTCCATCCATAGGCAGAGACACGGCTCTAAAACACTTGTGAGCATTGAACAAAAATTCCAAAAAAGCCACGCAACCTGGATTGATTTCTTATTCAATGAAGTTGACAAGGTGGTCAAAAAAATGGCATAATTTTTTAATTTAGCTGATTTGAATCTGTCTGGTAAACATGGTGGACAGAGGAAAGTGGGGCTACAATAAAGGACCATAATTGCTTTGAAAACTATTAGTTGATACAACTGTGGCATAGTATTCCTTAATTTATCATCTTATTACATACAGTCAATAAGAACTTTGTATTGTTACCTAGAAAAAAACTTGGAGTGGAAAAGCTGCAGCTGTGTATGACGACCATCGACTAGTTCCTTGGATACACTTAGGTACACCTGACTAAAGCTTTCATTGGAAAATGGATTGCTGCAAGTAGCTCAGAAGGTCTAATTTACAGTCTACCTCATTTATTTTTCAAAGATAGTGAAGTCAGTCATCCTGGCAAAGTGGCAACATTTTTCTCTACACACACAGAAAAATCCTTTCTCTTTGGCCCTGCTGGTACTGCAACAACAATGCAAAATTTTATATGTTAAATGTAAATATCTTTTTTTTTTTTTTGAGGTTGTAAGTGAAGCAAGGCAAAATATAATAAAGAAAATGGGCCATTTCAGCCCCTGAAAGCGCCTTGCAAAATATTTATTTATTATTTATCTGCCCTTTTAACTAGCACAGCTTGTTACTTTCATTGTAATCAGAATTTTAATTCACAATTCTGTTAAATTAAAAGAAAACTGATGAAGGGGTGAGGAGAGGAATGATACAATTAATTCTGTGGCATCTATATAGTAAGAGAAGTTATGGGATTACTAGGAACACACTTCTAATTTCTTAATCAGTCACAAAAAAGACCATTTTTCTCAGACCCTTTGACTTCCTTTTCAAGTGGAACAGTTGGCTTATAATATTATAGAACCCTTTGTATTTAATATTCAGCAATGTTCGGCTTGTGAATCAGCTTCCAATTTCCAGTGTAGTTCTCCTTGGAATACTGATTTTCAAAACTGACTTGTGGGAATCTGTTGGTCTTTTTAAGACCATTGGTTGGCCTTACCAAATGTGTGCTGTTTGCAAATAAATAGATGTTTTGTTTTTGTTTTCGCCTTTTACTTGTCAGCCCTAGCTGGATCCACGTTTCAATTTGGGCTCTTTCTTTCCCTTTCTTTCTTGCTGGCAGTTATAAGGATCTGTAGGCCATATGTGCCTTTCATAATTCCCATGCAACTCCATCTTTCATATTCAGCTCTCAGTGATACCTTTTATATTCTCTTGGGGATTATGCATGTGTTAGTTTGACCTTGCAATTGGAATTCAGTAAGAAGGACTAGATCTTGGTCTCTTTTGCTTTATTGGCCTAACAGGTTTTAGTTTTTGGTTTGTAAGTAATACTAGCTCTGACTCCTAAACCCGAGAAAATAGTTCCATTGAATTAAAAGAAATGTCATTATTAACACACACACTGTTCAAACTACAAACCTTTAGAATAACACTGATGATCTTAAAGCTTCGGTAATTAGGTTCTTAGACGGACCCTATCAAAACAGATGCATATGAGTGTTTCTTTATCTATTGTTGGAATTGTTGCTAGATGGTTAGACTTCTGAAGTGAGCCTGGAGAAAATGGTGCTGTGGTGCAGCAGGTCCAGCAGCTACGCTGTATATGGTTAGCTAAAGTACCTATATTTTCAATTATATTTTTTCTTCTATTCTACAATATTCATACCTTACATTACACTGTTTTTTTTCAAGTCCATTAGAATTATGTGGCATGTGTTATTGTTACTTAATATAGAGAGAATATTTGTAATGTAATATGAATTGTGATCAAGCTATAGGTATCAGTCTGTTTTGTGACACATGCTAAAAGAAAGGGAAAAATAAGATGAGACAGGTGATTTTCCTTACTTATCTAGATGCTGAATATTTAAGGTTTTCTTTTTCTTTAAGTTTTGCATTTAGATGTATTTTAGCATTGTAGTATTGTTTTTAATTAATACTAAGCTAAAAAAATCTGTGTCTTGATAGATGCCCAATTACAAATCATGTACACTCAGTTCTTCACTTTGTGAACATTTTAATAAATGTAACTTTCAATAAAAAGCATGGCATGTAATTACACAGAAAGCTCAAGACTATAAATTATATTGCAATCTCTGAAGACCAGTAATGACTTTGACAAAGATTCTCTACCTCTTCATTTAGTCTCATTGAAAAATCTGAAATGTTGAAAATCCTGTTACAGTATGTGCTGGGGTTATGCTTGTCCTATTTTATCACTTAAATTCTGTTCTTGTAGCCAGTGTTGTTATTGAAACTAGTGGTGACTTTGGCTAGGCACAGACAGTCAAAAAGCCTGAGGCAGAATTGATCTAAGTTATGCGGTTTTCTGTAAGCAGTGTAGTTTAGATTGGTAGTGAACAGAACACACATTTGCCCTTTGGGGTGGAGGGCAAATCTTAGACTGGGTTCTGCCATTTTTAACCAACCTATGTATGCTGAACTTCTGTTCTTCTATGGGTATAGACTTGTTTTGTGTGTAAAATTTCTGTTCTGTTATGGGTATAGACCAGCTTCTGATCACTTATACTGGTGAAAGTAATGTCTGTACCTGGCCTGTATGAATCCATGTAAAGATGGTGATTGAATGTAGAATTAATATCCATCATCTTCTGTTGGTAAAAGCTGAGAGCCTCCCTTCTAGGAAATATAAGTGTCTGTTCAAAAGAAATTGTAGGTGAGGTAAACCTGGGTCCTGCTGGCTGGCTAGGAGTCGCCCAAGTCTAAGGAATCTGATCAACTTGCAAATAGAAAAATGTAATGGTGGGCTTGAGAAATGGCCTCTATATCTTGTCCCACAGGTAGCAAAGAATAAGCTCTTCTGTCAGGAGGGACTGTAGCTACCTGTCCTTGCTACAGGAAGACTTTTTATGGAGCAAGTTACCGTTTGGTGGGAGAGAGTATCACAATCTGGCAAAAAGTTCCCCTGAGTGGTTCTCTATTCTAGCATGAATATTCTAAGCAAACCAGCTGTTTAAAATATAGTATGTATGACAGTTGAAAAGGTCTAATGACCAGCCAGGGCGAGAAGGCAGTCAAAATATTCCTTTTCTACAAGCTTTCTTTTGATGCTAATGAAATAAAGCAAACTTGTATTACACATGTTTAACTATGCTATACAAGCCATGAGAAGGGCAATCAAACCATATGCATTTAGGAGTGAGATGGGCATGTTTAGGACAGAGAAGGATTTTTTCTTCTGTATCTTTAGCACTGCTGAGTTATAACAGGCACAAGATGGGTGTTTTCTATTGCTTGCTTGAAGCGTCAAGTACTCATCACTGCCAACAGCAAGATGCTGGGGTTGGTGGACTAATGGTATTTCGTTAATTGGATGGAATGGAATGGAAAGCTTTCAGATAAAATCTTTAAAGTCACTGCCTTAGGTCTTCATCGAATCTCTCCTCAGAACAAGGACCTTCTGTAACGCATCTAGTAAAACACAAATACAGCCTGAAAATGTTTTTGGCAGGCAGCAAGCTATGACCACAGGTGCTGAGAACATAAGAAGCATACATATCCTCTTACAGCATCTGCCCTATATCTACTAATGTGTGTGTTATATCTTATCTGTTACCTTTAACACTTTTGGGGTCAGGGACTGTCATTTACTATGTGCAGCACTTGGCAAAATTTTACGTTCAACTTCATCCATGGCTGTTGGGTGTTACTGCAATGTGTGTTCTGTATGTTTCAAAAGAAAATAGGACTGAATTGTTAATTAAGACATAGTACAGCTTTAAAGTCTACAAAAGGGCTATCAGACTTTTTTTTTTTTGGATAAAAATCTAGAGATATTTTGAAGGTCTATTGATTTAACGTTGTTACAGGTCAGTTTCTTGTGAATTTCTCTGCCCAGCCCACAATTCCATGCAAAATTAAGTCCTATATTTGGTGTATTTACTTATATATACCCCCAACCTAAAAACTTGAGCAAAATTCAAGGCAATGCTCTTTTTGCCCAGTTAAACTAATTAGTAATCTCTTGACTTCTTATAAAGGGATTTTCCATAGAGGTATATTTCCCCCATAATTTTCAGTTCATATATTTTTGATACAGCTCAGTACAAAACATGCATGTTTATTACTTTCTTTATACCTTAACCTTATATGTTGATTATTTTAAGTTTTTTTAGAGAGACTAATGACCAAAATGTATTAAAGCCATAGGAATTTCTCATTAAAAACATAAATGTTAATAAATGGAACAAAAATATAGGGTAGACAACATGTTCAGAAGACTCAAAGAAAGTATGCAAATATTTATCTACAAGTAAATGTTTGATCTCTGGGGGAGATGGAGACTTCAAGTTGCTACACTGTTCTTAACTTTTACTTTCATTTTAATGAAAGAAACATAATTGCCTTTTTCTTAATTATGTAAGATGGACCTCCAATATTTTTTTTGCGTAGAATAAGCCCAAAATTATAAGGAATGGGTGAACCTGGTCAGTTTTATGACACACAACTGAAAAAACAACCACATACCTTACAGACTTCCCAGGTAGAAAGTTAATTTTTACTATTGATTTATACATATTAATTTTCAAATGTTTGGTTTTGGCAAAGATCAGAAGGAAATATAATGACAGTCCATGAAATAAACCCTTCACAATATATTTAATGTCAGTGACACCTAGCAAGTCAAGGAAAACTTACAAAAACTTCTCTTCTTATGAGATTATCAGGCCTAACTTGTATGCCTAGTTTTCATAACCATTCTATTTTTTTCCTTCTTCACACTTAAAATAAAATCCTTTAAATGTATTACAGGTATGGTACTTGGAAACTCCTTCCATATTCACACACTAGATTTATTACTGAAAATACAGGGTTTAAATTAAAGTAAAGGGAAATGAAGAACAGCTTGTGACTTTTCTACAGTTCCTTATAGTTAAAAACCATGAATTAAATATCCAGGGGTTCCGTGCCTGAAGCAACCTGCCTGTGGAGGTCTTAAGTTCTGCAGTAGCGAAGCTTCATTCAGAATAGTTGTTACATCTCTGCAGGCCTGATGCTTAATTACTCCTATAGATCTTAGTTTTAGTCCTGTGGACCTTATAACTTGTGCATGTGTGGAGCTCTTAATCATTCAACTCCTTGATTTTTATGAAACATTTGTGTCCCCTGACAACTTAAAAAAAAAAATCTTGGTTCTAATTTATTATTTGGGGAAAAAGTACAGTAACATAAACATTGCATCAGCACTATCTGTTCCACCTCTACAGTTACATACGAAAGCCTTTCTCTGGAGCTGCCAAACCAACCAATCTGCTTAGTTTTGATCTTAAGTAATCTGATTAAGCCTTGCTACACTTGTGTTTGTTGAAAATCTCAAGAGTAGATTAACTTTTCTTATACATGAGTGAAGAGTTATACAAAACCTGGCTGAGAGCTTATTGTAATTTTATTTAAGGATGTCCTTAGTGTTTTTGCATCAGAGAATTTAAAAAAAAGCAAAAAACAAAAACCTGTCCCATTTCTATCCATGGTTCTTTTGAGATGTGCACTTCTCTCTCTATCTCTCTTAAGTAAATATGGTAATAAAATTCTCTGATTTCTTAATGGGTATATAATATTACAGTGCACCCGCTGAACATAATACATAGTGTCCTTACCAAAATGAGCTTCCCTCCTGCTGCTCACTGCCAGTTCTTTCTCTTTTCCTTTAAACTAACAACATAATGATACACCCATCACTGAATTGAGTCTGTAACACATGCCTGTCCAGAGGGTGTGCCATTCATTATTAGCAAGCATAAAAATGCCAAGGAGTGTGTTAATACTAATAAAATTTTACTTTAGGGTGGGAAGAATCATCTTGCACAGCCAAAGCAGTTCTTATGCTGTTAGTAATACTTTCAGATAATAAATATCTTTTATGTAGTGCTTTTTATCCTGAAGGTTTGCAATGTGATTATATATCAAATATCATCTTCAGGGTGAAACACAGCAATTGTTTAACAGCAGTGTTAGATTTTTGATGAAGTAAGCTAAAAATACCCTATCCAATTGAATTTACAGGCTGGTTTCAAGGAAATCAAATATAGTTAATTAAGTTGTAATATGGGCAGAAAACTAGATTTAACTTCCCTGTTCTTGTGAAAACTACCAAGTGCCAATAAATGGGCAGGAGAGTGGATTTTGCCTCTCATCCAAAAGATGTTCCAGTACAAACATGACCTCTCATGTTGTGCTGGAACAGTAGTCTGCAGTCTGCAACTTACTGCGTAGCAAAGTTCTCTTCCTTTCACACCTTCAATCTCTCTTGAACATTTATTTATGCAAATACTTACCAGGCTTGGCTTTTCTGTTAATGAGATATGACAGGGGTAGAGTTATAGTAAAGAACAGAACTGAAAAGGAGTTGCACTCATTGTCTAGTAGAACCTAGTGGGATGATAAAGAAAATAATGAAATTCCACCTTTTGCAATAACTGGCAGATTTGCTGCTTATCGAGAGAGAGAACATTTTTCTAGGATCCTGACAGTTACCAGCTCCACATAAACAGCAAACTAAGATCCTTAATAACTCAGAGGTTTGCTGTGCTATAATATATATATATCTATATATATATATATATATATATAGATATATATATAGATATATATAAAATAGAAGATCTCCTGCTGAGTAACCATCTGCATTTTCAGAACTGTCTCTCTGTTGGCCAAGACAAGTTAGTAAGAAATACATCATCAGAACCACTAATACTTCTTCAGGACACCCATAATCAGAGGCATAATATTTTTCTGATGGCTTATCATGACACATCAGCCTGCCACAGCTTTGAACTTGATTCACTATTTAGACCTCAGATATCAAAGCAATGAAGAACTGCTGAATCTGCAGGATGAATGTCTACAAAAGTGATATGTAGGAAATTGCGAGGATGCTGTATAAACTTTCTACAATGTTGTAAGTGTTTCCAGGAGGACACGTGAGACAACATGCACTTGCTTGAACCAGCAGATGCATCCAAACGAATGATTAAAGCCACATAGATTTAATGCTGTGGTGACTGAATAAAACTTTAACAATATACATGCAAAAATATTTAGCATTGTGTAAACCTGCAAAATTCCAGCTCCTAGCTTTGTCACACAAGACTCTTCACACACAGAGTCCCTGAAAGATAGTTATATTTCACATTTCCCTTGAATTTCAGATTATACATTCATGGCACGAGTGTGTTGCTTGGTTTTGTTTTTTTTTTCTTTCTAAAATGCTTTATGTTTTTGCTTTCATCTTCACAACAGTTGAGGAAAATACTGTTTTAAATCTGAGAAGTCCAAGATAAAAACCTTGTTGAAGTAGAGAGTTCAGAAGACTTTGAAGGTTTGCAATTTTTCACACATATTAGATCACAGCAGGATTTTCTGTACTTTTTATCAACACAGGCACTTGTAGGATAACATGATGCACACACATGAAAGTATGGTCAAAACTCAGTGCTGTTTAAGAGCATGTTCTACAGCATGGGAGGACCTGTGTTTTCAGCTATCCGTAGCTGCCAGGCACTGTGCTGGCAGGAACCAATGATAAACATGGTAGTGATATACATGGTATTGTCTAAAAGTACTATATAACTGGCAAAAAACATCCTAGAGGGACTGTGACTTTTTCCAAAATGTATTCTTTCTCTAAGTAGGCTAAGGGAAAGTGATCATCACTCAAGGGGAGAAAGAGCAGAAAGCCTAAGCTGTGGAAGGAACAATTTGGGGGCAGAGAGCAGACTGAATTCCAAAAGTGCTTGCCTTTAGGGATGGCAAGAGCTGAAGGGCCCCCAGCTGCTGCCTAGAGAAAGGCTGAAGGTTTGCTTTACTTGCTTGCTTGTTTGTTTGGACCAAGGAGCATTGCTTGTATCATGAGAATTGGGTCAGGAACACCCAAGGAAGTGAAGCCAGACAGTGAGGCTGCAGACTCTTAAGCCCACTTATTGATTATTTTTTGGACTATTTGAAGAACTCCTAGGGGGGCAAAGCCTACCTGCGCAGCAGCAGGCACATCAACCTGCTCACAAGTGGTGGAAAATGTGGGCAAAAGTCGGCCATGAGCCAGCAGAATGGACCTGAGGTGGTGTTGAAATGGATGGATGGGGCTGCCTCAGCAACTAGTGTTTCAGCAACAACAGCAGGTGAAGCAGCAGCTGTTTCAGCATCAGTGGCAAGTGAGGTCCAGTGTGCAGGAGGTTGCAACTTCCCTACCCCCAACCGAAGGGAACACTTACCAAAAAGGGGCCTGATGATGAGCCCAAAGCATTTTTAGAAGATTTTTGGTGGATGACCCTGGTAGCAGTGGGCCACCAAGCTGGGGTCTTACCTGACTGGGGAAGCTCAAACAGCGTACAAGATCTGGGAGCTGAGGCTGCCCATAGTTATGACATCCTCAAATCCACCATTATAGATTGAGTGGGTCTCATGGAGGAGGCATACAGATATCAGTTCTGGGCAGAGCCATTTCGTCTCAACTCTCAGCCCCAAGGAGTAGCAAAGTACCTCAAAGACCTGTGGGCTCCCCAAGACAGTTCTAACCATGGGGAAATACCCCCCACCTGCTGCACAGACTAGGAGTGCAAGGGGGTGGGGGGGCACTCCCCCAAAGCTCAAGCCCTCCTGGGGCACCTGGAATAGGTCAAGCCACACTGTGTGCGCCAGCTACTCATTGACTGCCTGCACCCTTTCCTGGCAAGGGAGAGAGAAGATTTCCAATTGTCTGGCTCACTAAGGCTGGGGACAGAAGTTACATATAAACTGGCTTCAGTGCTTAGAAACTGGTTTAAGCCTGTAATGGAACAAAAGCTCAGTGCACATAAACCTATTTCAAAATGGCCAAAACTGGTGTAAAATAAACCTGGTTCAATGTAGTATCAGATTAAATGATTTGGGTAAAACCAGTTTACACAACTTCTTTCTCAGACCCCTTCCTGTTTTAAGTTAAATCGTAGTCCCCCAGCATGCTTTTCAGCCCTGGGCAAGGTCAGGGGCAGGGCTAGATGCCAGCTTGGCATGGCCCCCTGAGGTGAAGGGGGCAGGGAGGGGGCTTATTTCCCCCTCCCAGCCCTCTCCCCCTGGGACCTCAACTAGGGTCTGCCTGGCCAGAGCACAGCAGCTCCTGTCAGGGCCCACCCCTTGCTGCTCCAGCAACAGGGGCAGAGGTGTGGCCAGATGCCAGCCAGTATGGCGAAGGGGGCAGGGAAGGGGTTTATTACCCCCTGCCAGCCCCTGCCATTTCTTTAACAACTTCATGTCAAACAACTGCCTACAAAGCAAAAGTAACTAACACCTAGTTAAAATGTTAATCCAAGAGCCACCAAGACTGCAATACGGGGCTAACTGCTTTGATTGTTTCTCAATCATTGACCCCCACCTACCTAGAAGAATGTTTTCCTATCCAGAGACTTATTGGAAGAAGGGAAAAGATAGGACCCTTCTTAAGGAGACAACTCCATCCCATCCCACGCCTGGCAAAGACTAAAGTAAACAGTTGACAAGGGGAGGGGAAGGGGCAGGATTCCCCTCTGCTCCCCCAGGCAATGGGGGAGGGGGAAGAGGCTGGGGAACTGGGGCTGCAGGGACTGGTCCCCTACCACCTGTGAGCACAGAGCCAAGCTTTGCAGGACCAGACTGAGAGGTAGGAGGTGTTGGCAAAGACCTGGCATAGTCATCATATGTATGTGGTGGAGAGGGAGCTAAGGGGAGGGTTGTAGACAGCTTGAGCTGGTGTGACAAAAGAATACAGTGAACTATATTTACATTATAAAGCAGAAGCTGTAGAAGGTAGGAGACTGGCATACCTAAGCAAGGACATTTCTTTTGGTTTATTACATTCCAATTAAGTTAGACTAAGTTGTGTGCTCTCCCTGTGTTTTACCGGGCTGTATCTTAGCTTAGGCAATGTTTTTTGGTTGCTCTGTTGTGTGCTTGAGGTTGCAAAGGGCTGTGTTCAATACATGCTTGCTTCAGAGAAAGGACTATTCTTGTTCAAGCTTTTATGAACTGCCACTACCTTTCCCCCCATCTTTTCCCTGGCTGGAGAATTCACCTTTGTAGCGCCTCTTTAGCTCTCCATCCTGGTGCCTGGAATGCCTGTACACTCCAGCTCTGATGTGTTTTTCCAGTGCTAAAAAAATTCTTAGCACTGGAACTGAACCCCTATCCATAGCCATTCTTGGGGGTCTCCTTTGGCTTAGCAATGCTATGAAGAATGGTAAGACTGACTTTTGTTCATGTCCATCTCAGGGTTTTATCCCTTTAAAGATGCATCGTGGTGAAAGTCTGTAATATGTAGCATTTTACAGATTGCAAATGGAAGGACTCTCAGTTACAAGGGAGCCGTTGGTTGACACGGTTCTCTTCATTCATCAAATCTATTTTTATTTTTACTTTTTACAAAAAAAAAAAAAAAATCATGTTTTCTCAGAAAACAAGTTCCTAGAAAGCAGGTGTGTTACCCAAAATTGTTATTTCAGTAAGGCTAGTTAAAAAAAACCAACAACTTATTTTATCTTTTAGTAAACATGTCCAAGTAAAACGTTATCAACATCAGATTATATCAACTTCTCTTTCTCACTTCCTTCCATTTATGCAGAGATAAGAGTTGTAACAACGCTGACAAAATCTAGGCCTAACTGAAGTGTTTTCTGTGAGTATGTTTAGAACTCATGCAGTGAGAAGACAACAGAAAACATGTTAAAGCTGATATACTTGCTGATGTTTGGAAGCACAAGCATTGTTTAGGAAGAGGTCATTTTTTTCTAGGAAAGTAACAACAAAGTAGCAACAAAATATAAAATCTACCTCTGCATGAGCTCCCAAATGATATGTTGATTAAATTTGAACCCAAATGAACAGGTTTATAGTATAACTAGGGGGAAATACTGGTTTTAAATAGGATTTCTCATAATAAGGTAGGAGAAACATATAACAGACTAAGCAGAAGCTTCCATTTTGTCCTCTAAAAGTTGGAGAGATGGAAGATGATTCCATAATTTCTGGAGCAAGGTTTTAGGATACAAATACTTTTCCTGCCATTCTTTATAGATATAACTTAGGAACAGGGCCCCCACCATTTTGTTAGGTGCTATAAAAACAGAAAAAAAGTGGCAGGCCCTATTCTAAAAAGAGCTATCGAATGGCCGTGAGCATATACAAGCGTTAGATAGTTCTGTGATCAGTAGATCACAAATCTAAGCTTTATTCCATCTTTTCAGCTATATGTTCCTGCATGTTGTGCTCTTTAGTCACAGAATTGATCTGACATCCATAAACAAATTTAATCCCTCAATCCCTTTGGAAAGTGGAGGATATAAATGCACACATTCTCTCTCTGTCTCTCTCTCTCTCTCTCTCTCTCTCTCATTTTATGTATATATATAATCAGATACCAGAATTGGAAGTTTGAAAAGGAATTGTGTAAGAGAAATTAGAGATTCAGAGAAATTCAAATATAAAACATTAAATTTCTGTGTTGCCCCATACAGCAGTCACCAGTCAATTTGCCTAGTGTTTTTTTTAGATCTAGTATTGATGTTTTCAGGCATCAATATTAGATTTAAAAGACTTAATTAGAATTACACAGCTGTTACAACAGAAGCCTGTTACTCAGGTGTGAGAAAATTGTCTGTTCATGTGCACAAAGGTAGATCCAGGGTGTGCAGTGGTGCAGTTGCACCCCACTTTGATTCCTGATCATCCATTTTAACACCAGCTGCCTGGGAGGGACAATGGCATTTCTATTCAGGCAGCGCTTAGATAGTTGATTGACTTCATGGCTCATTACCATTGCCCTGATTCCTGCTGATCTCTTTCCACTCCACAGGTGTTAATGACCCCCTGTCCTATTCAATGGTCTTCATGTTCCGCTATTCAAAATATCATTTCTTCTGCCATGTTGCTGTCTGTTAGTCATTCCTTAAATCAGGTGTGGTAACATTACTTGAGGATAGAAATGGATGACCATGAATTAGTCAAAGCACTGTCAAGATGTTCAAGATTCCTACATTTTGTTTTAAGACTCAGGATAAGAGATGTACAGTTAACTATAATGACTACAGGACTAATTAAACAATATCTTTTGACTATTTTGGCTATTTATTGCTTAGTTCCTTTTGGTTTTTTAATATATTATCTAGAAAATGAGTTCAAGTTCCAGTAGTTGTAACTGTTTTTGTTTGTCTTAAACTGAATAATATAGTACTAGCTCTCTAGCATATTAGTAAAGCTTCTAGTTTCTCAGCTGGAGAAAAATGTATGCTGTGTTATATGTGATGATGTGCCACACCACCTGCACTCCCTTTTCAAAAACCTAGATCCACCCACGCATGTGTACGTGGAATGTTTCTCTCTTGCATGAAAAGCCCCTGGTTGTCTTCAGCCTTATCGCTGTAGGAAAGCCAGCTCAATGTTCCTTGCTGTCAAATCAGAAGAAAAAAAGAGTTTCTCTCCAATAAGTGCTTTTGTTGGTACCACATCCCCTGAACAGCAGATGTTAAAAAAAAAAAAGTGCTTGTTTTCATCTTACTATTATTTATTACTGAGCAACTAGATTTAAACAATGAATCATCAGGCATAGTTTCTACATCTTGATCAGAAATGCTCTACCCAGCAGCAGAATCACTTCAAGCCCTGCAAGAGAAAGGGGGAACACAGGGGTGGGGAGGTGCTTCTAAAGGTGGGGGGTTAGAGGTGTGGGAGTCTTACCTAGGTCAAGGTCTCAAACAGTGCCTGGCTATTTCTGCAGTTGCTGCTGCAGAAATAACATGGTCTGCCTGCCCCAGCTGTTGCTTCTACAGCAGCAGCAAAGTATCCATGTATCTGGCTGCTGAGGCAAGAGCAACAATGTGGGGCTACTTCTGCTAGGTCGCACACTCTGCAGGGTTTGGGAGGCGATTCTAGTGCCACTACTAAGTCAGTGCCTGGGGCTAGTGATCTACTTATCCAAGTGAAGATACACTACTTCCTTTTCCTATCCTAGGAAATATTTTCCCATCTGGATTTTTGGAATAAATCTCAAACCAACAATTAAAAAAGGAAAAAAAACGTTGGGGCAATATGTGTTTTGCTTTTTTCAATTTCTGTATTATGTTTAAATGCTTATAATTTACATTTCAAAATGAAGCCATTTTTAAAGCAAGAACAGATTATTTTTTCTTTTAGTTTTAAAATGTTAAACCAGGATATTTTGACAATGTCAATGTTTAGAAAATTTCAAAGCTGTTCCTTTCCAAAAAAATGTTTTAGTTTGAAGAACTCTTACTCTTCTGATGGAAAAAATATTTTACTAGCAGCTCTAATATGGAATTCAGACTGTTGTTCTCTTTTTAGTCATAGTCCTCTGAGATGATGAATAAAACTTATGTGACTACCTAGTTAAAATCCAACATATTCATTTCTGTATGAGATTCATGTACAGCCCTGCAGGCTTAACACACACTATTTTATACTACTGGGGATTTGCTGCCCTGTGAGGTGTAGTCCATTGTATAATGCCATGTGCCTGTACTTAAAAATAAACGTATAAAAACAAAAGAAAACATCCCTTTCTGCAGCTTGGGTGGCATATTAAGGCCCTGGATCTAGAATGAGATTTATTTTACATATGCTGTATTTGTATATAATAGGGTTTTTTTAATACAATATGTTCGTTTTTGATTTTCTGAACAAAAAGGTTTGTATTATGTAGTTACAGTGGTTTGCAGGGTTGCCTTTTACTGTTAAAACTAGGTTATAAGTGTAGGTTTTTTGTTTTGTTTTCTTGTGCATGTACATAGGTTGTCTTTGTCTTATGCCTTTTACAGCCACAAGTTAAGCAAGCTGGAAAGAATGGCTAAGAATAAAGGCTTATAATAGTGCCCCTTTAGTTAGAGGGCATGTGCAATTTGGCTAGACTCTTTGTCCTATAGAATAGGAGCAAGGTGAGAAATAGCAGTTGTCACAATGAGTGTATTGTTTCAGTTTAAGCCAATACCTCTCGCTTTTGTTGTTGTTGTTGTTGTTGTTGTTTTAGTGTAATGGAAAGATGTTGTGCAAACCATTAACTGACTGCTGCTGGCCAATAACATATGTTTAACAGCAGTGGATGATATTTGCTTCTAAGGGCAACAGCAATTCTTCTTTAAAAGAGCTTTTAGAGAGAAATCATTAGTTGCATTTCTGAAATATAATTTGCTCTGTGCTGTACATTTTCTTCATTATTAAAATATATGCGTAATATTAGCTTCTTTCGAGTTATTGCTCGCCAATTTTGTTGTTGACAAAAATGCTTGTTGAATTTCAGATATAGCTTTCAAGTAATATATTTCACTAGCACTACAGCAACAACCATGGAATTATATGAATAATTTTAAGATGTGATGAAATGGTTTTCTTATGTTGCTTAATGACAATACTGCTTATGCAGTGTGCCAAATTACCATTAAGGGATATTTTTAATCACTTCAATAAATCTTAAAATGATTTTCAGATATCACTTAATGCCTTCCAGTTGACATAACAAATGAACCATTTCAGATTTCATTGAAAGCTCTTTAGTACATGTCAGCAGACTATCTTGGAATAGTTTCAAAATGTGACAAATTGCAGTAAATCATTCTGAGGCAACCTAGCACTATTCCTACTATTATAAAGTATTATGTGGTGCTTTGTAAATCATTGTAGATTACATATCAGCTCATGTTTTTGTCACATAGCAGAAGTAAAGGAAATAAAAATCTGTCATGGTGGAAAATCCCCTTTTCCATCATCGCACTTTATTTAACAGTTACTAATGTTCATATTTTATGAGTCTGTAATGAGGAGAAGAGATACTTTCTATGTTCATTTGTCAAAAACTTGGCTATACTGCCAAGGTTTCATAGTCTTTAATGGAAGAGTTGACCTTAGAAGGCAGAGTATAGGTTAACTTCATATACAGAACTTCTGCTAATAAGTGGAAAACATTTTTATAATGTATGCAACTACCAAAAACCCTCACATAGCTTTACAGAAATCATGTAATAGAATTCACAGATTATTGCATTTTGTTTATGTTCTAGCTAGATAATGTATATAGTACATGGGAGTATTTTAATAGCAAAGCAAATTATAGGTATATAATATTTATTCCCACCATAGTCAAGCTTGAGTACCAAGGTATTCACATTGTCAGTCTTTCAAAGATCTCTTCAAAAGTGCTTGCTAGGACTGGAGTTATTCTTAATTGCTTTACAGAGACTGATTCTCTGCCTCCCCCAACTGATTTTGCATTGGAAATGTGGTACAATAAACTTACATATCTTTGAGAGAGATGCAGTCAAAGATGTAAGTGAGAGTGTCTTATGATGCATAATTAATCCATTGAATTATCCTATCAAAAAATGTTGTGTATTAATACCTAAATTGCCATAACTGAAGTATGCAAGTAAGACCAATTTTAAGAATACTTTTTTGGGCCTTGAATCAGATACTCAGGCTAAGTGCAAACATTTGTGGGTATGAGGAGGTTAAATCATACTAAAAATGGCCACCTGATCTTAGGTAAATCAGGGTTAGTGGGGATGTGGGAGCACATAGGCTGGTAAGGATCAGGGGGCAGGTGGGATCTGTGGGTGATTGGGCAGATGGGGGCAGGTGGCATTCACAGGAGGGGGGGCAGGTACGATCTGCAGGGGGGCAGGTGTGATCCACAGGAATGAGGGGGGGAGGCAGGCATGATCCATAGGTGGGATTGGGGAGAAAGATATGATCTGTGCGGGGATTGCTGGGGTCTGGAAGGATTTGGCTGGATCAGGGGGGCTTACAGGGTCCATAAGGGATTTGGGGGGGACCAGAAACTATTTTTAGCCCCCACCCAACAAACCTACTCCCGCATCCCTCCTCCCTCCCACTTATTTTTCACCTCTGGGCAGCAGAGAATGCTGATAAAACCAGAACCCAGAGTGTCTTGCAAGATAGGGGGCTGGAGTGGGGGCTGGCTGGTCCATGGGGAAGGGGGTGAGGGTCTGGTGGGATAAAAATAGTCCAGTGCCAGGGGGATAGGTAGAGGGCTAGTGGCTGGGCTTTCCCAGCCCCAGGGCTGAGCAGGTAACTGTGCTGAACTTTGATGCACTGATCTAACCTAGATCAATTAAATTAGAATATACCAGTTTGCACCATTTTTAGACTGGGCTGTGCGTTCAAAACTTCTGTTACAGTTATGAGGTTTGATTTCTGGTCACTGAGACTGAACCAAAGTGTAAAGACTGCACTGGGGCAAACTAATTTAGATTGGATGACCATTTTTAATTTGATCTAACCCCTGCAAATGTCTACACTTAGCTTCTCTTTAATAATTGATAGAAATCAATATACTCTGAGTCTGATTCAAAGATCACAGTTCACTGAATGGCATGAACACCTTTCCACCTATATCTGTGGACTTGGAACCAGTCTCACTGGCCATGTGTAGACCAAACAAGGGGCATGTGTGCACGATGCTTTAAAGTGGGCTAAATGTTTTTGCACCACTTTAATGGTGTCAGTGTTTGCACGCCTTGGCGGTGTATTGCGCATTAATTCTGGCCACTGTAGGAAATTCAGCAGCGTAATGCACCTTAAATGACTTGGGACACAGCTGTCCCTACAGCTGTGGAGTGAAGCACCGGGCTCCATGCAGCTCCATGGCTCTGCAGAAAGCCCTGCAGGTAGCTTGGCAGCAGCCCAGGAAGGCAGGCTCTGCCCGAGAAAAGTAGACAGCCTGTATTTTTTTTTGTTTTGTTTTTTTTTTGCCCCTGGAGCCTGCCTTCCTGCCTGAGCTGTGAGGAGGCCCGGTGCTTCCCTCCACAGCTGCAATGCCCCCCAGGACCACATGTGCCGGCTGCCGAATTGGGTAGGGCTGCTGCTGCCATGGAGGGAAGCCCTCCCCTCCCCGCCGGCAGGGAGTCGGGTAAGTCAGCAGGGTGTGTGCATGATACAGGGGTTTAATTGGCCCTAAATTTAAGTGGTGTTTTTAAAAACCCACCATTTCAATTTAGGGCCCCCATTTCATCTAAACACACCCTGTATTATCTTAACAAGGTAAAGATTCCTCTTTGGAGCAGCCGTGTGTGTGTGTGTGTGTGCGCGCGCATGAATAAAAGCCCTGGAAAATCCTTTATGTTTGAGTATAAGATTCCTAACTAGAAATGCAACAATGTAGCTTTGAAAAGATTACTTTTTGGGGAAGATATGGGTGGATGGGTACAAAGATTTAATGCTAATATGAAAATTAGACTAAAGCTTGAGCTAGGTATAGTCCAAGACTCCCTGGATGGCTCTAGTAGTGTATTTCATAAGCCCTTTCCTTTCCAGCCCTAAGCTTCTCATGAACAGAGATTACCAGTCATGCAGAAATATATGGTGGTTTTGTGAAGCAGACAAATGTTCAGTGAAGATTAAATTGAGAACCAAAGTTACCTGACTTGTGACTTAACCTAAATGTGAACAGAAGTTGCCAGAGGAGAAGGGCTAGAGCACTGAACCACCATAGCATCTAGGTTTTTAAATGCAGTGTTTGTTTTTAACTTTTTTTAAACAGTCTTTCCTTATACTACTTACTGTTATGAAAACAGCAGAGAAATCATGGCTCCTATGTCTCTTCTAAGAGGAAGTAACAGAGTGCAAGAACCATGGGAAAAGGAAGAAAGTTTATGTTTTTACTCAGTGCTGGGAGATCCAGTGCAGTAGAGTTTCCAGGTTACTTTACTTTGCAATGACAGGAAACTTGCTAGCATGAATAAATAGGGGATTTCCAGACATGTGTAACTTAAGAAAAAGAGCGAAATATATTGGATTACAGCCTCCATCAAGAGTGTGCAGTTAGACCAGGAGAAGAGTAATATGTTTGTTCCCTACATGATACATTATCTCCTTTCTTACAGAGATTATCTGTACCATGAAAAACTACTTTCTACACAAGAAGGGTGGCCTTCAAAGCAATAGTTGCTTTTAAGCATTTCCCTGGCAGCAGGGATGGGAAAGAAGGGGGGCTGCGGGGAAAGGAAAGTGATCTCAGACCGACAGATCTATCAAATCTCAGTGGAAGAATGGACAAAGCATTGAAAGGAAAGCATTTCTGTTGTTACAGTACAGATGTTCAGTACTGAAAAGGGTCAGACAGCAAAACAATTTTATTATATATTGGCTTTGGTATACAGAGACAATGTGCAGTTTTAAAAAAAATATTTGATTTTAAAACAATTCCTAAGAAATGATCATCTTCTACTTCTTTTGCATACGGTATATTTGTAATATCAAGGGATCCATTCCTCAGTTGTTTTGGCTATATAGTCTGTTAAAGATGTACCACAACGTTAATAATTTTTTTTTATCCAGTTCCCACTGAATCACAAACTTTTTAAAATGACCCACTCCTACCCTATGAAATCATCCCTTCTGCCCCTTCTCAAGAAGCTCTGGCTTCCCTCCAGTCTCTCTCATGCACACATGCCTGTGCAGACAAACTCTCTCAGCACTCTTACTGGCACTGTATTAGAGTTTTTTTCTGACTTCATATGTCACCAGCTGGATTCTATCTTAAATCTTAGTGAATTGGTAAACTATAGTTCAATATTTGACCATGTCATCTAAGATCCTAGAGCTAATGCAATGAGCGTAGTAGAATGTGTATATGTACATTATCGAGGATCATTCATCACTGTTTAATATCCATTGGAAGAGAAGATAGAAATTAGGTGTGTGTACAGAAGTTGCTTTTTTTTTTGCCATTTAAAGTGCTTTATTGCCATGACTTAACAGAAGTGCACTGCTTTACAGCACTTTAAAAATGGGTGCAGTGCTTTAAATTAACCTTTGTTAAATGAGGTATTAAATTAGAAGTGCTGTATTTTACAGTACTTTAATAACCTACAGCACTTTAAATAACTTCTGTACACTTTTCAAATTTCTGACCAATGGAGAAGCACCAAGAGGCTGAGAAGTGCTCCCTGCCTCCTAGCCTGGAAAGTGCAGGGAGGCTCAGAGGCTACCCCTACCAAACACTACCCTTTTATCATGTTTAATAGTTTTGTAACTTTATAGTACTAAAAAAAAGTACTCTAAATTACAACACTGTCAAACATGCACAGAACAAAGATTTAGTGTTAGAACTTGTTTTACTTTGGCCCCTGGTAGGGATGCAATTAAAGGCACAATGGGATCTGATGTACAAGCCTTGCAATCACATTTCCTGCCATGCCACACGTACATAGCAGGAGGTACGATTGTGGGTTCAAGCCTCAAATCCCATCACACATTATTGCTGGTACAGAAAGAGCTCAGGATCCTGATCCTGGGTTTCCCTGACATCAGCAAATAGCAATTTCTCATGTTTGGAAATCTTATCACCTGATGTACAACCCCAAGGCTGGGAGCTAGTGTACCCTATGGCTGGGAGCCCTGCTCTGGCTCCATATTTAGTTAATGGCACTACAGAAACCAGCCACAAAAGTATTACACTTTATTTTTTATTTTTAGACTTTTTTATGACAGCGTTATTTTATTAACATGTGAGCAGGTACCTACTTAAGACATGATTAACTGGTTAATCATGTCTTAAGTGTAACGTGTGCCAGAGGCCATAGTAACTTAATTTATGATATGGATGGAGTAGCAAAGAACACACTAATGACATTTGCAGATGCTATTAATTTGAAAGGAGTTGTAGAAGAGAGTCAGGAGAAAAATAATACAAATGAAAAACAGAAATTAGGAATGTGGGCAGAAAATAACAAAATGAAATTCAGCTTTTATAAAATTAAACCGCAGGGGATTGGGGGGGGGGGGGGGGGGGGAAGCAAGGAGGTGATAATCAGGAACTGACATTCTGCATGAGAGAATCTGAGAAATAGAAATTCTGAGAGACTTAGGGCATATAAACATGAGTTTGCAATGGAATATGGCTGGGGGGAAAAATAGACCAAGAGAAGTTTGGATTTTATACAGAAAGGCATCCCTACACAGAGCATAAAGTAATAGTCTGTGGTCTTGGGGTCACTAAACAAGGAATGTTGTGCTTATTTCTGGTACCACATTAAAAAGCATGAAAAAAAATATCAGGAGTTGAAAGGATCAACTTGTAAAAAATGTTTTAAATGAGTTAAATATTCATAGCTTGGCTGAGTGATGACTAATGTTGGGAAGACGTGTCAGCAGTATAAAATTTTTGTAAATACTGAGGACGGAGAGCAACTGTTTTCTGTGATGTACATAACAGTATCTAAGGACAATGGACTGAATTAAGGAGTGGAAAATACAGGCTGCATTATTAGGAAATATCTCCCTGAAAGTTATTAGCCTGTGGAATGCTATGCTAAAGTAAATGATGGAAGTCTTATCACTTAGAACATATTAAAATATTCAACAACAACAACAACAAATGTTAAAAAATACAATATGAATTGTCTCCTCCTACAACAGGAGGTAATTTAAGAAGGTTCCTCCAATTTCACTGATCACTCTCTCAAAGAGGACAGTTCCATGCAAAGTATCAAGGAAGCAGGAACTATTGGGAAAGAATCAGGCTTCAAGTAAATATGCTTATTTGGACCATGATTTTGTCCCAATCCTGATAATATTTAGGATTTTTCTTTAAGTCCCAGATCCTAGAATCACATATTTATGTGAAAATGGTTGCATTTTCACTGCTTCCTTTTTTTTTCTCTCTTTTTCTTTTTAAGATTTACTTTCTAGTTTTTTATGATTATGGAGACCTGTATGAAAATATTTATCAGAAGAGCCTAGGAAACAAAAATCAATTAGAAGAATGCATTTTATTATTATTTAAAATCTCATTTTCTTAAAAAAAATATTTATCATGGTTTGGAGGGTTTAAATTGTATGACTTGGAGATTGGCAACTGATTTAGGACCTCTGCATCCATATGCAACTCTGTTAACCCATTGCCACTAAAAATGAAGAGCATTTACCGTTATTCCAAAATCTCATTTTCCCTCAGAGAAGCAGAGAGACAGGTGGACAGACTATGGCATCCGTACATCTGACACAGCTAAAGCCATGCTTTGGGGGCTCAGGGAGCAGGATGCAAAGAGTTAAACAGAGCAGAATACAGATGAATGACTTGAAATTGCAGCAAAATGTTTAGATTGGATATCAGGAAAAACGTCAGTGAGGCAGTGGAATAGACTGCCTGTAGAAGTTACGGAATCTCCAGCACTGGAGGCATTCAAGAAGAGGATGGACAAGCATGAGTTAGGGATGATCTAGGAGTAGCTATGCCTAAGTCGTGCTGTGGGTATTTCTATTTCCTATGCTTCCAGGCTGTGCCTTGGTTATTACTTGGGCTGGGAAAAAATTTTTCCTCCCATATGCCTTCTTTTTTCCCCTCCACCTTCCACAGAACCATTGGGTGTTGCCAAGGCTGAGGATGCTGACTGGGATGTGCTAATGCTCCTGCTGAGACTTTAAACTTAGAGGTTCCTGGCTACAGGGTCTTGTTCCTCCAGTCTGGGTCAGGAAGGAATTTAAGCCTGTGGTCAAATTAGTACAGACTGGTGGGGAGGGGTTGCCTTCCTCTCTATTTGGGTAGGCGTGGTCCTCTTCTTTGGATCTCCTGAGTGTATTTTAAGAACGCTTGCAGCAACAAGATATTGACCACCACTGTCCCCCTGCCCTCACAGGTTAGAGTATTATGCCTTCTGGTTGTATCAGGGATGGTTTATAGTTTTGCTAATAGGTTAGGCAATGGATTTGTATACGGCAGTTTGCACTGGGATGATGCCACCTCTGGTGTGGGGCTGTGTTAGGTAACCTCTGAAGTTCCCTTCAAGCCCTGCTTTTCTATGATTCTATGAAATCCTGTCTTGGATGCCTGTGACATTATTCTGCTTGTGAATACACATTCATTTTAGAATCACAAAACATGAATGGGTTTCTTTGTGTTTTTTAGAAGGGCATCTACTATAAAATGTAATAATTGGAATACTGCTGCTCTGGTCAATGTTTGCTACCTCTTGTAGAGAGTATGAATACTGGCCGTTGTCACTTCTTGCCTTTCACAGAAAATGTGAAGTCTTTGACTGTTCACATATTTGTTTATCTAAAGAAAGTTTTCACAGCTTGAAGAGAACTATTTTGTAGGAAATTAAATCCATTGCTCCTTTGCATCATTTTTATACTTGTCAGTCTGTATGTCAGCTTCTGTCCTCCTCCTTGGTTCCCATTAAATGCACAGGACATTTCAGAAATTATCCATCTTTATTATATCCTTGTGCTAGAGATGGTCTTGAAAAGGAAATCTGGATCTGAACACCCTCCAAACTGTAAGAAATACAAGATTTGTGGCCTTGGTCCATCTTTGCTTGTACCGAATTAATTATAAGTGGAGTTGGTAGCTTGGCCTAGTTAAGATTGACTAATACTGTTCACTCTTAAATTCTTCATGCTTTCTCTCTGCCTCAGGTTGCATTTTTTGTGTTTTTTTGTTTTAACAAAAGATGTTTCTGTCTTTTCCAAGAACAATGTTTTGGGGATAAGGAAGTTTAGCTAGTGTTAAAAAATCCAATTATCTCTTTGAGGAGCTCTTGAACCTCTAAGTTTTGAATTAGGAAACTGAAATTTGGCAGGATGACAGCCATCAAGTCAGACAGTCTTTTTTTTTCCCTTATGAGTAATCAGTGTGAGATGCCTACAGGTCTCCCTTTGCACATGCTCCATAGAGCCAAACAAGTTCGCTAATTAAAATCTCTGAATGACCTGTCTGCAGCATCTTAATGCCAGATGGGTTAAGCATACTTCCAAATCCTGCTGAGTCTTTTGGAAAGTAGTTGCGGAGCTAACACCCTAGTTAGGACAGTTGCTTCTACTGCCCTCTTGTCCTCTTCTAACCCAGAATAAGGTGCACTGGCCTAGCAGTTGAGTGGTAGCCATGTGTTCAAGTCTCAACTCTTACACTAGCACATATTAATAATTCTGTGCTTTTCTCAACCTGGACTGAGTAAGGTTGAGAAACTTAAACCTTAACTTTAAAGAGTGTATAAGAATCATACCCATCTGTGAGATAATGGGGATAAATCACTGTGTGCACAGCATGACTTCTGGCAAGACTGGGCATTGGACACACATTTCGAAAATAACTTACCCCAGTCTCATCCTTTTGCCACATTGCAGAAGGAAAGTATCAAAACTTTATATACTTAGCTGTATTATCTATAACTTTTGTTACAGAGTCATGAATTGCTGTTTTCCAGCATTACTTTGCTTTCTAATAGTTATACAAAGCTCTGAGATAGTATATAGCTAGTGTCTGGTCCATATAGAAACTTTTTAATTTCCTACTACAACAAAGTAGTTCAGTAAGAGTGGCTAGGAGTGTTTTATGGATCGTGTTATGGGAAATATGGTTTTTTTTAGGTTTTTCTTTAAAAGCAGAGATGAAAAAACAAAAGAGAACAGTTAAAACATTAAGCTTGCACAGCCAAGTACACACAAGTCTGAAAATGCCATAATTTAGATTGCTGTAGAATCCTAATTTGTTCCTTTGCATTGGCATCTTGATACACTATGATGGATTTTTCTAAAGTGCCAAGGAGAGTAAAGTCTTCTGCTCACCTTCAAAGTGATCACATACATGTTCACATGCTATTTCTTCTATAATACCCCTGCTTTATTTAGTGCACAAAGGGACAGTGAATGAGGAATGAGTCAGAGGACTGCAAGAAGAAAAGGACTGTTTTTGAGGCCCTAGGCCTAGGATGCAGGAGAGGTGTTCTATTCCTGGCTCTGCCTCAGGCTGCTTATGCTGCGGCTGTTACGCAAAACTAGCACAATGTGTCCATGTGAGGGGGTGTAAAGTTATTTTAATATGATCTGAACATTTTTTACTTACTTTGTAAAGAATTCTAGGTAGTTTGGGCAATGTAAAAAGGAATGAACTAGTTGTTTAGGATAATGGCTGTTCAAGGTGTATGTTGAAATACAAAGAGAAGTTTTTGAGTGAACAGTAAATAATTAGCATAATTCTGACAGGATGTCATCCTAGAACTGTTATCTGTAACAAATATATAAATGAAGTCAGCAATGATAGAGCATTTTGGCATGCTACATATAAAGTGATTTACTGGTTGTAGTCATTATAATCAAGAAAGCCACTATCCTAAAAATATTTTTTTCATTACAGTGCTGTTTTAATCAAATATTTAAAATGAATCTGAAAGGCAAAGTACTTGCAACAGTGATGCCATTGTCTTTTTCTGCAACATGAGCATCGACTTCTTGCCACAGTCAATTACTTATAATACAACACTAGATGAAGTAGTGAAAGCTGAAAATATGCCTCAGGGCATCAAAACACCAGGGGATTAATACTAATGTTTCATTAACATGCAAAAAAGGTAGCATTCTTTTGCTCAACTGCAGAGGGGGGAGGGGGAAGGAAAGAGGAGTCTATTTTCCTGCCATAAATTAAAAAAAGAAAGAAAAGAAAATTAATTATTTTTCCTTCTACAGCTAGCAGAATTATTACCCACAGTAATTAACATTCATGTCAAAAATATACTCTCCATCAAGCTTATATGTTAGGTTAAATATGAGGGTCACATTAAGACAAACATTAGGTTTTGCCAAAATGAAAGGTACATATTAGCACTGCTCAAGTAGCATGAATGTCTGCCCTTTGTGCCTCTTTCTAGGTTTTTAGCCATGCCCTAATTTTACTAATCACCTCATACCCCTCACAGTAGCAGACAAAACTTTAGTAGGAACAGGACACATAGGCTTTTTCATACTGAACTAGGCTTAAAAATGCAGAACCAAAACCCTATATAAGAACTCATCACTGTGTATATAAGAAATGTATGTAGGGGTTATAGGTTGTAGCCGTGTTGATCTAAGGACATAGGCAGACAAGGTTCTTTTGGTATCTGTTATTAGTTTGAATCTTCAAAGGGAATCTACAAAAGACCTTTCACAGACAAACCTATGGACTTAATCAACCTATTGGATACAAAAAATCATGAACTAAATATAGACATTGGATTTATGATGCATAACCTGCCTAACATCTGACTCTCCAGGAACCTCTCGACTATTTGCCAGCTACATTCATTTCCCTCCCCCCCTCCCACCCCCTCAACTTGTCTCTTACTCACTGACTCCCCAATTAACATCTTCACTGACTGGCTTTCTTGCATTCATTCCAGCCTCTGGTTTCTTTACTATTCATTCCATCCAGGAAGAGCACACACCAACTGCAGATGCTTCCTAAGCCTGCCAAAGGGTATTTGTACCCAAAAGCTTGCAAAGAAGATTTTTTTCTAACTATTTGAGTTGGTCTAATAAAAGATACCAGATTTACCAGAAGAACCTGGGAAAATCCTTTGGAAAATCCTTGAAAATCCTTGAAAAAATGATCAAAGAACATCTGTGGGAGCCTGTTATCTATCTGGACTTCAAGAACACCTTTGATACAGTATCCCATACCATCCTTATAAATAAGCTGAGGAGATTTGCCTTGGATGACTATATGGTAGACTGGGTAGCAAACTGGCTCGAGGGTCACACTCAGAGAGTGGTGGTGGGTGGGTCGGTGTCAACCTGGAAAGATGTGTGCAGTGGAGTCCCTCGGGGCTCAGTTCTGGGGCTGGTACTATTCAACATCTTCATCAGTGATCTGGATGAAGGGGGTGGGAAGCACCCTGTCCAAATTCGCGGATGACACAAAAATATGGAGTGAAGCTAACACCCTGGAGAGGAAAAAACAGACCCAGGCTGACCTAGACAAGTTGAGGAAGTGAGCAGAGAGCAACAGGATGCAATTCAATAAGGATGAGTGCAAGGTGCTGCATCCAAGGAGAAAGAACTGCCACCATACCTATAGGCAGGAGGGCAACCTTCTCAGCACCACTGAGGCAAAAAGAGATCTTGGAGTCACTGTTGACTGCAGGATGAACATGAGTTGCCAATGTGATGAAGTAGTAAGCAGAGCCAATCGCACCTTGTCATGCATCTGTAGGTGCTTCACAAGCAGGTCCAGGGAGGTGATTCTACCTCTCTAGACATTACTGGTCAGGCTGCAGCTGAAGTACTGTGTCCAGTTCTGGACACCACAGTTCAAGCAGGATGTAGACAACCTGGAGAGGGTCCAAAGAAGAGCCACTCATCTGATTGGAGGCCTGCAGGGAAGGCCCTATGAGGAAAGGCTAATGGATCTTAACTTTTTCCGCCTCTCCAAGAGAAGGCTGAGACAGGGGACTTTGTGGCAGTGTACAAATTCATAAGGGGAGAGCAACACAAAGTAGGTGATGATCTGTTTACCAGGGCAACCCCTGGAACAACAAGGAACAATGGCCATAAGCTACTGGAGAGTAGGTTTAGACTGGACAATTAGAAAAAAGTTCTTCATGGTCAGGGTTGCCAGGATCTGGAATGGGCTTCCAAGGGAGGTGGTGCTCACCCAATCCTTTGGGGTCTTCAAGAGGAGACTGGACAAGCACCTGGCTGGGATCATAGGATCCCAGGTTTGGTGACCCTTTTCTTGCCTGTGAGGGGCAGGGGGTCAGACTAGTTGACCCACTGAAGTCCCCTCTGACCCTAGAATCTATAAACCTTGTCAGAACTGTATTTAAGAATTCTTCACTTCCCTATACTTGGAACCATTGTGAACTAAGTTCCCCACTGATTTCTGCCTGTACCCTTTCCCTAGGCAGTAGTTTTCCTGATACGCTAGCCTGAATATGCCACCTACAAAATTGTTAAAATAATTCCCAGGATCTAATTTAGCCACCACATGGAGAACATGTCCAGTTAAAGGTATTTCCCTATCATTAGTTCACTTGGTTGCCTCTAGCCAGTTTACAAGGTCCAAAGTAGAGCTGTGAAAAGCTTCGGCAGCTGATTCGATTCAGAGGAGATTTGGCCCAATTAGGCACCTGAATCTCCAAATATGAATAAAATTGGGAGAACAATTAAGAGCTCCAAATGGAATCGGAACCCTCCAAATAGATTCAGAAAAAGATTTGGCACCGATTCAGTGATTTGGCCATAGACTAAACAGGCAGCAGTTGTCAAAGACACTGGACACAGCTGCCTCCAGCTGGTAAGTCTGTTGTGGTGGGCAGAGGGGGGAGGGCAGGGGCATGGGAGGAGGTAGATCAATGCCGCCACAGTGAGGGAGGGATTGGGGCTGGGGCTGGGACAAGCTGTACAGCTGGGAAGGGGAGCTCCTGCCACTGCACTGCCATGCACTGCTGGGAGGGCATGGGATTGCTCCAGGCTAGCCCCAGCTGCCCACCACCAGGCTGTGCTTCATGGGGTGGATGGAACTAGGGTTGTGCACCAGGCAGCTAGCCCAAGCCACAGCCCAGAGCGCAGCCCTGGCTCCACCCCCCCTGCAGAGCACAGTGGAGCAGGGCTTATGGGAGGGCTGCAGCCACCCTAAAATTCCCCATAGCCCCTGCTGCTGGCCCCGCTCTGATCTGGGTGCATGCACCCACCCACATGCCCTGCCGCTGCTTTCCCAGCTGGGGCAAAGCCACAACTTGTTCAGGAAGCACAGGGAGGCTGTGCGAGTGGCAGGAGGGTATAGTCCCCACTCCCAGGGCCTTCTGCCACCCATCTTAAGTGCAGCCTGGCCCAGCCTACCGCACACAGATCCAGGGGCACACACCCACACCCATGCCCTCCCGGACTGGCAGTGTGCGGTGGCAGGAGCCCCCTTCCCTGAGTCACCCGCCCTCCCCCCCCCGGCTGGGCAGCTTGTCCCAGCCCCAGTCCCCATCCCTCCTTGCTGTGGGAGCATTGATCGGCACCCCCCACATGCCCCTTCTCTCCCCCCTCTGCCCACCATAACAGACTTACCGGCTGGAGGCAGCTGTATCCAGTGCCCTCAAGGACTGCTGCCTATTTAGTCTATGGCCAAATCTCTGAATCGGTCAAATCTGAAATAATACTTGCTGCTTCACACAGGCCTAGTCCATAGTCCTCTCTCAGAGGGTCCTCAAAATTATGCCAAAAATCAAATCTATGCTCCCCATGTTTTGAAATTGCAGTAAACTAAGCAGTGACTCCTATCACAGGGAATAAATACTGTTCCTATGGTCTCAGTAATCAAATAGAATGGTGATATATACCTTTTAAGGGCCCCTTTTCATAAAAGGATGCTGTTGAGCTTGTTTTTGTTTTTCTTTCTTTCTTTTTTTTGAGCATTTATGTGTTTTTTATTCAGCATTGTTTGTGTTACTCCCTCAGAAGTTTAAAAAATTGACACACATCCTTTCTACTTCACCCAAACCTACCAATTTTGTTCTTTTCCATTTGGCGAGCATTGATCTTTCTTTGTGTGCATTTTTTTAACGGGAGTGAAATTGACATTCCTGTTTTTGTTTGACAACAATGACTATTGCTATTTACTGGTACATAGATGGCTTATTTTAATAAAACATCTTTGATCACTAGCTTGACTGATAATAATAAAATGGGCTACATGACCTAGAAGAAGTCCTTTTGTTTGTTAGGCAGTTGATGCTACAGCAATTCCAAAAGAGGGAGGCATATGTGGCATTGTTTTTGGTGGGTCCTATTAAAAAGGTACTAGCTTTCTAAAAATGCCTTCTTGTGTAGGTATATTACGAAGTAGAACAGGTAGAAATTTAGCCCAGAGAACTGTCACTCCCCTCTGTATTACTACAGTTCTACTGTTGATCCAGCATTAGTTATACAGATCATGATAGGACCACTTCAAACTTTCTGAGCTTTCTAAAGTAATCATCTTTACTTCAATGAGCCTCCACATGTGAACAGTAACTAGTCACAGTATTAATCCTCTAACACTGAAAATGTTAAATGTATTGCTATGTGAACATGCATTTTAATTAATGCTAAGTGGAGGTAAAAAGTAATTTCTGGTAAGGGTGGCAACAAGCCTGATGTTAAAATATTATATTCCTCCCCTGAAAAATACAGAATTTAAATTCTGCAAAATTGCCTACAGTATCTGAAATAGTAATTCTACATTTAGCTTGGTACAAAGAGAAAGCAGTGAAGCATTCAAAATCAAACATTTCAGTAATTAAACTAGAGAATCAGGGACCTATTTCCCTTCTGATAATGTTTATTTTTTATTAATGCAATAAGGATTTTATGCCTCAGAACAATCAACTTTGTATGAGAAACTAAGAAATTGATCCTTTTTTTTTAAGTGCTTAATAGTATATTTAAGTAATAAGATATTAAACACATTTCTAATAGTACATAATAGGAAATGTGTGTTCTTGATTTACTATAGCTTTTTAAAAGCCACTGAACTTATGTAAAATAATTTACTCAAGAGCTTTTGAAAATGCTACCCATTTTATTCTGGAAAATTTCCTTACTCCTGAAGAGTTTAGACTCCCAGTTGGAGGGTCATCCTCCATTCTTGACAGTAATAAAATGTTGCAAAATCAGAATTTTTTTTAGAACTCTGATTTCTCAAAGCTAAACAGTTTCATTTTCAAAGATTTATTCACACAGCTTTAAGCAATGTTAATAGGATTTGTGTGGTTAAATATCTATGTACTTTGCTGAGGATAAAAGAGTTTATGAATAGAATCCAAACTTAGTGTAGATAAAATTAATTCAATTATGAAACCACTAATGTTTTTCATATTCAGTTGTCTTCCCATGTTACTGTTATGTTGCACTTTAAATTGATTCATTCTTGATAAATGTAAACTCATACACATTCACATGTGAGTAATTCTACTGCTTTAAATGGGATTACTTGTATGATTAAAGTAACTGTGTTTGGGTGTTGTAAGATCAGTATATGTGGCCCTCTGTACACATTACAGGTATTGAACAGTTAGCTGATTAATTGTATAATTAGCTGAAACAAGTTACATGGGCAAAGTACCCATCATGCCATAAAAAACCATAAAGTTAGACCTTGAAAATGTGTATTCCCTTTGTAGCTGGTTAGTATTCAGCTTTAATTTGTACATGTAGCAGGGTATTCCCTGTGGCTGGAAGCCCTGTCAGTTCCATGGGCTCCCAGCCACAGGGGTGCACCATGCCCACCCAGGGCTGGGTATCCTGCAACTAAGGGGACTCAGCCCAGCAACTGCTGATTCTGGGTCCAGCAGTACCCCATGGCTGCCCAGGACCCAGAGTCCCATAGCTGCATTCAATGGGTCCCAGCAGCTGTAGGATGTAGTTGTGATCTCAAAGCCTCAGGGGTGCATGGGGCATCCCCACAGCTGGAAGCCCCCTCAGCTGTATTACTTAGCTTCTGAACCTTTATTTCCATATATGAACCAACATTCTTGGCCATATTATGTCATCTGCTTAACATTCTTATACTTACCATCTCATTCCTTAAAATCTCCCTAGACTGTATGCTAGGTATGGTAGACTATATGTTCTTTTTGGATATGTTGAGAAAAATCACTATTGGATATTTAATAAGCTATGCAAAATTTGAGCCAAAAAAAAAAAAAAATCTTACTTTGGGTAGGTCTCTAAGGGCTCCTCTACATGTGCAAGAAAAGGTACAGTGGCTTCTAATGCATGATCCACACAATCGTGGTTCAGGCTATGTCACATGTGCATGACTAGAAGCATGATTGCAGGATTGCACATTAGATCCCATTGCTCAACTGAGGGGCTAGCAGCCCCTCAACTGCTCAACTGAGGGGCTTCCAGCTGCAGGAGCTTACTTCAAGCCAATGCAAGGGGAATCATTCTCCCCCTGCACCAGTAAGAAGAAGAAGAAGGTGCAAAGGGATCTAATGTGCAATCCTGCAATCGTGCTTCCAGTCATGCACATGTGACATAGCCTGAACCACGATTGTGTGGATCATGCATTAGAAGCCACTGTACCTTTTCTTGCACATGTAGAGGAGCCCTTAGAGACCTACCCAAAGTAAGATTTTTTTTTTTTTTTTGGCTCAAATTTTGCATAGCTCATTAAATATCCAATAGTGATTTTTCTCAACATATCCAAAAAGAACATATAGTCTACAATACCTAGCATACAGTCTAGCGAGATTTTAAGGAATGAGATAGTAAATATATGAATGTTAAGCAGATGACACAATATGACCAAGAATGTTGGTTCATATATGGAAATAAAGTTTCAGAAGCTAAGTAATCCCATGTATGAGCAGTGCTATTTAACTTTCTATCTACTTCACTAAACCTGTTCACTGTTATTGGGCCACACTCTATAGCCTGGTCATGCTGATCTGTGATGTAGGAGACTCAAGTAAAAGTGCCTACTGATTCAGAGCATATTTTTTCATCTTGAATCACTCCTTCATCCCGGGCAAGTACTGTAACCCCCTGGATTTATGTATGCATATTTGTTCATATGTGTGCCTGTCTCAACCTTCCCCACAGATCCCCATCTTTTCTGTGTCAGCTCATATTTTTAGGAAATTTGTCTCTGTAAATCATTTTAGTTTTGGCAAAAATATCCCAACTAGTCCTATCATCAATATTATGACAGGAGGCCACAAGAGAGATTATTTAAAATAAATAATAGTTATTTTTTGATGGCAGAAAATAAACAGTACCAATGCTGACTTATCTCCTGAGACCATGAGCCTATCTTTATGCAGATGAACAACAGTTTGTACAATACTTCCAACCTTTTTAACAACCTTTATAATTAAATTTGGCATGAATTCATTCTCCTTTACCATTTCAGATTTCCTCCCAACATAGAAGGAAGCAGATAATTATAATGTGCCTGAGTTTGTTTCCCAACTACTTAAACATCAGGTTAAATTCATATTTTCCTCAGTTATTGTCAAGGCTGCAGATTGGATGTCCTGCTATAGATTCTCAACCCAGAAATTTCCAAGGAATTATCCCTTCTTCTGCACTTCTGTCCTTGTTGAACATTTATGGAAGTGTCGCACAGTCTCCTTAAAGCTGCTATCGATATAGATTTGATGAGGCAGGATAAGAGGGCTGAGATTTTAACATTTAAAGAAACTAATTATGATAATTTGTCGTGTACTTCTACATAATATAGGCCACAAAACCTCACATGGGAATTTCTACAACCAATCTAGAATATTCTGTCTTAATTTAGAGACTAGCAGGTGGTAGTGATTCCACCAACACCCACATTAAGTTCATGTTCAGTTATCTTTCCAACAAAACTATTTAAGACATTTTTTTTAGCATTGTTGCAGCCTACAATACTGTTTCCTATGTTGCAAATCTGGCCAGCATCCTATATTTCTGTTTTTATTGCCTATATTAATATATATGTTGTTTAAACACATGTAGGCTTAAATGAACCTATGTTATCAAGTGATCCAGAACACTGGGTACAGTTTGCCTGTCCTCATCCTTAATTTAGAGAGATTGAATATAGGAAAGAAAAAAAGTTAGAACAAGGAAAGAAACAGTTACCTGAGGTAAATGGTCGGATGAATGGATGGTTGAAGGGGAATTGAATGGTTAACAGAAGTAGGCTTGAAGCAGGATGCATAACAGTTGAAAGGGAAGATGAATTGCTACTTTCTAGTAATGTTAAGGATGTTGTATGGCTGGGGGGGTAGGTAAGTGGCAGGTATGAAAGAGATCAGGGGAAAGAGGTAAAGAAAAGAGAAGAGAAGGTGAAAATAAATAAAAGTGTTTAACAATGTCAAATCAAGAGTGTTTTTTCCTGATGTGTAAGAGCAAAACCCCAGGTAGGAATGGAATCCATTTTATTATCAAGTTGAAATGTTTATAATGACCAAATAATACATATAGTTAATAAATATAATACTATACATAGCAAAACCAGATTGATTTGACCTAATAATTTCCTTGTCTGGACATTGGCCTAATAATCCATTAAATTTACTTTCCAAGGCCCATGTCTCCAGTAGCATTACTACTCCCCTCTTTTGCATTGCCTTCATTCTACTTCTCAACCAAATGCACTCTCAAATGCATTTAATCCCAGCTTCTCCCCTCCAGCTGCCTCAGGCTCTCTATTCTCACCAGAGCATGCATACATGCAGGCTTTACAGGTGAAGGTTTTGAGATGTACATACTGGATTCAGACTAAGAAGTTGGTCTGTCAGTCTATGAGAACAAGTGGCCAAACTCCTAGCTATTCCATAGACATCCACCTTACCCTGAGCCCCATACCTACAGAAGCTTAAAGTTTGTAGTCCTAGGAAGGCACCAGCTTTATCAAAGCTGGACTGTTAAATTGGGAGGTGGTAGCTCAAGCCAAATGCTAGCAGAAGCATAATGTCTCAGGTACCTTTAAATCAGTTGGCTGTGGAGTAAATCTACTTCAACCACTCCTTCTTCCTCTCCCTGCCCCATATGTAGTTGTAAAAGTTCCTGCAAAGGAGGCCACAAATTGTGTCTCTTGTGGTTAATGCAGGAGAGCTAGGCACACATTGAACCCATTAAGGGGGAATTGAAGCAACTGAAGGGTGACCAAATAAATGAATATAAGTATGTGCATGGAACAAACAAAGGATGTCAAAAGGAAGGAAGGACTTTGACTTTGACTTTTAACAACTTTATTTCACAAAAGATCAGGTACAGAAAGCAAAAAAACCATCAAACCACACCAAAGAGAAACCATTCCAGGACATTCAGAACATCACACCGTGACAAACACCTTCGCAGTAATACACATCGTGTCTAACATGCTATTTATATATATAGCCCTCGAGAAACGAACAATTCCACCCTTCCCTGTCCCATAGTACACGTACAAAACCCTTCTTCTTCTCACCCCGAGAAAATAAACAACAGCAGCCTGGTGAGGGCCCAGGGCACGGCACAAGCCGGAAGCCACAGTCCGCCACCGCACCCGCCCGATCGCCCAGACCGGTCACGACATCAGAGCGCGTATTTGAGACGGCCGTCCTCCACGTGGCACAGCGCTTCCTCAAGGGCCCAGAGTGCCTCGAAGGCGGGCACCCCCCGCCGGAGCACAGCGTGCTCAAACTCCAGCGAGAGGCGCGCCCGCACTAGGAGGCCAAAGAGCCGCGGGGCATCGTCTGAGCCGGTGCCGGCAAGCCGGTTACGGCGGCTCTTGAGGACGGCCATCTTGGCCTGGCCCAGCAAAAAGTTGGCCAGGCAGATGGCGCCCCGCTCGGCCGCCCGGTACGGGTAGGAGCATATGTAGGTGGTCTCTGAGAGGCTCCTGCCCAGCGCCCGCAGCGGCAGCTCGAGGGTGGCAAAGAGCGGCCGCAGGCGGGGACAGTCCAGGAAGGCGTGAAAGAGATCCTCCTCCACGCCCCCAGGGCAGAAGGGGCAGGCCGTCGAAGCGGCTGGGTCAAAGTGGGACGCAAACGTGCCAGTGGCTAGGATGCCGTGCAGCAACCGCCACTGCAGGTCGCCAGTCTTCTTGGCGGCCAGCGGCTTATACAATGTGCGCCACGCCGGGTGGGCCGGTGGGGAAGCCGGTGGCCCCAGGCGCCGTCGCCACGGTGTATCGGGGCGTCCCGCCAGCACCTGAGCATGGCGGACACAGACCACCCAGGCATACAAGCTTCTACGCGATAGAGAAGCAAAGGGACAACCCGTGTCACTATCGGGAGGCATGGGGAGCCGCAACAGAGTGCCCGGGCCACCGGCCAACTCCGCGGCCACAGCCGGGGTGACCGGCAGCGAAGGGAAAGCCTCGCTCGCGGCATCCGCGGCCCGCGGGATCTGGCGCGCACGGAGATGTTCGTCCAAGGCGGCCGCCGCCACCGGCGGGAGGGCGGCGCGGATGTCACGCAGGAGATGACCCATGGTGCGGATGGAGCGCACGCCCAGCCGTGTGGCCAGCGCCTCGGGCGAGAGCCAGGCTGACCGAGCGGGGTCCAGGAGATGGTGCAGGTGGAGGACACGCGCCTGGATAAGGGTGGCCGTGAGGCTGGCAGAGGCCAGGCTCGGCACGGAGCCCCACAGGGCTGAGTTGTGCACCAGAGGCTCCCTCAGCAGCTGCGGGAAACACAGTGTCCGGGCTCGAGGCTGGAGGCGGAAGGCGACCTGCCAGGCTCGTACCACGCTGCGATAAAAGGCCGGAAGCACCGCCCAGTTCAGGAGCGTGGGTGTCAACAAAAAAAGCTCCCGGTCAAAGCCAACGGCGCCGACCCTCTGTAGGAACCGGCACGCCAGTTGTTGCCATGGCAGCTGCTCCTCACTGTAAAGCAGTCGCTGAAGGGCCTGCAGGCGGAAGGCCGCCACCCTGCTGGCCAGGTCAACCAGACCCTGGCCCCCCTCGGCAACAGGCAGGTGAAGGACGGCTCGTGGGAGCCAGTGGCGCCCATCCCAGAAGAAGTCCACCAGGTTGCGCTGGAGTCTCTCCAGGAGATCCGGTGGGGGGTCGAGCACGGCGCACCGGTGCCACAAGGTCGCTGCCGCCAGGTTGTTGATGACAAGGACGCGCCCCCGGTAGGAAAGGCTGGGCAGGCGCCAGCGCCACCGCTGCAGGCAGGCCTCCACCCCCTCCTCGAGGTCGTCCCAGTTACGCGCCATGAAGGCCGGTGGCCCCAGGAACACGCCCAAGATCTTGAGGCCCTCGCGGCGCCATGTGAGCCCCCCCGGCAAGTCCGGGGGGAGCGTGCCAGTCCATGCGCCAAGCAACAAAGTATCGCTCTTGGCCCAGTTGATGCGGGCGGAGGAGTCGCGCTCATAGGCACGCTGGCAATCCGCCAGGGCCCGCACGTCTTCCTGAGTGTTGAGGAAGACGGTGACATCATCCGCATATGCCGACAGCCGGAGACGAGGCCTAGCGGACGGGCCGGTGGCCACTGGCAGGGCCACACCACTCAGGCGGCGTCGCAGCGTGTGCAGCAGCGGCTCGATGGCCAGGGAGTAGAGCATGCCCGACAGCGGACACCCCTGACGAATGCCCCTGCGTGCGGGGAACGGAGCACACAGCACACCGTTCACCTTGAGCAGGCTGGAAATGTCTCGGTACAAGACCCGGAGGGCCCCGGTGAAGAGGGGCCCAAAACCAAAGGCCTCCAGAGTCTGGAAGAGATAGGCGTGGCCCACCCGGTCAAAGGCCTTCTCCTGGTCTAGAGAGATGAGGCCGATGTCGAGGCCAAAGAGCTCGCTAGCCGTGAGTAGGTCCCGCAGCAGGAACAGGTTGTCTTGAATGGTCCTGCCCGGCACGCAGTAGCTCTGCTCGGGCCCGGTGAGAGAGGTCATGACCGTGCGGAGGCGGGTGGCCAACGCTTTGGCCAGGATCTTATAGTCCGCGCACAGCAGGGAGACCGGCCGCCAGTTCTTCATGTAGCCCAGGTCTCCCTTCTTGGGCAGCAGGGTCAGCACCGCTCGGCGGCAGCTGATCGGCAAGACCTTGTCGGCGAGGCTCTCCTGGAAAACGCGCAGGAGGCTGGGGCCGAGGAGAGGCCAGAAGGTCTTGTAAAACTCAGCAGGCAACCCATCAAGGCCCGGGGCTTTGCCGGAGGCGAGGCCGGCCGTGGCGGCCGCCAGCTCTTCCAGGGACAAGTCCCGCTCAAGCTCTCCGGCCTCCAGGGCATTGAGACATGGTAGGCCCTCGTGGAGTTCCCGCGTGGCCTCGGGGCACGACGGCTCGGCCGCAAACAGGTCACGATAGAAGGCGACGGCATGTTCGCGTATTTCACCGGGCTCTGTAATTACCCGGCCCTCAGGAGTCTTGAGATGGTCCAAGACTTTGCTCGCTGCCCTCCGCCGCTCCAGGTTGAAAAAGAAGTGGGTCGGGGCGTCAGTTTCCGCCAGTTCCTGGCAACGGGCGCGGATCCTCGCGCCGCGGGCCGTGCTCTCCGCCAGGTCGCGCAGACATCTCCTGCGGAACTGGAGGCTCTCGCTCAGTGCCGCGTCGCTGCCAGCGGCCAGCAGAGCAGCCTCGAGCTCCGCCACGTCCTCCTCCAACTCCCGGATACGTCGGCGCGTCTCGTTCGCGGCCAGCTGGGTGTACTGCTGGCAAAAGGCTCGGATCTGTACCTTGCCCACGTCCCACCACAGCTTCCAGGAGGAGTGGCTCGATCTCGCAGCCTCCCACCTCCTCCAGAAGTGGGCAAAGCAGTCCCGGAAATAGGAGTCCTGAAGCAGGCTGACGTTGAGACACCAATAAGGTGCCCGTGCACAGGCTCTCCCCGGCAGGCTCAGTTCACTGAAGGCTAGGTCATGATCTGACAGACCCGAGGGAGCGATGCAGCTGCTGCGCAGGAGTGGCAGGTGGTGCCTGGTGACATAAAGGCGGTCGAGGCGAGCCATGGTGACACCACCGGCACCCATCCTGGCCCAGGTGTACTGGCGCGCATCAGGATGCAGGGCTCGCCAGATGTCCACGAGGTCTGCCCCCTCCAAGGCAGATTGCAGCTTGCGAGCGGAGGGCAGGTGGGGTTCAGGCCCTGTGCGGTCGAGGCGCGGGGCAGTGGTGCAGTTGAAATCCCCACCGAGGAGGAGCAGGTCATCATCCTCGCTAGCGTCGCGCAGGAGGGCAGCCAAGGTCTCGAAGAAAACGACCCTCTCCTGACCATCGGAAGGCGCGTAGACGTTGATGAGCAGCAGGTGGTGTTGTGCGAGGGTGACGCGGACGGTCAGCAGGCGGCCGGGGATGACCTCCCGCGGCACCGCCGCGTCAAGCTGCAGCTGTGGTGATAAGAGAGTCGCGACCCCAGCGCTAAGGTTGGTGCCATGGCTCAGGAACACCTGTCCTCGCCAGGCAGCCCGCCAGGCCGCCTGGTTGAATCTGTCAGAGTGCGTCTCTTGAAGGAAGGCGATGGCCAGCCTCTTCTGTCGCAGGAGCTCCAGGACGGCTTCGCGCTTCACCGAGTCTCGACAGCCGTTGATGTTGAAGGTGCCAATGATTGTGGCTGCCATGGATGTGGGTGTGGGAGAGGAAGAGCAAAGCAAGGTACGGGTGGAAGAACGAGCACCCAAGAGCAGAGCAAGGCAGTACAGACAGGTCAAGGAAGGCCTACTGTGCCCTACTCTAGTCGAGGGACCCGCCCAAGTCCCACTCAACTCTCACCCTCTGGGCAAGCTTCTCCAAACGGTAAGCCATCTGGCGTGTGCCCAGATCCCGCTGCATGAGCTTGGCAGCTGCCCTGGCACCCTTTACGAACACTTTGGGGTCTGTGCACCACTGAGTGATGCGTCCTGCTACGTTCCTCTGCCCCTTAGTTAACTTCAAGAAGGACAGGAGTCCCCCATAGTCTGGAGGGACCCAGGGGGGCTCCGCCAGCTTGGGGTGGATGTTGCCTAAGGAAGAGCGTCGAGTCCGCACCCCCGGCGGGAGCTCGTCCGCAACCGCAGCATCGACACCCTCGATGTCTAGACACATCAGCCGCCTCTCATCGTCCGAGTCAAGGACCGGCTCCACGAGGGCATTCCCTGTCTTCCTGGGGGGGGAGAGGCCATCCCGCTCACGACGCCTCTTGCGAGACTCAGTGAGCTGGACCTCCATCTCGTCAACTTCTCCATCTAATCCACCAGGCTGGGGCATGACCAAGGGGGTAGCAGACTCTCCCGCCACCCCCGAGGCCAGGCCACCAGAAGAGAGGCATTCGCCACCATCCCCGCCGCCGCCCGACTCCGGAGGCTGGGGGACAGGCGAGGGGAGAGGGACCCCTGAAGCCCCCTCCCCCTCCGCTAAGTCTACCCCGCCAACGGCTACATCCAACGGGGTGGGTGGTATGGCAGCCAGAGCGGGGCCAGGCTCTCTAGTGGGGGGTCCCTCGGCACTGGCCGAGGAGGGCAGGGCATCCTGAGAGGCCCCGTTCATCTTCCTCTCTTTGTCCTCCTTCTTCTTCTTCTTGGTGGTAGTGGGCAGCTGCCCCTGTGCTGGGGATGGGCCAGACTGCCCCGCCCCCCCAGCCGGCGGGGCCCCCGCACTGAGGGCAGGGGGCGCCACAGACGGGGGAGGCGGCGGCGGGGCCTGGGTAGTAGCACCATCCTCTCTACTGGACGATGGTTTCACACCAGAGCCCCCCGTCCCCTGAGATGGAGTAGGGGTGGAAGGAGGCTGGGAGGAAGAGCTCCCTGCCTCCCTGGGCCTTCCGCGTGTCCCAGAAGTCGACACGCCGTCTCTCGGCTCTGCCGCAGGTGGCGATGGTCCGGCCGCCTTGCCCTGAGGGCACTGAGCAGCCAGGTGGGAGGAGCCGCCGCACTTAAAACACGTAGTCTCTCCCACAGACAAATAGATAATATACCTCCGACCCTCGAGCGTGAAGCTCAGGGAGCGAGGTAGAGACTGGGGGCCCTCCTTGAGGAGCATAAAGACCTGCCTCCAAAAAGACAGGACGTGCTTCCGCTGAGGGTCCTTGCTTCCCATCGGCAGCCGGCGAAAAGGACTCGTAAGAACTCCATAGGCCTCGAGTCCCCTGGCCAGCTCCCGATCAGAAACATGTGGTGGGATGTTAGAGATCACCACCCTCACTGCCTGAGTCTCTAGGGGCGTGACAGGGTAGTGGATGCCCGCAATGTCTAGGCCCTCAGCACACACCCTGTCAACCAAGGCAGGCGTGCTCAAATAAATCATCGGGACCGTGTTCACACGACCCGCATAGCGGATGGTACGCCATCCCAGGAGCGCAGCCAGAGCCTCCATGCAAACCTCAAGCCCCACATGGAGAGGGGCATGAACCCTCAGGCCATGCGTCAGCGGGAGGTCCCGAGAGACATCCTCATGCCAACTGCCAGGTGTAGGAGCAGCCATCCTCACTAGGACAGGGTTAAACTGCAAAGCAAAACAACTAAGGGAATGAAAAGAAAACTTAAACACAGGAGCTCAAGGCCAAGCTCCCGGGAATGCGGCCAAAACAGAAAGTGAAGATAAGCCACTGAAAGGGAGGGAGGGATTTGGGGGGTGAAAAAAAAAAAAGCGTGGATAGAACAAAAAAAAGAGGGGGGGAAAAAAGAAAAAAAGCACCCCTCAAGTGGCAAATGATAATAGAGACCTCCCCACAAAGGGGGAGGAGGGTGGGGGGGGAAAAAAGCGGCAGGGGAAGGAGGGGGGGGGTTAAAACAGCAAAAAGAAAAAAGAAAAGGAAAACGAAAGGGTGAGGGGGGGATGGAGGGTTAATTAAGAGCACCTCTGGAAGGCAGGCTAATGGAAAAGGTAACTCCCCGTAACAAGCAGACAGAAAAAAGAGAAAGAGAGGGAAAGAGACAGTAAAAGAGAAGGCTGCGAGAAGCGTCTCACAGACAAAGAAACCGGAAGCAGAGGGGGAGGGAAGAGAGAGGAGAGAAAAGTGGGGGTAAAAGCTGCAAAAAAGCAAGAAAAGAGTCAGAAAGCGAAATAAACAGAGGCTAGAGACCTTTAGACAGGTGGGAGTGAAGGAAGAAAAGAGATAGGAAGCCGGGGAGTCTTACGCTCGGGATCGCCCCACGCAGCTCCAAGCGAGCCTGGTCCGAAGCGTCGAAAGCGGAAGGAAGGAAGGAAGGAAGGAAAGTGAGAGCTACCTCAGAATTTGTTCTGTCAAATCACCATGTTTTGAGGGTAAACTCTTTAACTGGGAAATGTTCATCCTGCATATATGTATGCAGATGCATAGGAAAGTGAATGGAAAAGGATAATGTGCAAGCCACCATGCTGCAGAAATATTCTGAGTTCAGCCACCTCTAAAATTTGCCTGGATGGTTAGAGAGATAAAAGCACCCCTGCCCCCACCCCTCCCCCTGCTTACCCCTCCAAATTAAAAGTAGGTGGAAAGGGACTCTTCATAGATTCATAGATTCATAGATGTTAGGGTCGGAAGGGACCTCAATAGATCATCGAGTCCGACCCACTGCATAAGGAGGAAAGAGTGCTGGGTCTAGATGACCCCAGCTAGATGTCTATCTAACCTCCTTTTGAAGACCCCCAGGGTAGGGGAGAGCACCACCTCCCTTGGGAGCCCGTTCCAGACCTTGGCCACTCGAACTGTGAAGAAGTTCTTCCTAATGTCCAATCTAAATCTGCTCTCTGCTAGCTTGTGGCCATTGTTTCTTGTAACCCCCGGGGGTGCCTTGGTGAATAAATACTCACCAATTCCCTTCTGTGCCCCCGTGATGAACTTACAGGCAGCCACAAGGTCGCCTCTCAACCTTCTCTTGCGGAGGCTGAAAAGGTCCAGTTTCTCTAGTCTCTCCTCGTAGGGCTTGGTCTGCAGGCCCTTGACCATACGAGTTGCCCTTCTCTGGACCCTCTCCAGGTTATCCGCATCCTTTTTGAAGTGTGGCGCCCAGAATTGCACACAGTACTCCAACTGCGGTCTGACCAGCGCCCTATAGAGGGGAAGTATCACCTCCTTCGACCTATTCGTCATGCATCTGCTGATGCACGATAAAGTGCCATTGGCTTTTCTGATGGCTTCGTCACACTGCCGGCTCATGTTCATCTTGGAGTCCACTAGGACTCCAAGATCCCTTTCCGCTTCCGTTCCACTAAGCAGGTCATTTCCTAGGCAGTAGGTATGCTGGACATTTTTCCTCCCTAGGTGCAGTACTTTGCATTTCTCCTTGTTGAACTGCATCCTGTTGTTTTCTGCCCACTTGTCCAACCTATCCAGGTCTGCCTGCAGCTGTTCCCTGCCCTCCGGCGTGTCCACTTCTCCCCATAGCTTTGTGTCATCTGCAAACTTGGACAGAGTACATTTGACTCCCTCGTCCAAGTCGCTGATGAAGACATTAAAGAGTATCGGTCCAAGGACCGAGCCCTGCGGGACCCCACTGCCCACACCCTTCCAGGTCGAGACCGATCCATCCACCACGACTCTTTGGGTGCGACCCTCTAGCCAATTCGCCACCCACCGGACTGTGTAGTCATCCACGCCACAGCCTCTTAACTTGTTCACCAGTATGGGGTGGGATACCGTATTGAAGGCCTTCCTGAAGTCTAAGTATACGACATCCACCCCTCCTCCTGTGTCCAGATGTTTCATAACCTGGTCATAGAAAGAGACTAGGTTGGTCAGGCACGATCTGCCCACCACAAACCCGTGCTGGTTTCCCCTCAGCATAATTTGTCCTGCTGGGCTCTCACAAATGTGAGCCTTGATAATTTTTTCAAAGACTTTACCAAGGATGGAGGTGAGACTGACTGGCCTATAGTTGCCCGGGTCCTCCTTCCTCCCCTTTTTGAAAATGGGGACCACGTTAGCCCTTTTCCAGTCCTCTGGGACTTGGCCCGTGCGCCATGAGCGTTCAAATATTCCTGCCAGTGGCTCTGCAGTGATGTCGGCCAGTGCCTTCAGCACCCTTGGATGGAGCCCATCCGGGCCTGCCGATTTAAAGGCATCCAGTTCTTCCAAATGATTCTGCACCACCACAGGATCTACGCATGGAAGTCTGGCACCTTGCTGCTGCCTCTACAACCCCAGTGAGAGACTTGTCGTGCCCCTCACTTAGGAACACTAAGGCAAAGAACTCGTTGAGGAGTTCAGCCTTGTCCCCGCTATCTGTCACCAATTGTTTCTGCCCATTTAGCAGTGGTCCTATTCCTCCCTGGGCCTTCCTTTTACTCCCAATGTAACTAAAAAACAATTTCTTGTTATCTTTTACTTGGGTTGCCATCCTTAGCTCCATGGTAGCTTTGGCCCGCATAACTGCCTCCCTACAAGCACGAGCAGAGGAGGTATATTCATCTTTAGTGATCTCACCCTGTTTCCACTTTTTATGTTCTCCCCTTTTGGCCCTTAGGCTGCCCTGGATTTCTCTGGTCAGCCATGGAAGCCTCCTGGCCCCTTTCCCTTTTTTGCCTCGCTCGGGGATCGTCTTGCTTTGTGCCCAAAGGATTGTTTCCTTTAGGCACAGCCACCCTTCTTGGGCTCCCATCCCTTCAAAACTCCTACTCTGCAGTGCTTCCTTGACTAATCGCCTGAGTGCATTGAGATCAGCTTTCCTAAAGTCTAGCACTTTCACCCTACTAGTTACCTTACCCACTCGCCGTCTTATGTTGAATTCTATTATAAGGTGATCACTGTCTCCCAAATGGCTACCGATCTGGAGGTCCCCTATCATGTCATCTCCTGTTGCCAATACCAGATCCAGTATGGCATTCCCCCTAGTGGGACCATGCACCTCCTGTGTCAGGTGGAGGTCCTGTACACAGGTTAGAAACCTGCGTGAGCGATGGGACCTTGCTGTCTGCGTCTCCCAGCAGATATCCGGGTAGTTTAGGTCCCCTATGACTACCGCCTCTTTAGCTTTTATGGTCTCCGAGAGTTGCCTCAGGAGCCCCGCATCTATTTCTTCCCTTTGGTGTGGGGGTCTGTAGCAGACCCCTACCACCAAATCCCTTTCTCCTTGCCCCCCATGTAGCCTAACCCACAATCCTTCCACTTCCTCAACCTCGGATTCTGTCTTGATGAGGGTTGATGTATATTGCTCACTGACATAAAGTGCAACCCCCCCCCTTTTTTCCCCGACCTGTCCTTTCTGTACAATCTATAGCCCTCAATATGTACCGCCCAGTCGTGGGATGAATCCCACCAGGTCTCTGTTAGCCCCACTAAGTCATAGGTGTTTAGTGCAAGCAGGAGCGCTAGTTCATCCTGCTTGTTCCCCATGCTCCTAGCATTAGTATATAGGCACTTGAGCCCTGCGACTGGTGCCTTTGCTGCCCCCCCGCTCCGAGTCCCAAGGGGCCCATTGTTTCTTACCTTCTGGTTTCTTACCTGTTCTGTAGTGCTGGTCTCCCCATGGCTTTCAGGTTCCCAATGCTCTCCTTCTTCAGGCTGGGCTGTCCTTGTGGGTGCCACATGGTTTGGTGGTCCACAGCTTCCCCTGCCCTCGTACTCCCCTCCCCCCGATGAGCCTAGTTTAAAGCCCGCCGGAGGAGATCCGCCAACCTAGTAGAAAACACACGCTTACCTTTGGGGGACAGGTGAAGCCCATCCCAGCTGAGCATGTCCCTCGTCGTGATGTGCGGGTCATTGTCCAGGAAGCCGAAGCCTGCCTCGAGACACCACTGCCGAAGCCGCCAGTTGGTCTCTCTGATGCAGTTCTCCTGCCGTCTTCCTCATCCGGTCACTGGTAGGATGGAAGAGAAAACCACCTGTGCACCAAACTCCTTCAGCACGTCACCCAGAGCACTGTAGTCCGCCATCCGGTGATCGGGGGTTCTCCTGGCCGCATCATTAGTACCCACATGGACTAGGACCGTGGGGTAATAATCGGTGGGCTTGATCCTGGCCTGGATTACCTCCGTCACATCCCAAATCTTTGCTCCAGGGAGGCAGCATACCTCTCGTGCCGAGGGGTCCTGGCGACAGATGGGTCCTTCCATACCTCTCAGGATGGAGTCGCCTATGACGAGCACTCGTCGCCTCCTTCTCTGGGTCCTCGTGGATCTCTTGTTCTGTTTGGAGTGTGAAGAACGTGGTGTTTCTTCTTGCCCAAGGGTTTCCTCCTCCCCTTCCATCTCCTGCAGGGTCGCCAGGGCCTCGTACCTATTCACCAGTCGGACTGGAGAAGCTGGTACCGGTTCGCTGTGAGCTGCTCCGGTCCTGGCTGTGACCGTCTGCCACTCTGCTGTGAAGGGTATTCCCTGGGGTGCTTCTTCCTTTGGTGCCTGGGCCTGCAGGGAAAAGAAATATCTGTCAATTTCATCCTCTGCCTCCCTGATCCCCCTCAGCCTGCTAACCTCCTCCCGGAGCTCCCTCACCTGCGCCTCCAGAGCCCTAAGACGGGCACCTGCCGGACAGGTGTGGGGGCCCCCAATCTCTGCCCCCCCTGGCCCTGCTGGGGATCCCCCACAGGCCAGGAGGTAGGGGGACATCAGCTCCCCCATGGGCTCGGTCTGGGTGGAGGCCTCAGACCTGCCCCGGGTAGCCTTGCCCCCCTGGGCAGAGGCCCTAGCAGCACTCCTCGTAGACACCATTGTATAAGCTGCTGTTTGTAGACCTGCGCGGTGTCTACGCCCTACCCCTACAGGAGTCCCCACTCCTGGCCCGCCCTCCGGCGCGAACGCCTGCGCAAACGCTGGCGCGCTGTTACAGAGCGCGCCTGTTTGCGCACTCTGTTCGCGCCGCGCGGCTCGGGAGCACGGCTCCCTACCGGCTCAGCTATATGGGACCCGGGGGGCTTCCCCTCCGGATCCAGCTCAGCTGTGCCAGGTCCCTCCGCCCCACTTACCTTCGGGGGATCAGCTGCTGCTGCCCCCGCTGCCGATTCCTCTGTTGTTGCTGCTGCCGCCGCTGCCTCCGGTCAGTCAGTTGGTAAGAGGGCACACGTGCGTGCGGGACACACGTGTGCTGCCTCCTCTCCTTCCCGCTGCTGGTTCCCGAGTGCTGGGAACTACGTCACCCCGCGGCTTTAAAGCCCGCAGTTTGAATTACCCGCCCCGCTCCAACGGCCAATCAGGCACCCCGGTCTACCCAGAAGTGCCTGCCGGCAGCTCCGCCCCTACACTCCCCCGCTGGGGGGATCCGCTGCCACAGGAGCCTGCTCCCCCAAGGGTTAGCCCTGGGGGTGCCCCCTGGCCTGGGGGGACAGTCCCTTTCCTAGCCCTCCCTGTTTGCGCGCTCTGTTCGCGCCGCGCGGCTCGGAAGCCCTTCAATTGAGCTCTACAGAATAAAATACTCCAGGCGTAGTTAAAAACCTCATTGTAATACTGTTCCTCACTGTGATATTCTACCTATAGCTGATTTGTACATGTGTCGAAGCATTACATAAAGCTGCTGTGCAAATTCTCTAAGTACATTTTTTCTTTTATTTTACATTTGTAGCATATTAATTGAGTGCATCTCTGACGGTCTATAGAAATTAAGACAATAATGCTACATCTGGACTATGAACATTTTTTCAATATTTATCCTTTTAAATAATACCTGTACTACTTGCTATCTACAATGGAAAAACAGTGGGCATCCTCAAGGTGTATCTCTCGCTAAATTTCCTTTATAAATTGTACAGTAGCACATATAGTAACACAGTTTCTGCAGTGCCTGCTTCAGTTTAATTACCCTTTTTAACACTCAGCCAAAGCTAGTTTTCACCTAATTATACCTGACTTTCAAAATGTATTTTAAGTACATCTCTCATTATGTACATTAAAAATAGAACTGACAGCATAGTTTGTTCCTACAACATTTTCATAGATGTACAGAATTTTATATCAAGTTAATTAAATGCCCAAAATGTTAAAACTACGATCCAATCAAGGACTACCAAAGAAAACATGACACACAGGTTATTTTCCATCCAAATAATGTACATTCCAACTGGAAAATGAACACTGTGATCTAGAGGGAAATGTATCTAGCCTCCCTCCTCATTGCAGGAATGTTGGGATAGGAAGGGGAGCTCCTGAAGCACTGCTCAGGATAGGGGAATTGGAAACAAACGTGGATATAGGCCCTTTCTGGTTAGGCTTCACTGCTGTATTAGTGGCCTTTCTGATGAATGACAACACATCAGGCTAAAGGAGTTACTTTAGCTTGCACTTCTGGGATAAAGAACTAGAGATGTTTACAAGTGTGCACTGATTCTTCATAACAGTTTTACGTAAGCCAAGAATACATTTGGAACACTAGGGCTCTCTTAATTTAAGATAGCAAAAATGGCCAGAATTATGAAGTTAGCATCCTTATCTTTTGAAAGATGTCTTGAAATCTGGAATTACCTCAGGTGCTCGTCTCTGCATCCCATTTCTTCAACTGGTTGCACTTCTAACACACCTGATGAAGTGAGCTTGGTTTCGGGAAAGCTTTTACACCTTTGATTTAGTCTGTAAGGTGCACCTCTATCCTGCCTTCTTCCTGACTTCAGGCTAATACGGCTTATTGCCTCTCTTTGAATTTTTAATAGTCATAATATGACTTCGTGTCAATTCAAAAGGCTTCCTGCAACTTGCACCACTTTTGCTAGAAGTTAGAAGCTCAGGGCTTTCACATGCCATTATTAATCTATTCAGTCATGGGTCAATTTTTTATATATAATGCTTTTGCAAAATTACATATTTGTGGACCAGATTTCTCCCCTTTCTTGATTGTGTATGCATCACATTCTATTCAACTTTTCTCTGCAGCTTCCAAATTTCTATTATCTGAGACGACAGCATTTAGAGAAGTGTTGCTTTTTGCAATAAAGAACATGTATGACTGCATGCATAAGTAGTAGACTTAGAAAGAAGTAGTGCTGCCACATAGAGTCATTTATGGTCATTTCTGAGATGCAGACTGCATGCTGCTATGGCATACTGACATATGACAAATTCAGGAATTTGAATCTTTCTAGGTAGGAACTGAAGAGCACTTATGGGCTACATTTTGAACTACACTGTACTGTTTGACACTGTCCAAAGAACATGCATGTGTGTGTAAAGAAGTTAAAAAGTATGCTTATCCATCCTCCTGAATCCTATCGCTGGCTGAAGCCAGGCCAGTACACAATATAAACTGGAGCTACTTACCTCTTGAAAAATAGAGAAATTGTATCAGTTTCCCCTGATACATTTTGTCTTCAGTTAACTACTGCACACAGATGCCTTAGGTATACCTTTCTTTCATGCTTGAGAGAAGTGACAATGTTTTGGCAGTAGGAATATCATGAACAGTATTAAGAGACCAAACATTCTGGGGCAATAGTAAAACCAACACCCATGTATTTAAGTAATGATCATCTTATATTCCTGATTTAGTCCACCGTTCATTAAAAAATTATTTTAAAATGTTAATGAACATAGAGATATTGCTTTTGGCCATTGCTAAAGAATGAATCTGCTTTTAAAATTAGAGGTGAAAATATCAAGCAACTATTCTTAAAGTATATGGAAAATGTTAAGATCGATCAATAGGGTAATTGAATAGCAACTACCATACCCTTTTCAAGGTAAGTACAGGGTTATTTAAATCCTGTAGACAGCCATAGAGAGTACATGGTAAATGACTATACATTTACTTCATGTAATTATGCATGTACTTATAGGAGGTCTGTAAATCCACTTATTTTACTTCCAAATAAAAGCTACAAAACGGGTATATTATGAGTTGTAACTTAGAGCTTATTCTATAGCTTGTCACAGTCTCTGAAACTATTTCTAAGCATAGAATCACTCAGATCCATTTGCAATAAGGCTGTCCACACTAGACAAATATATAAACCACATATAGATTTCATAGATTTCATAGACATTAGGGCTGGAAGGGACCTCAGAAGATCATCAAGTCCAGCCCCCCGCCCGAAGGGCAGGAAGTCAGCTGGGGTCTTTTCTCTTGAAGGTGTTCAATGTAGGTGCTTGAACCACCCCTGATGGCAGGCTATTCCAGACCTTGGGGGCTCGGACAGTAAATAAATTCTTCCTTATGTCCAGCCTGAAACGGTCTTGCAGTATTTTATAACAACTATCTTGGGAAACCACAGCAGCACCCACCTAAGGGGCAGCAGTAACATGTTCTTTTTTCAATAGAGTAGCTGTACAATGCATAAATATATATGAATAGGATGACTTTTGGAAATGCTTCATGACCTAGTTTTATTTTGAAAAGATGAAGCTGAAGCATGGTTTCTTTAATAGGATTATTACATGGTTTCATTTCATCTGTCCAGTTAACAGATTGAAGCATTTTATAGTGCAAAGAAGACATGTTGTTGTCGCTGGCTGCTCCAAAATAGTTCAGAGTAAAGTGCAGCTGGAACCCTAGAATAAGCTTGCAGCCAACACCTATGCTTTGATCTGCGTAGGGCTGAAGAAACACAACTGCCAAGAACAGGAGACCCAATAACAAACCAGTGGAAAATTCTGATGTAAAAGGGACCTAACCTTATTTTATAACAAGGTCACAAACTTTTTCAAAAACTTTAGTCCTTTTATAAGGATATAGTTAGGTCCTGTCTGCCCCAAAACTTCAAGGATTTTTAAGGGTACAATGGGAATAATTTTAGACTGAACTCATTTACAGTCATGGTGTAAATAAAAGCCACGTGCTAAGGAAAATATATTGGAGCTAGTCTTTACTTTAAAAACTATCATTTGGACACATTTAAAGCACAAGTGTCCCTTAATATCATTAACATGTCATCACATTATGGAGTGTAGTTGAGGTCAAGTGTTGCAGTCAACTGGCAGAAAGCATAATTGTGTCTGTCTACATTAAATAAAAAGAATTGAAATAGCAACCATCCCCCACTCTTTCTTAAACAAACTAAATTTTCTTCTCCAGATTGGTGAAATGGAATAAAATCTCACATGCAGAGGGTTATTTTTTTGTTGGATTGATTTTTATATTTTCCAAATTTGTGCAGTATTGATAAAATCTAACTTGAAAAGACAACAGGTCCCAAAAACAGAAGTAAGGGGAAAAACTATAAGAGAAAAAATACCTTTTAATAAAAAGGATATAAGAGATTATATAAATTTTATGAAATCCAAGATAACTAAACCTGTGGACAGGAGAGTACAGCCTGCAATTTTAAGATGGGAGACCAACTGGGAATGTCAACAGACAAACAAATAAAAATAGTACAAATATTTTATGGACATTCCAATAAAAACAAAACCATAGTCTAGGCAAAGCTGTTCTTGGAAGTAAAACTTGTACATATTATTTTGTGGTGCCAAAGACAAGATATTAAAGAATTCTCTTCTTGGTTTAGATGCCTTAGGCTTTCTCTGCTAAATTGGAATATTTTAACTTTAATATCTCTAAAATAGAACGACAGAGATGAACCCATTTTAATACCCCATCCTTCAGACTTGGGAAGCTAAATGGTCAAATGAGCCATAACTTTGCTTCTATGTAAGGCTTGTACTTGCACACGTAAAAGATTGTTTGAAATAAGTAAGCATTTGTTCTTGACTTGTATTTTTAAATGAGGTCCTGTGCATGCAACTTGATGTATAAACCATGATACCCAAAACTTCGCATTCAAAACTGCCTCCTATAAGTCTGACTAATTCATATACAGAATTCAGAATTTACATTTAAATTAAAATGGGAATGGGATCTGTATTAAAAGAATAGACCGTCTCAGACTTCTAACTAAATTTTGGTTCCAACTAAAATAGTGAATTCCTTTCATCAAAATTTGTTAAAGCAACCAAAATACTGAAATCTATTTGTTGAGTGCACATAGTTTATTCTTAGGCTTTTGTCTTTCTAGCCAAGATACAACTCTCAGAACTGCTTCTGTAAACCTCTAGTCAGCAGGGAGTCCCTTTTATATTAACAGAGCAAGACTGCATCTTCACACACTTCAGGATTTTTGTCAATAAAATGGAATGGAGGAGAACTGAAACCCTGGGAGTCAATTCTCTTATCAAAGTGCAGGCGACTTACATGGGTAATTCCCATTAATGTTAATAGGGAATTACCTGCTTAAATTTCTCTGTGCATCGGCACAAGTAAAACCCCCCTGGAATGTAAATAGGTAGCTAGGGTATACCTAAAAGGTCACAGGGGGCTTATTCGGTGTGTATTAAGTGTGAAATTGGGCATTTTTTCCTCCTCTCTTTCTTTAACTTCTACAGGAAAGAGTCAATTAAGCAGAAGCTAAAAGGAGGATTTTAGTTCCCTCTTAACCTGCAATCCCTGTTTATATTTGTTTTTTACATAAAGTATCATGCTTTCTAGCTAGGAATTTAATGCATGCCTTTGCCATGCACACAATTGTAGAGGTCTTATTGAAGTTAGTTTGTCAAATTTCACTTTATTTCTGCACAGCAAACATATTTCTGGTCAGAAAGAAGTGTCTACATTTTCCAGTATATTACTCTTTTGCTACCATAGCTCTTGTTGCCCTGGTTTGCTTTTGTTTTGTATTAGCTATGAATAAGACGACCAAGCTTAGGGCTGCAGAAAGTCATTAATTTGAATTGGAAAAGGTTTTTATCTCTCTCAGCTGATAATACAGTATGCCCAACATACAGCCGGTGGTCCAACATGCAACTTGTTACATGAATCAGAAATAGTGAAGCTCTGTTTTGATATTCTGCTTCTGGATCTTAGTATATTATAAATATGTCTGTGCAAGTACTCATACTGCCATTTTGATAGTATGTGCACCTTGCCTACTTCTGACCAGCTTCTTAAATTCTTATAACATTTACTGGTGCTAATGGGTACCTTTTGCTATTTCAGTGTGACTACTAGTGGAGCGATAGGCTCATCAAACAGATTGACAGTATCAGAATCAGGCCATTAACAAGCTTCTGAAAAGTTGATACACTAATTGTTACCAAATTTCACAATTATATCATGTGTCTCTTGATAACTGGTGCTCTTGTAAAGCTCCAAATGGTGGAAACATGTTTTGAGTGCGAACCTCAGCTTTCCACCCTAGTATGTTTCTACTAGACCTTACAATTGTGAAGAAAAATTTGAAAGCAGAAAAGGTTGTGCCAACACCAAAAAACAGGTAAAATAACTTCAAGTATATTATATGAATTTTAAATCCTCTGATTTTATTTTTAAATCAGGCATGTGAATTTTTGAATGAGTACAATTCAGCTGCTACTGAAGTTAGTGCAAATTTTTTCACTGACTCCACTTGCATAGGAATTAGAATGAGCACAGGGTTAACGTATAATAACTAAAGTAAAATACAATATAATTAACTGTGAGTACAAAGATATGGGCTTCAAGGGCTATCCAAAAGTATAGTGCAGTAAATGTGTAGCTCAAAAAATGCACACCTTTCTACACTAGGTATTTTGAAACTGTGATTTCTAATCTGTGCAGATACAAAGGTAGAAGTTGAGAAATAGAAGAATTTTGAGCAAACTCAGATATTTTAGAGGCAGTAATGTGTGAGGGGTATATGTTACCTATGGTATTATCAAACATGTTATATATAAGGAAATTTAGTCACCAGGAAGTGAAATCTCTCCTTCCAAGTGAGTCAGTTCCAGGACAGAAATTTAATCTCCTAATTCACAGGTTTAATCAGAAAGAACATTTTGTTTTAAATACACCATTTCAGTGAAGATGGAGAAAGCAAGTGAAGACAACCAGAAAATATTAAAATACATAAATTGAACTCTACTTTTGATTTGTAATCAGTATCAGAATTCATATACCTATGAAGTCCAATCCATTTACTTTGTAAATATTTTCAACAGATAAACTTATATTTGAATTTTAAGGTTAGAATTTTAGCTTATATTGCTTATATTGAGCATAGATATACTAAAACTAATAAACAACAAGAAAAACAAAAATAAAAAGAAAGGATTGCATGATTTGGGGGGGATTTCTGCCTGCTATGTATAAATGCATTCAGTTACTTCAAGGCACAGAGCACTGAATAATTTTTATGCATATTGTTATATTAAAAGAAGTAGTTTTTGTTCTGTTAGGGGATTAACTCCTTTACATCTGCTTATTTTTGAGACACAGACCGCGTGCTACTATGGTATACTGACTATGCAGAAGCTGGTTTGAGGCCTTCCGCTAAATTTTAAGTTTATTCTTCAGAACCTAGGTAATTATCATAGTTTTATAGTAGCTAGGGTCAGGAGGGACCTGAACAGATCATCTAGCCTGACCCCCTGCCACAGGCAGGAATGAATGCTGGGTTCACAAGACCCCAGACAGGTGTTCATCTAACCTCTTTTTGAGTTTACCCAAGGTAGGGGTGAAGACCGCTTCCCTAGGAAGCTGGTTCCAGATTCTGGCCATCCTAACTGTAAAATATTGCCTCCTGATCTTTAATCTAAACCTATTCTCCATTAGCTTATTACCATTGTTCCTCATCACCCCAGGTGGTGCTTGGGAGAAAAGGGTTCTTCCTATTTGTGGATGATCTCCCCTGATGATTTTATAGGCAGCCACCAGGTCCCCCCTCAGCCTCCTCTTGCCAAGGCTGGACAGGTTCAGGTCCCTCAGTCTCTCCTTATAGGGCCTGTCCTGCTGCCCTCTCACCAAACGGGTGGCCCTCCTCTGAACCCTCTCCAGGCCGGCCACATCCCTTTTGAAGTGCGGCACCCAGTACTGGACACAGTACTCCAACTGCAGCCTGACCAATGTCTCATAGAGGGGGAGTATCACCTTCTGGACTGGCTTGAGATGCATCTTTGGATGCATGACAAGGTATGGCTGGCCTTACTGGCTGCTGTCTGGCATTGGCAGTTCATGTTCATCTTGGAGTCAATAATGAATCCAAGATCCGTTTCTGCCTCTGTGCTTTCAAGAGGGAAATGCCCCAGCCTGTATGTATGCTGTGGATTCCTTCTCCCAAGGTGCAGCACCTTGCATTTATCTACATTGAACCCCATCCTATTCTCATCTGCCCACTTTTGTAGTCTATCTAAATCTAGTTGCAGCCTCTCTCTTCCTTCAAGCGTGCCCACCTCGCCCCACATCTTAGTGTCATCAGCAAACTTGGACAATGTGCTTTCAACCTCCTCGTCCAAGTCGCTGATGAAGATGTTAAACAGTGCGGGCCCTGTGGGTGCCGAGTATAGCCGGAATGGGGCCACAATGGAGTGGAGTTAGGCACAAATGCGTACTGGTTGAATTGAAAAGAACTTTACTTACAAACTGATGTACAGGGACTTATGTCAATGCACACAGTATAGGCAATCTCCGTACAGGTTACAAAAACAAAGAAGAAACCGGGCGGCACACCGATGTTTCTGAGCATGCAGGGTACGGGGTACGTCGGGATAGTCATCGACGGGGAGTGGTTGGTGGTTGATCAGGCCTCCAATTTTGCTCCAAGGTACACGAGGAACTCGTTCCCAACGTGCACACGGAGTTCTCCGACTTGGGCGGAAACTACCCAAGCTTTTATACGGGTAGTGAGCCAATTGCTAGCTGCCGGGTATGAATAATTTACAATGAGCCAATCGGTAGCATGCATCCAAACAGTGCAACTGCTAGTTTTGGAGGGAGCTGATCACTGCACCAAGGCTTTTCCCGCCATAGCGAGGCATCCCTTGCACCGAGTACTCGCATCGTGCTAAGAATTCTGCTGTGTCGAGGCACTTTTAATTACTAAGTACAGACAGGCCCGAGGACTGAGCCCTGGGGGACCCCACTGCTCGCATCTCACCAGGTTGAGTACAACCCGTCCACCACTACTCTCTGGGCGTGCCACATCAACCAGTTTTTTACCCATCCAACTGTGTAGTCATCAATGCCGCAGTTGCTTCATTTATTAATGAGAATGGGGTGAGTCATGGGGTGAGAATGGGGAGAATCATAATTGACCCATACCTCATAAAGTGTATTCCTTTGTTCCCTAAGGGTCTATGCAAGATGTAGTAGTTTAAAATAGTTTATTAACTCTTGTGTTCAGTTAGGTACATTTACATTTTAGAATAGAATATAAAAAAGTCATTCTTCCTTTACATAATTACCAAATCTTAGATTTTAGGGATCTCTTCAAAATAAATCTATAACGGTCTAGAATGCCCAAACCAAATAAAGTTTAATAAAAATCCATATTTCAATACCCATCAGAGGATAGTTTGTAGGGACAGTGTTTTTCAGCAGTAAAACTTGCATAAGGGAGACCAATTGGTTGTTAGCCAGTTAACCAAGCGATACCCTGCAAAATACACTTCTTTTAAGTGATTTCTTAAATTATTAGGATATACACCAGACCTGCCAAATGGATTTTATTAACATAGCACTAAAAATTCAGCATTTTTTTACAGAAAGAACTGAATATAAGCCAATGAAAAGTATAATTTCCTACTGAGCTTCCTGACTTCTGGGATGGCAGCGCAATGAATGTTGTTTCAATAATCTGTTTTCTTTTTTCACCAAAGTCCATATCTAACTTTCATAGAGATAGTAATAGTAGGAGAAATTTCAGGAAGCATTTTATTTTTGGGGTCTCTGAAAACCAGTCCAAACCAGTTTCTTAATGATCTTTAGAAAGTATCAATTAGACCAGAGAAATTTAACAAAGGTGTCTTCCTTATCTCTTGCACACACCTGGCTTACCATTATTTGAGACTTCCATAGTTGAATGACACCCTGATAGACAGATAAGTCCATAAATTTATTTCTTCCTCTGCCTGATGCATTTAGCACATTTTTACATTAAGAAGGATTCAAAGGAGTCTTCATCACAACTGACTAGAGAGGCTCATGTGAGACTTTCATCAAGAGGTTACTATAACTTTTAAGGTACAATGCAGAAGTATTTAAACAATATTAGGTGACATAATTCATTAAATGTTAGTAATATACTAAAAAAATAACATTTTTTCTTGTATCTCTTCACCACATTTGACCATTTTGTTAGTTATGCTTGTGCCCATTTTTTGTACGTTGCAAGATTCGTCATTGCACATGTGCCTGCAAGCAGTGGGCATTGCAGCAGGTGTTGCATGGTCTGAGGCTCTGCGCTGCAGTCACAAGTGGTTCAAGCAATGGTATAGAGCCACTTCTTTATTAGTTCCTTGGAGGATCTGACTCAAGTACATAGTGGTTGTTACATCACCACCTTTGCCCCTGATGGTACCCCTAGTTCATCAGCCCCTGGTGGTAAGGACTCAGTTGCTGGAATGCACATTTTCCCACTATCAGGTATTTTTCAGCCTCTCATTCCACATCTGTAATCATATCTCCTTGGATGTGGCATCAAGAGGTTGGGTGCTGGTGAGGAAGTTCCTGCAAGACTTCAGATGTTTGTGTGCTGAAGGGTGGTTGTACAACAGTTGTCTCACATCTTCAGTTTGTCTTGATCATTCTTTCCTGCAGGGCCACTGCTCTTCTGATGTTAGGCAGAGTGATGCCAGCCAGCCAGAACATACTGTTTAGGCTGGTAGGCATGAGAAATCCTGTAACAGATTGGCAGCTATCATTCAGAATGGGAACAAGGTGCTCAGCATGTGTGGATCTTACCCATGCAGGGCATGCGTACTCAGCAGAGGAGAAGCTGAGAGCCAGAACAGTGGTTCAGATGGTTGAAGGGTTAGGTCCCCATTTCAAGTCAGTGAGCTTATATATAATGTTGTCACAAGTGCTCAGCTTTCCTTTTGTCTTCATGCTGTGTTCTTTGTATGAAAGGGTTAGATCAAGGGTGACTCCAAAATAAATTAGGTTTGGACAGTGAGATACTGGGGTCCCAGACCATGAGTTGGTGGTTGGCTTCATGGTTTTTCAGATGGAAGGCACATATTCTTGTGTTTTCATTGGGTTGGTACATAATTGGCTTTCAACATAGTATGAGGTTTGGTTAATTACTGCCTCGCTTTGGTCAAACATGGTCAAAGCCAATGTTTTGGGCTGTTATGCATACATCGCTGGTTGGTCATATGTATAGATGTTATATAACAGCAGTGCATGTACACTTCCTTGGGGGAGGCCATTAATTTGTTGCCTCCATTTGCTTTACTTCCCATCCAGTTTGACAAACAAAATCTGTTTTTGAGCAGGGTTTGTGTCATCTCTGTAAGGTGTCGATGTATTGTCACTCCTAGGGTCTTATGGAGGAGTTGTCAGTGGTTAACTGTATCGTAGGCGGCTGTTAGCTTGACAAACACAGTTACATTGATTTGGCCTCTTTCAAAACCACCCTTAATATGTTGAGCTAGATAGAGTAGCTGGCTCGTTGTTGATTTTCCAGGGCAAAAGCCACCCTGTTCAGGGATTAGGTTTTTTACCTCATATGGGACAAGCCAGCTCGGTATTAGTCATTTGTACAATTTGTGTGTGTGGCATAGCAGAGAGTGAGGTCTGAAGCTTGCTGCATCCCTGGCTTTAGAAGTACCACTACCTGAGCATGTTGCCATATCTTTGGATTTTTTTTACTGTCTGTACATGAGTTGTATAAGCAGAGGAACCATTCTCAAGTCTGGAGTCCAAAATGCTTGATTTGTTTGATAAGTATGTTGTCAAGGCTGGCTAATGTTCAGGAAAACCTTCTATTCAACTAGGGTGTCCAGACTATGGAACAAGCTCCCCCCAGAGGTGGTGCAATCATCTACCCTAGAGGTCTTCAAGAGAAGACTGGATGGTCACTTGGCTGGGGTCGTCTTTCCTGCTCATGCAGGGGGCTGGACCCTATGATCCTTTGGGGTCCCTTCCAGCCCTATGATTCTCTGATGTGTGATGAGCAGTGTGAAATTGACTGTATCCTAAGCATCAGAAATGTCATCAGCCCTGGCCTTAGAAGCACAGAACTTATCATCACCTAAATAACAAGTCTATTTTTTTAGTTTATACATGTCGAGTTGGATTCTGGGAGATGCTGGGAAGTACTGCTAAAGACAGTGTAAAGTAGGGGTGCTGAACCCCTGGACAGTGGGTTAAATCTGGCCTGCAGGCCCATGGTATGCAACCCACAAGGCTCCTCACAGGTTGGGAAATTTGGCAGAAGGGGAGCATTGGCAATTAACACTGCCACAGCTCCCTGGCTCCGAATTTCCAATCCCCATGGGGCTGAATCTGGTATATCTTTGCCACATGACCCAGTTGGGGTCCCCGTTGGGTACCCAGTTGGCCTGGGCTACTGCCATGCAGCCTGGCCAAGCCCCAGCTTTGCCTGCCCCATATGGCATATTGGTCCTCCATCACAAGGCCAGGTTGGCACCTAGCTGCATCTACCCCTTATGTTAAATCAGCTCCCTGCTGCATGGGCAGATTGGCCCCACAATGCACATGCCCTTCAGGTCAGATCAGCCCACTGCCATGCTCTCCTCACAGGCCAGGTCAGGCTAACTGGCCAGATCCAACCCACAGAGGAACCTGGCACTACCCATCTGGCCCAGAAGACAAAAAAGTTGAGCACTGCTGGCTTAAAGCATTTCAAATCACAAAGGTGATGTGAAGCAGATTTTGGCTCCTATCCTATTACAAATTCTGAGTCAGTCAAATGTGTATTCTATTTCTTTGTTATTTGAATAGCTTTTTATCTGACCTTCAGTGAATATGGTAAGGGAGTGGGCTATCTGGCTCAAGTCATTTAATTGTGGTATGCATCAGTCAGGAATGTAATGAAAACAATGTTCAGTTTCATCCCTGTTTCTTGAGTCTACCAAGTCCTGAGTTCCATCAACTTTTCTACAGAATTGAGCATGCTCAGTACACACTCTGACTGGGCCCAGGGTAAAGGCTTGTCACTATCTACATCCCTTGATTTTCAAGCCAGACAATTTCCCCAGTAACTTAGTACCTATTTTAAAGACAAAGACCTTTTGGGTGTTGTGGTTGCCATCATGAGAAAGTCCTGTTGACTCCAGCAGAGTTGTTGGCACTAGTAAATACTAACAGAATTTAACTTAATGTTTTTAATTTTCACTAGATATGTCTGAACTAATAGAAGTTGTATTGAGGAAAAGCTTGTTAAGTAGTAGCTGGCACAAGCAGAAAGGCTGCTTACAGTTAAAAAACAAAGAAACAAACAAACAAAAACCCAAAACAAAACAAAAAGCCCTGAAAAAAGTCCTAACAAATTTCCAAAAATATCTACCTATTGCTGCCAGGGGATAAAGCTGAAGCTAAACTAAAGAAGCTGTGCAAGAATAAGGCTGAGATGTTAGCTGAAGAAAAGACACATGAAGATCAGATCACGTAGGCAGTTCTCTAGCAAGTATAACATTAACCATTTCTCATAGCAAGAAAGATCAGTACCAACTGTGTAACTGGTGGAATAATTTAAATTCTGCCATTACAGAAAGAAGGTGGGGGAAGATTATGGATTTAAATTGTGATTGAAAGGTAGCAGCAAAAGCAAAAAAGGTCAGAAACAGAAAAAGCAGATGCAGAATACAAGCTATAGAAGTTGGCCTGCTGCAAGGGTACTGGATTCTGCCTACACATCAAGGTTTTATTTGATAAAAGGAAGGTATCTATAGTTTTATACTGTATCACACTGAGAGACATTGCTTGCTGGTGGAAGAAAAACGCATGAAATTTACAGTCTATTCTGGCTTGGGATTTATTTTGTATTTTATTTTGTACTTCCTTATTAAGCTACCCTGATTTATATAAACATTAGCCCCTCACAACATTTATTTTAAACCTAGCATCAGTTCTGCCATTAAAATTCAGTGATGTGTACAGTTCAAGAGCAGGGCATAGAACTTTTGGCAACAACATTATATTAATGCCTTTATATAATGCCTTTATATTCAGGTCAGTTGTCAATATCAAAAGCCGTGTCCAGCAGGAAAATATCCAATTCTGCTATGTTCACAAGCTTGAATCGTGGGAATTTTTCTATTGTGTATATTTAGAATAAAATGTGTCAGCAACATGTCTGCATTTCCTTACAAGAATGTGAATAGCCAAACATCAATTAATATGATGACGGAAAGAACAGGTCGGGGAAGAAAGGGGCAGGGGTTGCACTTTATGTCAGTGAGCAATATACATCAACCCTCATCAAGACAGAATCCAAGGTTGAGGAAGTAGAAGGATTGTGGGTCAGGCTACATGGGGGGCAAGGAGAAAGGGATTTGGTGGTAGGGGTCTGCTACAGATCCCCACACCAAGGGGAAGAAATAGATGCGGGGCTCCTGAGGCAACTCTCGGAGACCATAAAAGCTAAAGAGGCGGTAGTCATGGGGGACCTAAACTACCCGGACATCTGCTGGGAGACGCAGACAGCAAGGTCCCATCGCTCACACAGGTTTCTAACCTGTGTACAGGACCTCCACCTGACACAGGAGGTGCATGGTCCCACTAGGGGGAATGCCATAATGGATCTGGTATTGGCAACAGGGGATGACATGATAGGGGACCTCCAGATCGGTAGCCATTTGGGAGACAGTGATCACCTAATAATAGAATTCAACATAAGACGTCGAGTGGGTAAGGTAACTAGTAGGGTGAAAGTGCTAGACTTTAGGAAAGCTGATCTCAATGCACTCAGGCAATTAGTCAAGGACGCACTGCAGAGTAGGAGTTTTGAAGGGATGGGAGCCCAAGAAGGGTGGCTGTGCCTTAAGGAAACGATCCTTCAGGCACAAAGCAAGACGATCCCCGAGTGAGGCAAAAGAGGGAAAGGGGCCAGGAGGCTTCCATGGCTGACCAGAGAAATCCAGGGCAGCCTAAGGGCTAAAAGGGGAGCACATAAAAAGTGGAAACAAGGTGAGATCACTAAAGATGAATATACCTCCTCTGCTCGTGCTTGTAGGGAGGCAGTTAGACGGGCCAAAGCTACCATGGAGCTGAGGATGGCAACCCAAGTAAAAGACAACAAGAAATTGTTTTTTAGATATATTGGGAGTAAATGGAAGGCCCAGGGAGGAATAGGACCCCTGCTAAATGGGCAGAAACAATTGGTGACAGACAGGGGGGACAAGGCTGAACTCCTCAAAGAGTTCTTTGCCTCAGTGTTCCTAAGTGAGGGACACGACAAGTCTCTCACTGGGGTTGTAGAGAGGCAGCAGCAAGACGCCAGACTTCCATACGTAGATCCTGAGGTGGTGCAGAGTCACTTGGAAGAACTGGATGCCTTTAAGTCGGCAGGCCCGGATGAGCTCCATCTGAGGGTGCTGAAGGCACTGGCCGACATCATTGCAGAGCCACTGGCGGGAATATTCGAACGGTCGTGGCGCACGGGCCAAGTCCCGGAGGACTGGAAAAGGGCCAACGTGGTCCCCATTTTCAAAAAGGGGAGGAAGGAGGACCCGGGCAACTATAGGCCAGTCAGTCTCACCTCCATACTTGGTAAAGTCTTTGAAAAAATTATCAAGGCTCACATTTGTGAGAGCCCAGCAGGACAAATTATGCTGAGGGGAAACCAGCACAGGTTTGTGGCGGGCAGATCGTACCTGACCAATCTAGTCTCTTTCTATGACCAGGTTACGAAACGCCTGGACACAGGAGGAGGGGTGGATGTCGTATACTTAGACTTCAGGAAGGCCTTCGATACGGTATCCCACCCCATACTGGTGAACAAGTTAAGAGGCTGTGACGTGGATGACTACACAGTCCGGTAGGTGGTGAATTGGCTAGAGGGCCGCACCCAGAAAGTCGTGGTGGATGGGTTGGTCTCGACCTGGAAGGGTGTTAGCAGTGGGGTCCTGCAGGGCTCGGTCCTTGGACCGATACTCTTTAACGTCTTCATCAGTGACTTGGACGAGGGAGTGAAATGTACTCTGTCCAAGTTTGCAGATGACACAAAGCTATGGGGAGATGTGGACACGCCGGAGGGCAGGGAACAGCTGCAGGTAGACCTGGATAGGTTGGACAGGTGGGCAGAAAACAACAGGATGCAGTTCAACAAGGAGAAATGCAAAGTGCTGCACCTAGGGAGGAAAAATGTCCAGCACACCTACAGCCTAGGGAATGACCTGCTGGGTGGCACAGGGGTGGAAAGGGATCTTGGAGTCCTAGTGGACTCCAAGATGAACATGAGCTGGCAGCGTGACGAAGCCATCAAAAAAGCCAATGGCACTTTATCGTGCATCAGCAGATGCATGACGAATAGGTCCAAGGAGGTGATACTTCCCCTCTATCGGGTGCTGGTCAGACCGCAGTTGGAGTACTGCGTGCAATTCTGGGCGCCACACTTCAAGAAGGATGCGGATAACCTGGAGAGGGTCCAGAGAAGGGCAACTCGTATGGTCAAGGGCCTGCAGACCAAGCCCTACGAGGAGAGACTAGAGAAACTGGACCTTTTCAGCCTCCGCAAGAGAAGGTTGAGAGGCGACCTTGTGGCTGCCTTTAAGTTCATCACGGGGGCACAGAAGGGAATTGGTGAGTTTTTATTCACCAAGGCGCCCCCGGGGGTTACAAGAAACAATGGCCACAAGCTAGCAGAGAGCAGATTTAGATTGGACATTAGGAAGAAGTTCTTCACAGTTCGAGTGGCCAAGGTCTGGAACGGGCTCCCAAGGGAGGTGGTGCTCTCCCCTACCCTGGGGGTCTTCAAGAGGAGATTAGATGAGCATCTGGTTGGGGTCATCTAGACCCAGCACTCTTTCCTGCTTATGCAGGGGGTCGGACTCGATGATCTATTGAGGTCCCTTCCGATCCTAACATCTGTGAATCTATGAATCTATGAATATGGCTTAAATTAAATAGGAACCTACTGTTAGCCATGATGGGTTTGAAGGTGAATATGAAAGTTTGCTATCAAAGAGTATATTCTCTCATGGGTTTGTTTTCATGCAGGAAATATCATTTTGCAAATGCTACAAAGTCTCTTCCTTAGTGAGTGAATGTATATTAGTTGTATATGCGAAGTTGTGAACATTCTTTATAACTACATCTCATGTACTAGAGCAAAATACAAAATGCAAAAGCCAAAGCAAAACTCTATTTGAGCATAACTGATTCACTCCTCTGAAGTTCAGCAGTCAGTAGCAAAGCATACTATTTGTTTCTATTTAAATATTACACTCCATCCTCTTAGGACCTTAAGTATTCTACAAGTCTGCACATGCAAAATTAGCAAAAGAATTGTCCTTCAGAATGTAAATATTCATTTTTGGAAAATCATGGGTTTTTATCATTTTTGTTTGCAAAAAACCTCCGAAAATAAGCCATGGATATAAAGTGGTACAGTGGTTCTAAGGTCTTGTCCATGCACACATTTTCTCTGGTTTGCCCCATATGAATACACTCACTTAAATTAGTGTAAGATTCAGCATAAACCCATGTCTAATCTAAATGGAAATTAAATGCAATGTCCACATGTCTCTTATACTTGTTTAACTACATCAGTTAAAATGCTGCAATCCTATATGTAGGAAAGCATTTGGAGTAGGTCTATATTGCAACGTAGTGCTGCCCCAAAGGGCAAAGCAGAATGAGTCATGGTTATTATCCTTCCTCCTTACTCTATGCATCTCATGCTATAGCTTTCCCTTAAGCTACTTCTAAAGCACCACTTAAAGTTATGCTTGCAGCATAGATTCGGAATATAGTCAATTTTGAGTTTTCTTCACACAATGCAATGCTGTTGAACAGTGATTTGTAGCAGCATATCTAATGCAGAGTTGTGGGATTTCATCATCATTTCAAAAAATGGGATGACCATCAATGGACATGGGATTGCCACATGAGGAAACAGACCTTCCTTTGTAAAGAGCTTTTGTCAACCTGTCAACATCACAACACAGTACAGTTCATACTGGAGCAGAGGCCAAGAAGTGTCACACTGTGGAAACGGCCAAACCCAGAATGCTACTGATTATTGGCCAATAGTTCAATGTTGGCAAGTCTATTATTAAGGTGATGGCAGTAGTGGAGGTTTGTGATGTCATACTGAACACTGTTTCAACTTGTGTATTTAACATCAGAAATAGGCCAGAAATAATAGCTGATGTTCAGAGAATGGAGTTCTCTGACTGAGGAAGTGTTATTGACTGAATAACTGAAGTAGTGTTATTGACTGAAGTAGCATTATCACATACTTCTGAGTTTTGATGAAGGGACAAACATTGGGGACACGTGCCCAATGTTTGTCCTTTCAAGAAAACCGAGAAGTATGTGAACCATAAAGTTGTTCACAAGGGCTAAGAACAAAAAGTATATATAAACCAGTATAAGTGAATGGAAACTGGTTCAAATCTATAACACAACAGGGCAAGGGACAGAAGTTGCACATAAACCAGTTTAAGTGATCACAAAGTGGTTTAAAACTAACAAAATAGAAAATCAATGCACATAAGCCAATTTCAAAATGGCTGAAACTGGTTTAAGATAAACCTGGCTGAATGTAGTATCAGACTTAACTGATTTGGGTCAAACCAGTTTATGAAACTTCTGTCCCAGATCCCTTCCTGGTTCCAGTGAAATCGGAGTCCCCCAGCATCTCAACATGTTTTCCAGCCCTGGGCTGGGCTGTGTTGTCTACTCCAGCAGAAGTGTTGGTTGTGGGGAAGGTAGGGACTGCCTCTGCCCTCCAGGCACACCCTGGCTGGAGTCTGGGGCCAGGGAGGGGGGTTAAACTTCCCTTTCCCCCAGTACAGGGCTGCCCTGCCCTGCTAAAAATGTACTACTGGCTGTGACTGTGGACTGCAATAGTCCAGGAGCACCTGAAAGCAGGAAGAAGCCATAAGCAACCTTGGAAAGTCCTGCTCTTGTTGTCCTGGACTGCAAATCCCAGAGACCTCGGGGTCAGGAGGAAGAGGAAGTGAACATACAGCCCATACTGGCTATATGCCAGAGAGCCATGCTCTAGTGCCCTGGAGCTTCTGGCCTGAGCCACTGAAAGCATGTGACTGCATTTTCTGAATCAAAGGTAAATGTGTGTCCAGTTTTTTCTCTTTAGCCCTAGGCTTTTTGACTGTCTGTACTTAGCCCAGAAGTTCATTACAAATGAACCACTTTCAAAATATTTTAAACCAGTTTAAGATAAACCTGGATGGATGTAGTATCAGAATTAACTGATTTAGGTTAGATTGGTTTATTGAATTTCTGTCCCAGATCCCCTCCAGATTCAAGTTAACTCACAGTCCCCCAGCATCTCAGGATGTTTTACACCTCCCCTGCAAACCCCCCTTTGCAGGGTGGGCAGGCTAGCCTTTGCCTGAGCTTTCTGCTACAGCCAAGCAGAGATGCATGCTTCTGGCCTGGGTCACTGCAGACATGTGGCTGCATTTCCGGAATCAAAAGTGAATGTCTGTTCACTTGCTTATTGGTTCAATCTACACAATTTAGACTGACCTGTGAAGATTGAATTGATTCAGCCTCAGGGTGTTTGTCTGTCTGTACTTAGCCTAGGGCTTAGTAGACTACATTGGGAGGTTAATGGACACACTGGAAAGGTGAACAAGATGATAGTCTCAATGAGATCTGCCATTTATTTGCTTGTGCAAAGTGGAGGGTGCTTTTGAGAATTGAAAGGAAGATGGTGCAACATCAAAGACTGGAGAAGATTTCACCAAGCACACACTTCCTCTTGGTTCTTTGTTGAAAGAACCTTGAGGATGGGTTTTGTGGCAGGCCAGTGGGGGGTGCTCCTGTGCTGAGCCACCCGCCTCTCTGTGCCCGACCACCTTCCAGGCTCCAAGTGGCTCCCTAGGGGTGCCTCACACCTGGCTGACCCCCTTCCTGTAGCACACCTGCAAGTCTGGGGGTAACACTGCCACCACCCAGGGTCTGAATTGATCTTGGCCCTGTGTCTCCTAGGACACACAGGCCTAGTAGGCCTTGAGGGATACTCAACCCACTGCAAGAACTTGGGGTGCTTCCCTCAGTCTGAAGCACAACTAGTGGTCTCCCTTAGTCAGCCAAACCAAGGGGACCCCAAGACATAATCTAGACTTTCTCCCAATAAGTCTCCCACACTAGGTACAGAGGAAAACTTTATTGGTTACAAGGAGTAGGTCTGGAATAGGGTACAGGGTAGAGCAATATCAGAGAAATACCTTAGAGCAAACAGTGGCATGGTACACTTTGATCACGCATCTAAGTTACTGCAAGCTATATATCTAGTTAGATCTCAGGTATCTTACTCACAAGTATCATCCAGAGGCAGGTGGAGATTCCCTCTGGAGACAAGTAGTTCATTGAACATGAGTTTCAAGAGAGAGAGCGAGTGTCAGATGGTCCAGCTTCTCTGAGATTTGTCATCATGGCTGCTGCCCCGCCTCCTGGGCAGTCCTTAACTTATAGACCTCATGACCTCATTTACCTGATCCAATGAAGGCCAGCAGCTGTTGGCTGCCATTCAACCAATTTGAAATGCATCACTGGTTGCCAGGTAGACTGGCAGGGTCTCTGTCTCCCTCCCAGTCATGATGACATTGCTTAGAACAATAGGGAGTTTAAGTACCCACCCAGGTGTGTGAGGTCAGTCATGGAGGCAGACAGGGCAGGTTTTCACCTCCTTCAGGAATGTATCCAACTCAAGGTACAACTCAGGGTTACCTGAAGCCAATGGGGCCAGGAGTGCCTACCCTCTGCAGTGACCAAGGTAACCAAATTGTCAGATTGGTCACCCACCTGATAGCAGAGTTTGGGGAGAGACAGAGATAGCATTCTGCTACAGGTTTGATGGAGAGATCAGATAGCCTTGGCCAAAGGTGCCTTCTCCATGGAAAGACTTGAAGAAAACTATAATAAAGATGGCATTTATGTGTTTCCCCAGGAATGTTACTAACGAACTCCTCTTCCTCACAATATTTTGGCAACACAAGATTGCAGTTTACAACAATGATCACATTTGTTATGTCATGCCTGCTTACATTCAGGAACATGTATCTGAGGGAATGCAAGTGGAGAATTGTGACAGAAACACCAGAGGACTCTAAGTGCTGCTGTTGTGCCTTCAAGTTCTTTCACGGTTTTTTAGGGAAAAAATGGATTTTGGTATAATTATAAGTGAGAAGGAAGTGAGTGGCAAAGTGGTGCAACAGAGATACTTTTCTGTCTCTGTCTGGCTATCCAAGTACTAGAAGTACCATAGTGGCAGATGGACCAACCATTTCAGGCTACTGGGAATGTCTTCGTTATATGCCTTGAAAATATTCAGACAGCCCCACACATACGCAAGCCTTGATCAACTTGTGCTGAGAGCTGGGATATTTTGTACCGCTACTGAACTGAGTGAATCAACTAGAGTACTATCTTCCCAAAAAGCTTGCACTCATCACCTCTCAATAATGAGCCAATATCAGGAATGATAAACAGCTTAAGTAGCTGCTGCTTTGAGGTTTACCCCATGTCTTTATTTCTCCTTCTGAGGGAAAAGCAAAAGAGGCAACTAAAGAGAATGGCTGGGGTATTGCCATCATTGAAGCCCTTGGACCAAATACTGAAACCATCAGTAGCAAACACTGAATCATCTATGAGAGAAAAAATCCCTGTCCTCCCTCACCAGAGAGCTTCCAAATCTTGGGAGGGAGTGTGGGGGTGAGTGAAGCACCAGAGACTACCTCTGTCTATAAATCACATAATGGTATCTCTCGAATAATAATAAGAAAATAGCAGGAGGAAAATCCACACCCTCCCTCCCACCCCCCACCCCTTTCTCAAAGGGGAAAAGTAAAGAAGAAAAATATAAAAGCTGCATCTCACTCACTAGGTTGAAGCTCTAAGGCTTCCTGTTCCATAGGTTGGTTTCAAAAACTTCCTCAGTGAAGTCACCAAGGACATCAGTGGGAATGATAGCTTGGAGAAGTCAGTCTGGAGTCCTGACTGGTGAGAGATTTCTCCATCAGCTGGTAGAGTCTCCTCCTTTTGCTCTTTCATCTTCAGCATGACAGCACCCAACAGAAAAGACAGAGCATGTAATTCCTCTTGACTTACTGGTTGGAACTGTCAGATGAACTATGCTGAACTCTTGGACATAACCAACCACCCATTTCTGCTTCCCAGACTGCAGTTTCTTTGACTTAATAATATCATTGTTAAAGTTCTTCACCCAGTCCCTGCACCAGTCCTTAATATTTAGGATTTCCATGCCACAAAAGTTTACCTTGAAATCTCCTCATATCCATGTTGGGTTTGTGTGCTCTTCATAAAATAATGGACTTCAGCCTTCTAAGCCCATATCTGCCCAATGATAGGACTGTGTTCCTCCAGCTTTGTTGGGCCTTCCTGTGTAAGCATTATCCTTCGGAGTGTTTCCCTGGAGCTATGTGGGTGTGTTCTGAGCTTCTGAACAGTGTGAAGTTTGACACTAAATTAGAGGTTAAAGATAGCAGGTAGCTTGAAAGCAGTATGGGAAAAGGGCAGAAGAATGGGGGAAAGGAGCCAGGAATTGTGGGTTTGATGTGCTTTTTCCTGACTTGTCTCTCCTAGCACAGATCAGCTAAGCACATTGGAGAAGAGGACAAACTAAGGGTCTTTTGAGCCCTAGCTGTCAGCAGGGCCAAGAACACCTGGAAATCCACCTGAAAGGTATAATTAAAGGATTATCTTCTAGGAGCCACTGCAAAACAGTTGAGAAAAAAAATAGTTGGTTTAAATGCTTAACTATAAAAATTGAAACAAGGGGGCAGCATGGAGACTGGTGAGAAGTATTGAAAGAGGTATTTACAAATAAATTTGTACTTTGAAGGTAAAATACAGAAGAGAGAAAAGGAACTTTGGTATTTATGTAAATACACTTTAACTGCCTAGCCAGCTTTTTACTTCTCTTCTCTCGCTTTCTCTGTGGGTGCATACCTTGATTCCTGATATGATGATACTTGTCAGATAATACATAAAGAAATGAAAGAGTTTTTAGTTGGGGCTAAAGCAATGTAATGTTTAGTCTGATTTTCCTCCCAGTGGAGATCTAGTAAACAAAGGAAAGGTGTCTGAGGTGGTATATCCATTTCTGTGGATCTACCTCTGGGCTTTGGAGATGCCTAACTGGATACTGCCTGCCAGTTAAATGTCTAGTGAAGACTAGCAAAAATGAACCGTCACGTAGAAAATAATAGAATAGATAAGGTGGAGTTGTGTACGAGATTCAAAGGCAGGGTCTCTCTTATGCTTCTTGTACAGTCAAGTGTTGCAAAGAAGTTCCATTTCGGTGATAGGTGCCAATTTGGTGATAGAAGAAAAACATTCCTGATAGATCAGGGGCTAGCAGTTATTTCAGGCGGAGGGGTGCTTACTGAGTTTTGGCAAGCCTTTGAGGGCCGCATGACAGGTAGCCAGGGGCAGATAAATATTAATATTCTAAATCTTCTAGGGGTCCCATGGGCCAGATGGAATGGCCTGGCAGGCTACATCCAGCCCACGGGCCACATTTTGCCCACCCCTGTGATAGGTGGAGACTCCCATGATAAGTCAGGTCCCACACTCATGCAGTAAACAGCTGTGGTGGAGTTGGCATACAGCTAAAGAGAAGTACAAAATACATTTCATATCACAACAGCACTTTCCCTATCATAACCTGGCTAGTGTGGTCCTTAGTAAAACATAACCGCTGTTCTATCCTGATGACCAAAAGGTCATTTTAGAAGATTTGCTTTTTCTTGGACATACTCTTACAGATCCATGCTAAGGGTTACAAAGTAAACAGAAAAGAGCCATGCTGGAGTCCCTCAAGACACAATTATATCCTGGACATTCAGATCTGGTGTTTTTCAACCTCTTTGCATCAGCAGAGCCAGGTTACAAAGGCTGTAGTGTACCAGTTAACGCGGCTCATGGATTTCCTGGAATTATGCTGCACTGTTGTGTGATTATTTTAATAGTTTCACAACTGATACACAAAGGGAAATGTATAAATAAAAGATACTAAACAGAAATTGTTGCAGGTAGCAATGGAAGCATCAGTTTTACTTAGTTGAATAGTTTTCAAAAGCTAAATTGATAATCCTCTGAACATTTTCTGTGTGTATGAATGTCATTCTGTACATTTAATCTACTTTCCCAGATCATTATTGAAAAGCAACTTTGGGTATTATGGAAAGTGTTTTGTTTTGTGTCATGGGAAATTCTGATTTTGCCTGATGATACGCTCAGTCACCTATAATCTCGTGAAAGCCACAAATGACTATAATTGCAATTTTTAGAGTAACCTGGGAAAAAAAGCACTCAATATGCTAAGAACGAAGCCCAAGATAATTGCATTTTATTTCACTATGGTGGAAAATGCTAAAGAGAATATTTTATATCTTTTTATTGTTTTTAATCGCATGTTCTCTATTTTTAATCTACTGTCAACATTAAAAGGCAACTAAGCAAAGAAGGCATTTTCACTTTGCTAACAGAATTTAGCTTAAGAGTTTTCCTGAGAGGGGATAAGCAGTGTGAAAGCAGTCAAAAGGAAGTTGTGGAAGCCTTGGGAAAAAAAAGGGTTTCTGCAGCAGAGCTTTTGATACTAATAGTTCCCATTGGTTTTACAATAAGGGAACTTCAATGCACAGTTTTCTTTTATCATAAGCAGAATTAATAGCATAAGCAGCTTCACACTGCTGAGACACAGGTTTCAGAGCAGTAATGCTTTAGCCAGCTTTCATTCTTATTTAACAATGGCTGCTCACAAAGTGCATCTTTTTGAGGACACCTCAGGGAAAATATTTTTATACTCATTGTCAGCGTATGCTGCACATCAGCATGAAGCAGGCACCACCAGGAACTATATTCAGTTTGATTTCAGTTACCCATTTCATAACACCTCTCTTACAGATATTTTTGTGTTCAAAGAACTTTGCAAATATTAATGTTCACAACAGATACATAAATGGTTTGCCTTTTTCAGCTGATAAAACTCAGGATGACAGGTGAAATGTTTAAATGAAGGCAGTCATTGTCAGAGTTAGAAGTGTAGATGTTCTTGGTTGCTACTTTTGTCCTTAGACCAATAGACCAAGCATTTATTTTGCACTTTGCTGGCAACCTCAAAATCAGTGTCTGATTTTGCTGTTGTTTTGCTGATTCTGTAGTCATGTACATTGTACGTGTATAATACCTTTTTTTTACATCTGCCCTGCACAATGTTCATTTGATTCTAAGGTCTTTGGGACAGTGGATATTTCTACAGCGGGATAGAGCTTATTGTAATATCCATCTGTCTTTCATTTTCCTCTTAGCTGGATTACCAGCTTCTTGCCATTGAGTAGTGTCCATGAACTAGACTGGGTGAAAAAGATTCCTATTCAATTTGTGCTTCTGAGATCTGGAGTCCAGGAAGAGGAAAATGCCTAGAATGGACCTCTCCAAACCAATAAACCTTTCAAGTTTAGGACAATAGATTGAGGCAAATGCATTTAATAGAACATGTCTTATTTCATTGAAGATATTGACACTAGAGGGTGGGGAAAGAACAGATTTTTATGTTAGCCAAACATTTTTTTAATAGTAGAAAGCTTTACAAAAACAGGCCTGTATAATGGTCCTAGAGGGCAAAGACTGTAATATTCCACACAGATAAATTGTATCTATTTTTAGGTTATGCAGTTCTGGATACCTTTAAATACAAGTTGATTAGGAAAATTGAATGTCTTATGGTCCTTGTAAGTAGCTATCTGAGTGTTGGAAGACTCATGGTGGATGATGGGACCTTTGTGAAAAGGAAACTAGATACTGCTTATCAGCATTTCAGAGGAAAGGGAGAATGAAAAAGGAATGTACCTTCCTATAAGACTTAATGGGTAGTATGCAGAGGAAACTAGCCAATATCTAATCCTTTTGAATCAGTAAGGAATAAAAATTATTCAAAAGCCCCCAATTTAGGCACTCTAGAGGATAAATATAAGGCTGCCATCTAAGGAACCTTCGACAAGTCCTGACATTGTGGACATTCTGCAGCCTGGTAGGTCATGAAGAACAGTGTGGCCTGGAGAGTCCAAGCAGGTATTGTTGGATCCACAGGACAGTCAAGGGAGGCTGCTGTAATTTACAAATAATCCAGAGGTATCTAAATTATATAAAATAGTTGTTAAATTCCTAGAGGAGTCTAAGATTGGGAGGGCACAAAGGGGACTTCTGGCCATTTTAGACCTCCTATATCCTGGGTTGAAAATTCTGTACTCACTAATTAAATAACCATACAGAATCTCATCTCGAAAGCCTGTTTGTTGGGCCATTTTAACAAATGCCTCAGTGTCTTTTGACAGCAAATGTAGGCAGGAGGAGATTTATCTTTCAATTACCTGATCTCTTTAAATAAACGTTATTTTATTATTTTAATTATTTTAATCCTTTGATATTCTGCTGTGTCAAATACACATATATGTACTGGTGGAGTAGACTGAAAGGTTCAGCAACAAATTGTCTTTTTTTCTAGCAAGGAATAAGCTCTTTATTTTATAGCTGAGAAAAATACAGTGTGGGGGGTGGTTATAGAATTTTGTATGGAAACATGGCACTCAGAGTAAGTAATTACCCAGCCCTTTGACACCTAACTGGATATGCTGTGCCTTCTTGGAAACCTCTTTCCCCTCAAAAATGAAAATGTATTTATAGCCTTGGTTAGATTTATTTCAGGGGCCTTAATTCCCTGTATTGCTTTCACTCTATATAGGAGACTTGAACATGGAGCAAATTCTCTGTCTGCTGATTAGAAGACAGGGCTACTGTGCCTTGCTCAAATGTTCACTCTATATAGAGAGGGTATCAAACATTTTGTTCAAACTCCAAATGCTTTACCTTGCCTGCCAGTTCTCCTGTGGCTTAGTCAGACCTTGCTGCCTTACCTCAGATCTTCCCTTCATATACGTTGGTAAGAGTTGGTTCTGCAGCATAAGAAAAAATAAAAAAGCTTTCCCCTCATCATTTTTTCTAGATATTGTTTGGTTCTTTCCTTCTTGATACATTTATCTTTCTCTAGTTATAAAAGATAGCCTTGATATATAAAATATTGAAGAGGTGTGGCTTTATCTTCCAGCTTTCTAGATACAGATCCTTTGAGATCAGGGAGCCATTCTGGATCTCCTTATTATGCAACCCTGGGTTCCTATATAAGTTCCCTAGTCTTGGATTCAGATTCTAGAGGTGAATGTCTAGGCTGAATTAATATGAGCTTTCCCCTGAATGTAATTTGCATATCATAAAGGTGTCCTTCTGCAACTAGCTACACCTGCCCATGTTTGTTCTTTCAGTCACAGAGGCCAATAGCAGAAGAGTTTCAACTAGAAACATTTTATTTCGCCTCATCTGCTCCTGTAGATACACCTGTAGGTCTTTCATCAGCTCTTTACTTCACTGTAGACATGAGTTGTTAAGATGATTTCCTGAGGTATTAGGTCTAGAGCTTATTCTGCTTTAGAATAATGGTCTTCAGGCTGTAAATCCAAGTTGTGTTGCTTTGTTTAAACAAGGGTACCAGGGACCCCTTGCACTCTTCCAAAAGGTAATGGGATAACCATTGCTATGATTTGGCCTATATTAAAGAGGACAGATTATCCGTACCAGCTTTCTCTGAAGAGCTGAAATAGTAGCTGTAGTCAGTAAGATATTGTTACAAGGCAGCTCTTGAATTTATGCCTGAGGATAAGGCCAACACTTTCAAAATTCATGCCTAAAGTTAGGTTTCTGTGGTAGCTTTATTCCCATTCAGGGAGGTCTGACTCAAGGCCTTATAAATACACGGAACATCAGTTTATCATTTACATAGAGTAAAATGTATAAGTACATTTCTCAATTTTTTGGTAAGAAACAAAGAACAAACTAGGATCTTATCTGTCTTTGATGATAGGCCAAGTGGATCACAGTATACCTTATCATTGCAACCACATGGATGTTCAAACAGTTCATCTAACTACTAATGTCACAGCTGATGTCATAGAGACATTCTTTCCATTATTCATCCTGCTTGGAGTATGATCTTATACAGTATTACTCTCATTTTGAGGGAATATTTGTGTAGTAAAGGACTATCTGCCAATGAGGAAGAAACTAAGGTGTGAATGGGATCATGCTTGTGTTTTGTTCTTTTTTTTTAACCCTTCTAACCATGCACTGAGGAGGGGAGTAGATAAACAACTCCCACAGAACATGTGAAGACTTAACCATGAAGACTACATAAAAGAAACCAACAGACAACTCTCTGACACCACCTACTGCAAACAACTAAGGGAAGATCCAGCTCCCCTTTTCATTTTAAAACTCAAAATCACCATCAAATCATTTCTATCTGAACTACAAAAAAACCCAGCAGAATTTGATTCCCTCACTACCCAACCCCTGGACTCCTGACATGCTCCCTAAAATCCACAAACAAGCGAACTCAGGCAGGCCTATAATATCCATCCATGAAACCCTAACTGAGCAAATACCAGGTTTTATTGAATCCATCCTAAAATCTTTTGTCACCCAAAGAGCAAGATGCAACAGATTTTCTACAAAAACTTAAAAACATAGATTATCTTCCCAGCAATTCACTCCTAGCCACCACGGATGTTATCAGCTTATATACCAACATCCTACACCAGGATGGCATCCAAGCCTGCTTTACATATCTGCAAGAGCAAGATTACAACTCACAGTGTAGACCTAAAGATATTATATTTCATCCTCACCCACAACAACTTCACTTTGAATAACCAATGCTTCCTCTAGACCATGGGCACAGCTATGGTCACCAAAATGGCCCCACAATATGCCAACCTTTTTATGGGCCTCCTAAAAGAAGAATTCCTTAAGAACTGCACCATCAAACCCATACTATACCTAAGACATATACATGACATCTTCATCAGTTGGACCAAAACCCTTCAATCTCTGATTGATTTTCATAAAAAATTCAATAATCATCACCCTTCCATCAGTCTCTCTTGAATACTCCAGCACCAACATTTCCTTTTTTAAATACTATGATCAATATCCAGAACAGTAAAACTCAAACTACCATATACAAGAAACCCATGAGCCAGCATACATATGTACACAGAACTAGCAATCAACCTAAACACACTGAGAAAGCTGTAATATATAGCCAAGCCCCACAAAACTACTTAAATTTGCACTGAGGAAAATGCCCATGATCATCACCTCACGAATTTCAAAACGGCTTTCACTCAGCAAGGACACTCCTTCAGTGTCGTAGATTGTACTTTTCAAAGAGCTACTTGGATACCATGTGAAGAATTGCTGCAGTACAAAAGAAAATCCCACAAATTGCACACCATTAATTATGACATACTATCCTTCCCTGGAATGTATATGGAAAAGCCTGAAACAATTGCAACCTATACTAGAAGAAGACCCAGTTCCTAAAGAGATCTTCACAGAACCAGCGATCCTAGCCTTTAAATAAGCACTGAACCTCATCAACCTCATCACCAGCAGCAAACTTCCTATGGCCCAAAGCTCACTGAATGAATCCAGACCATGCCAGGACAAGAAATGTAAAACCTGCCAACACATCACCACTCCCACAATAAATATACCCCACAACAGAACCTCTCCTGTATATTACATCTGCACCTCCAGAAATGTAATATATCTCATCCAGTGCACTACATGCCCTGCTGGAAAATACAAAGGAGAAATCAAACAACTGCATACCAGAATGAATGCACACCTAAAATCTATCAAAGACCAAAATACCCAGTTACCTGTGGGGACACACGTCTCCGAAGACAACCACTCTCTCTCCAATCTCTCAGTTCTAATCCTCAAAGGGAATTTACAAAACACCTTTCATACACAAGCCTATAAGCTTCACTTCATCAACCTACTGTGTGCAAAAAATCGTGGACTAAATATAGACATTGGATTTATGGTACATTATAACCTGCCTGCCATCCGATAACCTCCAGGTACCTCTTTACATTTTGCCAGCTACATTCTGTCACCAGGTCAACTTTTTCCCCTTCACCCCCAACCTACCTGTCTCAAACCTATTGTCTCCCACTGCCAAGCATTCACATTTTCACAGACCTGCAGTTTACATATTGGCTTCTATTCCATCCAGGAGAACACAGAATATCATCATGCCTGAAGAAGTGTATTTGTGCCTGACCGCTTGCAAAGAACAATTTTTCCAGCTATTTAGTTGGTCTAATAGAAGATATCACATTTACCCAAAGAACCTTGTCTCCAAAAGAACACTGCTTTGTAAGAGATATGAAGAGATGTGTGTCTTAGGTATGTTTATTCTCAGGAGTATATGAGTTTGGTGTAATAGTCTCTATTACACCTCTTCTGTTACATGCCGTAGGCTCCTGGCCTACAGTACAGTATGGCGGAGCAATTGTTTCCAATGAAAGCAGTAGTAATCAGAAATGACAACTTTCTCCTTTCCTATACTGACACCAGCTCATAGTACCATGGAAGAGAATGCAGATCACTATTACAACAACACATGTTGCCCAGGATAACTTTCCAAGGCACCTGTCTGAATCCAGTGATTCTTAGGACCCCTTGCTTTTTCTCATGCATTTCCGTGCCAAATTATAAGAGCTTTAGGGTTGCAGTCATATTTGGGAGCAGATGGTCAAACCCACTGCTGTGTCCAAGTAGGCTGGTGGGCATAGTTATTTGATATGTTTGGAACTACAGTAACAAGCCAAGCATCTCCCTTTACTCACCACCTAGGGACACACACTCAAGTAAAGAGAGATCCCCCTCTGAGTAGTCTGTTTGCCAGATTTAAAAACACTTGCAGAATTGCATTTGTCCCTAGAAATAATACTGTTTTATGGCCTCATTTTCACTGTTACTTTTTAAATTGCTTTCCTAAAAAGATGTTGTATATAAATAAACCAGCTTCACATCAACAACATTCCGTAATTTTAACATTTTGCAAGTTGTGTATTTAAAGAAAATACTGTGACCTTTGCTCTCTAGGTTAATCAGATACCAAGGTGTTAGGCTAGGTGACCTAGTTAATTCTTAAGGATGTAAGTGGGGTGGAAAGGAGAAATCTATCGCTGGCTGTATCCTGATGAATTTATGCAAGTGGGTACTCCCAAACTCAGTCCAACATAATGCCAAAGTTAAATTTTGTTTTCTTGCAGTCATTTCTCTTCCCTTTAATATTGCTGTCTCCAAGTCTAATTAATTCAAACTACAAAAGCAGTGAGTTTGATCTCAGCTGTAGATGTCACAGTGACTTATCCTTTCAATGAGGTGATAATTGGTATCTGGTTAATTCTATTCATAGAAACCATGGGCCATAAAAAGTAATCCTCACTTTCAGTACACAGTATGCAGTGCAGATTTGGTAGCACCTATGCTATACTATGGGATTGGGTATTTATATCTTTAAAGACTTAACACACAATTGTGGAAATGTATTGGATATGTAAATACCATCTATCTGTGAGTATAATTTAAGGGGATACTGTCATCTGAATTCCATCATACACAAAAGTGCAATTCTCATATAACAAGATGCTATAAAGTAGCCTCCAATACTAAATATGAAAAATGTTTTATTTATTTCTATGACAATTGTCCAGCAACACAGGTCAGAAATAAATCTGGTTTAAAAAAAATACCTTAATCCACCTTAAATACCTAATCCAGGATTTAAGGATATTGCTTACTTAGATTTGAAATGCAGTTTAAGCATTTTATCCATAGTATATAGAAAGATTAATTGATTAATAATGTTAGTTGGAATTAGACAACAGGATTGGGATTAGTTTAAGAAGTCATTTAATCATAGTTCATTTATTGCAAAGCTTTTTAAAGCCTGACTTAGTAAATAAAAATTATTATACAGAAATCTATGTATTTGCTAGAGTTTGGCCTTATGTGCTTGCTAATTCTGGGGTTAAAATCTTTTTTAAATGTTTTGTAGGGGGAGGGAGCCTGTAGTGCATCCAAGACTAAAATATGATCAACAGAATTTTGTCTCTGTATCTACTATAGGTCTGAATGAAGGAAATGTGAATGGTTTGAAATGTGGAGCCCTATAGTTTGGGGTCATCCTTCCCAAACTCAAAAATATTTTATGCAACAGGAATGCAAACTTCCTCAAATAATCTTACAAAATATTTCTGCCATGACCTCAGGGACCTCTAGGGCTAAAGGGTGAGTTCAGTATTTTTGCTCACTCATTCCTTGGCTTTGCTGCTGAGACTTTTAGCATGAGTACCAGTTAGTATCAGCTATTTTATGTGCATAGGGGTATATCATGTAGATATTGTCTTGAATCTAAACTAGTTTCACGTAGACCATTTTAAATGCCTATGGTAGCAATTTCTGGTAATTACTAACTTGGTTATATTGGAATTGGTGACTGAGAAATGGGAGGCTGCATGTATCAGTATTTATTCCCGAAGTTCTTTAGTCCTCCAGGTTTAGAATTCTTTTTAATAAAGAAAAAGCAGCTGCAAGTAAAATAAAATCTGAATATGTTCAAAGGAAAATTTAATCCCAGAAAAAATGTGCATGTTAAAGAGTTTTAAAATGTTAAAGTCTCAGTAGATAGGGTGTAATATCTTGTCCCCATTAATACTCTGTCACAAGCCAGTCTGCAGGGGATCCTTGGAAAACCCTAGTTTCTCTCCACTGTACTACGCCCCTCTGCCCCAAGGAACTGACCAGTGTTGCAGCTCCCTATCCCAGCAAGCCTCAGCTCCACAGCCCTTACACTGGTCTCTGAAGCTGCTGTAAGGGATTCTGTCTTAGCCCCAGGTAGAAATCCCATTTATGAGGGGTTGAGAGGAAATCATAGGTCCCTCTTTCCATGGAAAGGATCAGTTTGGAATATCTGGCCATATGTTGAGATACAGACAGAATAAATGAACAAAACATCAGAACATCAACCAGCTCTTTCCCTGCACCTTCAATCCAAGGGTACAATCCCTAGTCAGTTTTACAGAACTAAATGTAGCTCCTGCCTCTGTTCCTACCCATAAGGACCTCCTGCATCTGCTGTTGACATTTCTCCAGCCTCCTTTGCTAAAGGATCTCAGCTTCTCCCTTATATCTGGAGAAGACTAAAGAGAAAGCCATACTGTCCAGGCAGGCTTAAGTACCCTTGCCAGTTTGGTTATTATCATATGTCATCCCTTCATTTCTAGGCAGACTCACATTATGCCAGTAACTTCTTGACCCCTGAATATGCGTATTTGCCAGACTACAAACCTGCATCCTTTTTAGACATGTAGATTTGTTAATACTGGGTATGGATGAACATTACACTTAAATCGACCTAACAGATCTAAGTGCTGATCTGTACAGACACATGGGAAGGTTAAAAATTGGGCCAAAAATGTCTGCCCAGTCTAGCTTTAGTTGAACTATGAGTAGGGATCTGCATAAATCATGCTGGAAGTGCCCGCCCCCAGCAGCTCCTGTTGTTTTTTTTTTATTTTGCCACTTGCCTTCTCCAGTCAGAGGGGCCCCATCAGCCAAACCATTTCCCCCTGACTGCCAGGGAAGTGAAAACTGCAGTTTTAAATATACCATGGTTTTCGCTTTCCTGGTGATCAGCAGCAAACAGCCCAGCCAGCGGTGCCCCTCCACCAATCAGGGCTGGGGGGAAGCAAGCAGTGAAATAAATTACATTAAAGGAACCATGACAGGGGCATTTGTGGTATGATTTACAGAGATCCCTACCTATGTGGTGAACTGCATGTCCAATCTAACCTGAACATACGTGCCAGTGTAACCTTAGGCAGACAACCCATCAGCCCCGCAAGAACTGCTAACCCCACACCCAGCCCCACTTACTTAGATCTCATTCCCTATGTGAGTGCCAGGATCAGCGAACATGTATACATGCAGGCCCTGATCTGCGATCATGTGGTTTAAAGTGCACTGCATGATTGTAGACTGGGTCCTGGGAACATGTGTGCACATTCATAGCACAGCCCTGGCTGGGAAAGTCCAGCCATTTTACCTAGCCCTGGGGCTGTGCTTTTCCTTTCCTTCCCCCAGTCCTGCCATCCCCCCTCCCCCACCCCAAAGGACCTAACCCCACAAATCCTGCCAAATCATCCTTCCTAATGCTGCCAAACCCCCCTCAGACCCACTAGCCTATCCAATCCTACCAAACCCCCACCCTCATGGACCCACTAGCCTCTTTGATCCCACCAACCCCCCACAATGGATTCCCATGACCCCCACCATGGACTTGCTAACCCCCAATCCCTCCCACCCCATCCCAACTTACTTCTGTTGGTCTCCTGGCACTGGCAAATGTATGTGCATCCAGCACCCAATGTACAACCATGCTGTTTAAAATAAGCCACATGATTATAGATCAAATCCCAGGAATTCCTGTACATGGCTTGTCTCTCCTCTGAGTGGCCAGATATCATTTTAATGGCCTTTATTTTAAAATGCAAATTTATCACTGACCAGATTCTGGCTTATCCCTGCCTCCAAGCATTTCTGCATGAGGAACAGTAAACAACCTAAGTCAAATGCTTATTGTCAGCCATTGACTCTTAAGTGTAAATAGGTGACGGCCATTCAAGTTAATCACTGTCTTACTAAAACAACCTTGGCATAATATAATGATGCATCAAAGTTGCATTTGTTTTAGATACCATAATGCATACAGATATCTGAACACTAAAACTGAACACAGTTTTGTACTAACAATAGTGAAGACTAAACATCCCAACAGTAAACCTAATTTGGGAGAATATTCTTCCCTACCACACAATGAACCCCCAAAGGGTAACTTAGTTTTGAGATGAATCTGTGACATGACAACTCATTTTTATGGAATATGGCACTGATTGACTTTGCCACGATATTCATTTCATGAAAAACCTTTACAAAGCCTAATTTTATTAATATAAATTAGAAACAAAAATTGATATAAATTACAATCAAATGTGAACTCAACTTGCAGGTGTTTCCCCTAAATCAGATTAGGTGATTGCCACCCATTTACAGTAGAAGCTGCTAGAATAAGATTTTTCCAACAAATATATATTCTTACATATGGAAAGATAGGGTAGTTATAAGGATTTGGGACTTATGAGTTCTACAAACAACTCTGTACTTGAATCTTTCTTTATTTTATGTAAATTACTCAATCATTCTGGCCTCAGTTTCCCCTCTAAGTGATATGGCTAAACAAGGCCTGGAGATTTCATAAGACTGAGGCCCAAATGTTTGAAAAAGGCTTTTAAATACTCAGATGAAAGATGCTATTTGAAAATTATATGGCAAATATATGACTTTACAGAATTGTTCTGGGAGGAGGTTATATACACAATATGCACAGTAATTGAAATTATACCTCCACCCAGGTCAGATCTGTGTATATAGGGCTTCAATTATCTGAACACAAGAAATAAATTGGTTTTCCAGAGCTTTAATAACCAATGTAGAGAAATCAAATTAATTCATACAATCCAAAAGGGTAGAGCAGAAGCTGCTCTATCTAGCAACATTAGAAGGGCCATTGGTAAAGCTAACTGAGAAATGAAAGACCTTTGATAAAATTCGGTTCTCATATGTTGTCCATATGGTTAGATTAATTCACACTAACCATACCATATACAATAATATGTTTCTTTGGGCCCTGCCACACGTTCAAATTAAAGTTGGGTGGAAACCAGCTATATAGTTGTTACATATTTTCAAGCACTGACTTCTGTAGCTGGCTAGATCTTTTTCTGGCTGGATAGACATTTGTATGGTGTGATAATTCCTTTGCACATTTGGCCAGTCTAAACTTATTGCATGATTAACCAGTTAAGTGCCAAATATATGTAACGTGCAACAGGACTCTTTCTATATATGCAATTTCATTCTGCTGCCAAAAAAACTCAGAGATTTGTAAAATAGTGTAAAGACACCTATTTCCCATCAAATTTCAGTAGAAAATGAGCACCTAACTCCATTATACTTCTATGAAACCAACAGTTTGTAAGATGACACATTAGAATTGTTTCAAAATTAAAGGAGCTTGTAGTCCCAATACACCAAATTTGTTTCCATATATTTCAAGAAGGAAGCACACTTCATGCCTCTCTCTGCAATGTACCAATTATTTTACCCTGGAGAAAGTGGCCACTTGAGTGCAAGAAAATATGAATTTCAAGTTACTAAAATTCATGAAATGTTTTGTTCGTTTTTGTGAGTAAGTATGATTGAATCAAGCAGAAATTAGATATATAATTATTAATAAATTAGGCCCCTCATTTTTATACTTAATATCTCAGTTGCTTTTTAGGTCAAGTGTACAGAGTAGAGGTGGTCCATTTAATAAGGAATCAATGGGTATTAATCATACCAAAGAATGTAGCATATTGTACCTCTCTGCCTTCTAATAATAATATACGAGTCAGTCAAAATACAGGGAGATAGTACAGAAAAAGGAACACATTTATAAACCTCTTGACATAAAAATCAGAAAGTGATTCAACTAATATGTACTGCCATGAATATGAAACATTGGCAACTTAATACAGTCTGTTTTTTCTTTAGTTTCTCAGCTTTGTATGCTAAATAGTTGCTTGCACCACAACACCCGATGGATAAAATATGAAATATTAACCTGGAGAATTGGGGAAATATGATAGCTGGCTGACACTATCACATAAATCCCAATGTAGTTTTTAGACTGACACAAAAAAATACTGCCTACTTAAAATCAGTTGGTTATAAGTAAAGGCATTTCATCACTCTTATCTTTATATTTGGATTTTTAAAAATTCAATTATTTGTTATTACTCATTATTTTGATTTACTTTCTGCATTTCTTTCATGCCACTGACAATTCAAAATCAATGCATTGACTTTCCTGTTTAGTTCTACTAGGGGTCTGCAGAACAGCACCATTTTTTTTTACTTCTGTTTTGATGGGACAATGTTTTGTTTCGAGGTTCGTTTTGTTTCGTCTAAACTGTTTTGCTGTTTCAAAGCTGTTTCAACATTTCTCCCATAAGCTATAATGGGAAAGCATGAAACTGCCTATAACTTTGTCATTTCATGCTGATTCAGATGGAAAAAGCAGGACTGGTAGACCCTTCTGAGGCCATGAAGTATTCTGAGTTTCAAGGAGATAGGTACAGGAGTTTCTGGGAAACTGCACCTCAAAGTCTTGAAAGCAAAACTCATGTCATGTGCATGTTAAGGCACAGCAGGGTGAAAACTGTAAGCATGCTAGTCCCTGCTGAGTCAATGAAGCCTGCCAGATTTCAAGGAGATAGCTGCAGGGGTTTCTGGGAAACTGCACCTCCGGCTGCTAACAAGCAAAACTCTTGACGTGTGTGTGTGTGTGTGTGTGTGTGTGTGTGTGTGTGTGTGTGTGTTAGTTAAAAGCACAGAGGGATGAAAACCACAGGGATAGTAACCCCTTCTGAAGCCATGAAACCTGCCAAATTTCAAGGAGATAGGTACAGGGGTCTCTGGAAAACTGCACCTCAAACTGCTCAGAGCAAAACTTGTGTCACTTGTAAGTGTGAAGGCACAGCGAAAGCTCATTTCAAACCATGCTGTTTATGTTGTTTTTCCCTCCCTTCCCCAGAGCACTGGGATTGGAAAGGACATCAGGGAAGGATCACAGTCACTGGTCAGCTACACAGTCACTAGCAGAGCAGTCCTTCCCCACTCATCCCCCTCCCTCTCCTTACTTTCTGTTTCCCTGCAGGCAAGCCCAGCTTCAAAACTTGACATGTTTTGAAATTTTTTTAATGTTTCAACTGCCCTTGTTTTGTTTCATAAATTTCATAGATTTCATAGACATTAGGGCTGGAAGGGACCTCGGAAGATCATCGAGTCCAGCCCCCCGCCCAAAGGGCAGGACGTCAGCTGGGGTCATAGGATCCCAGCAAGATAAGCATCCAGTTTGATCTTGAAGGTGTTCAATGAAGGCGCTTGAACAACCTCCGGCGGCAGGCTGTTCCAGACCTTGGGGGCTCGGACAGTAAAGAAATTCTTCCTTATATCCAGCCTGAAACAATCTTGTAGTAGTTTGTGACCATTCGTCCTCGTCATCCCTTGGGGCGCTCTGGTGAACAAACGTTCCCCTAGATACTGGTGATCACCCCTGATAAACTTGTAGGTGGCCATCAGATCACCCCTGAGCCTGCGCTTTTCCAGGCTAAAGCCCCAGGGCTCTCAGCCTGTCATCGTAGGGTCTGCTTCCCTGACCCCTGATCATGCGCGTGGCTCTTCTCTGGACTCTCTCAAGCTTCTCCACATCCTTTTTGAATTGTGGAGCCCAAAACTGGATGCAGTACTCCAGCTGCGGCCTCACTAAGGCCGAGTACAGGGGGAGAATGACGTCCCGGGATTTGCTTGAGAAGCATCTATGGATGCAAGCCAGCGTTTTGGTTGCTTTACTAGCCGCAGCATCGCACTGCAGGCTCATGTTCATCTTGTGGTCAACGATGACCCCCAAGTCTCTTTCTTCCATAGTGCTAACCAACATAGCACTGCCGAGCCTATAAGGATGCTGCGGGTTTTTTTTCCCAAGGTGGAGAACCTTGCATTTATCGGCTTTGAACACCATCAGTTTCTCATCCGCCCACTTGCTGAGCCTGTCCAGGTCAGCCTGGATCACCCGCCTGTCTTCTGGCGTGGATGCTTTGCCCCAAAGTTTGGTGTCATCGGTGAACTTGGCCAGTCCGCTTCTGACTCCAGTGTCCACATCGTTAATGAAGATGTTGAACAGCATGGGTCCAAGGACAGAGCCCTGGGGGACCCCACTGGTCACAGGACACCACGATGAGTGACTTCCATCAATTACTACCCTCTGGGTCCGACCCCGGAGCCAATTTTCCAGCCAGTAGATCATGGGGGACCCAAGGCGACAATTGGCCAGTTTCTCCAAGAGATGATCATGGGACACCAGATCTAAGGCTTTTTTGAAGTCAAGATATATGACATCAATCTCATCTCCCTTGTCCAAGTGATAGGTCACCTGGTTGTAGAAGGAAATGAGATTGGTCAAGCAAGACCTACCCGCAACAAACCCGTGCTGGCTATCCCTTAAGATGTTGGCGTCGGCCAGTCCATTAAGGATGGCCTCCTTAATAAACTTTTCTAAGATCTTCCCTGGGATAGAAGTCAGGCTGATGGGCCTATAGTTAGCCAGATCCACTTTCCTCCCTTTCTTGAAGATAGGCACCACGTTGGCCTTCTTCCAGTCTTCGGGCACTACACCAGAGTGCCAAGAGTTTTCAAAGATCTGCGCTAGAGGCTGGGCTATGATGCTCGCCAGCTCCTTGAGTACCCTGGGGTGAAGATTGTCAGGGCCGGCTGACTTGAAGGTATCCAGCTTCTCAAGATGTTCCTTCACAAAGTCAGCATTAATGGAGGGCAGGGGATCACCCTCACCCGGACTTCCCGGCCCTGTAGCGGGCACAGGCATCCCATGGGGCTGATGAAAGACCGACGCAAAGTACCTATTTAATAGGTTGGCTTTTTCCTGGGCGTCAGTTGTCAGTTGCCCCATCTGGTTCAACAGGGGTCCAACGTTGCCCCTGCTTTTCCTCCGGCTCCCCACATATCTGAAAAAGGACTTTTTATTGTCCTTGATGCTCAAAGCTAGCTGGAGTTCAGTTGCAGCCTTGGCTTTCCTGGTCTGCTCCCTACAGGACCGGACCAGTGCAGAATAATCCTCCTTGGAGGTGACTCCCATCCTCCATCCTTTGTAGGCCTTTCTTTTTAGCCTCAGGAGGTCTGCTAGGCCCCTGGAGAGCCAGGGGGGCTGCTGTGCCCTCTTGCTGCCTTTCCTCCGAGATGGAATAGACTTAGTTTGTGCATTGAGGATCGCTCCCTTGAGGAGCAACCACTCTTCTTGAACTCCCCTCTCCCTGCGGTCACAGTCCCTTAGGGCCTCACTGACAAGCCTCCTGAGCTTGTCAAAGTCGGCTTTCCTGAAGTCAAGGACTTGCGTGTTGCTGACCGACTTGCCAGCTTCTCGGCGGATGGTGAAGGTGATCAGCTCGTGGTCGCTGTCACCCAGCTTCCCATCGATCACTAGGTCGCCGACTAGGTCCTCCCCAGTAGCCAGCACCAGGTCGAGCAGCGCTTTGCCTCTCGTTGGCCCATAGACTTCTTGAGTCAGGTAGAGGTCATCCACGCACGAGAGGAAGCTCTGCGACCGCTCAGATTTTGCTGAGCGATCCTCCCATGAGATGTCTGGTTAATTGAAGTCACCCATGACAACCATGGTCCTGGAGCAAGCTGCCTCAGCCAGTTCCTGGGCAAACTCCTGGTCAAGCTCAGGACTTTGGGTGGGAGGTCTGTAATAGACTCCCACCATTGTGTCCCCTGTGCCGTGTTCCCCACGGATTTTAACCCAGAGGGTCTCCAGCCGTCCACCCTGGTCGCCAATATCGGCTTGCAGGGACGCGTAGCTTTCCTTAACATAGAGAGCTACACCCCCGCCCCTTTTCTCTACACGATCCCTCCTGTACAGGGTATAGCCATCTATCCCCGTGGTCCAGTCATGGGTGGAGTCCCACCAGGTCTCCGTGATCCCTATGACATCGTAATTGTTTGCACTGAGCAGGAGGATGAGCTCCTCCTGCTTATTCCCCAAGCTCCTGGCATTTGTGTACAGGCAGGCAAGCGCCCCCTGGGGGGCTCCTTCCTTGCCCACAGATTTTACCAGGGCTGGGGCTGGGGCGGGCTCCCTTGAGTGCCATGATCCGCTGGCTTTGCAAGGATTGTTCAGCGGGCCAGCAGTGGCGGTCGTCCCCCCGTCCCCCAGCGGTCTTAGTTTAAAGCCCGGTGGAGCAGGTCAGCCAGTCTGGCTGAGAAGAGCCTCCTCCCTAGGGGAGAGAGGTGGAGACCATCTCTTCCCAGCAGCTCGCTGCCTCTCTCGCCAAAGAGCGGGCTGTGGTCATGAAAGCCAAAGCCTTCCTGACGACACCAGCGCCGCAGTCTTTGGTTGACCACATAGATCCTCCTGTCCCTTCTCAGCCCATAGCCTGAGACTGGGAGGATCGATGAGAACACCACCTGTGCCCCCAGACCCTTAAGCCCCGCTCCCAAATCCCTGTAGCGCCTCATGACCTGGCTGGGAGTGCTCCGAGCCATGTCATTGGTGCCCACATAAATAAGGAGCATGGGATAGCAGTCTGTGGGTTTGAGGAGCTTGGGGATCCTCTCCGCAATGTCCCAGATGCGGGCCCCTGGGAAGCAGCAGACTTGCCGGGCTAAGGGGTCAGGGTGGCAGATTGGCCCCTCCGTCCCCCTCAGGAGGGAATCTCCCACAACAAACACCTTACGTTTTGTCTTGGGGAGAGCAGGGGCGGGAGTTGCAGTTGGGCCCATGTTGCCTGTGGGGGCCGGCAACTCAGCAGGCTCTGCTGGGGCAGCAAGAGGTGCATACCTGTTGCTCAGTTGTGGCGGGGGTGGGGCCTTGGTGCGGCGGGCCTTAGGGCCCTTGACCACCTTGGTCCATGCCCCTGGCTGGACACAGCAGGAGGTCCCAGAGTCCTCCTCTGGCCTGGAGGGAGACTGTGATCTACCCTCTGCCTCCCGGGGGAGAAGGGCCTGGCAGTAGGAGTCTATCTCCTGCTCGCAGTCCCTGATGGCACGCAGTCTGTGGACTGTGGCCTGGAGCTCCTCCAGCTGGCGTGCCAGAGACCCCAAAAGGGGTTTCAAGCCTTTTGTTTCATTTTGATTTTGCTGTTTCAAGCTTGAAACAAAACAGCCTGCAAAATTTCACACCGCCCTACGTTCTACGATATCTGATGTGCAAACAATTCAGGAGAGTGTTCATAAGTGTAAAAGAAATTGTTTTCTCTGGGAATTTAGTTTATTGTAGAGCTATCCCTTTTGATTATATTGCAAAAAAATTTTTTCCAAAATTTAATTTTTATTCTGTTATGAAACCTAGAACTTCTTGCAAGCTCAGACAAGTCGATATATAATGCTGGTACTTGAAAGCTTGTGGACTTAAACAGTAAAGTTCCTTCCACTGAGGTGGGAAGCCTGTATCAATCAGCTCTAATACCAGAAAAGTTATTCATAGAAATTTTTCACAGTCACTAGTTATATTTTCACTTTAAGGTAAACTCCGCTTTCCATTTTCAAAGCCCCCTCCCTCCCCCACACACCCTATTGTTTTGTAACTACTCATTGAAGAAGATTACTACAATACCGGGTTTTCTGCTATGCCTTGGCAGACTGTTGTCTACCTGGGCAATGCCTAGGCTCTAATACAGTGGTTCTCAACCCGTAGGCCACATGCGACCCAGTCAGCACACTGCTGTATCCCATGAGACATCCTGTTAAAACTTTTTTTTTAATGGATAGACAGGAAGTAAGATGTGTAGGTGAGGCCTACATAATACACTGAGAGCTGTAAGTGTGGCCCACTATGCAAATAGGTTGAGAACCTCTGTCCTAATATATGACAGATATGTATTCTACCATATATAATGAATTGCCAGATCAGGACCTAATACCATGAATTGTTCCAGTCAACCTCGTGGTAAAATAATTTAATCTAACAGTAAGATAGGACTTCAGAAGTAGCTGTAGAGGAACTGGTAATAGGAAAGCTCAAGAGTAAAATGTACCATATATTTTTTTTATATTGTCATGTCAGTAATATATCTTCTGAAACAATATTGTATGTGTTCACTTTATTAATCACTAAGAGGAGGGATAGGAAATTAACAGCATTCTTCTTGTATGAGTCATTCAGGGTAAGGCGTTATCAGCAGGACACACTCTAACTTAGAGAATTTTAATTTAAAATGGGCAAACCAACATGAAAGAATGAAATGTAGTGTTCTTGGTAAGGCAGGGTAAAGAAACTGATAACTAGAATCATTTTTTGGTGATTAAATATTGACCAGAAGTGAGCTGTACTGGCAAGGAAAATAAGAAGCAAGCTATGGGGCAAAGTTATGGGCCAAAGTTAGTACACTGGAGGGCAGGGAGCAGATTCAGGCTGACCTGGACAGGTTGGATCAATGAACAGAGAGAAATAGGATGTAATTTAATAAAGATAAATGCAAGGTACTCCACCTGGGAAGGTGGAACCCCCAGCGCACCTATAGGTTGGGGAGTGTCCTTCTCAGCAGTTTGGAGGCAGAGAGGGATCTTGGAGTCATAATTGACTCCAAGATGAACATGAGCTGGCAGTGTAACGAGGTCATCAACAAAGCCCAATCGCACCTTGTCATGCATTAGCAGGTGCATGACTAATAGCTCAAAGGAGGTGATGCTCCCCCTCTATGCGGCACTGGTCAGGCCGCAGTTGTGTCCAGTTTTGGGCGCCACACTTCAAGAGGGACGCGGGGAATCTCGAGAGAGTCCAGAGGAGGGCCACTCTCATGATTAGTGGCCTTCATGATAGACTCTATCGGGGGAGGTTGAGAGAGATGAATCTCTTCAGCCTTCACAAGAGACAGCTGAGGGGAGATCTTATGGCTGCCTATAAATTTATTAGGAGAGGTCAACTGGGAATAGGGGAAGCATTGTTTACTAAGGCACCCCAGGGAGTGACTAGGAATAATGGATGTAAACTAGTTGAGAGTGGATTTAGGTTAGATATTAGGAAGAAATTTTTCACAGTAAGGGTGGCCAGGATCTGGAATGGGCTTCCAAGAGAGGTAGTGCTATCACCTAGCTTGGATGTCTTCAAGAGGAGACTAGTCACCTGGCTGGGGTCCTCTGACCTCAGTCCTCTTTCCTGCCAGGGGCAGGGGGTCAGACACGATGTTCCATTGTGGTCCCTTCTGACTCTACAATCTATGAATCTCTTTGGCCATGAACAGGTATTAATTTCTACTGGTGGAAATTTCTCAGAAATTTACACTAGGAGAAATCCTTCAGGGCACAGACACTCAGCTGTATCTGGTCCCTTTCCCCTGCTGTTGCTGCCTCCCTGAGACTGTAGTGACCCTGGTCTGGGGAATGTGAGGGGAGCAGTGCCTGCTCTACTTTTCCTGGTCCCTGGAGGGAGTAGAATGGCGGGGTGGGGGAAAGATTCCCTACATTTGCCCTAAACCAAGGTCTGGGGAGTGGAACAGAGAGATCACTGGGGCAAAACTGGTACCTCTTACCCCAGGCTAAGCAGTGCCTGACTTGGGGAAAAGCCAAGGGGCAGTAGCAGCTGCTGCTCTTCCCTCCCAGAGTGGCAGGGGCGGGGAGGAGAAGAGGAGGCACTATTGCTTTCTGCCTCTTCCCCAAGGCAGGCACTGCCATTCAGTCTGGGCACTTCTCAGCTTGACCAAGTATGAGAGTATGTGTGGCGGAGGGCAGGGGGACTGTGCCTTATTGCTTCTTTCCCCTCCTGCATGAGTCCAAAAGGACAGAGGAGTACTGGGCAAAGCCCATGCTCAGAGCAGGTGTTCCTCTGCTCTGCTCCTGGTCTCAGGAAGCAGAGCTAAGAGGAAAGTAGGGCAACCCCTCTCCCCTCCCCACCCTGCACAATCAATTCTTACTTTAGGGATTCTGGTGTAAGAAGCAGTCAGGGGGCTTGAAGCACTGCTTTCTCTTCTCAGCTCTTGGAACTCCAGTGGAAGCAGCAGCTGGAGGCATCATCTTCCAATCTATGGGATGGGTGACCTCTGTCTTTTTTCCAGACCCCAGTATTGGGAAGGCATGGGAGCCTTTCCCCCAGCTCCAGTTCTCTTGGTCCCCAGAAAGAGTTAAGCCAGGGGAGAGTGTGCACATGTTCAGGCTTCTGGGAGAAACTCTCCCAGGAGCAATTTATCCCTGGTTGTTCTCAGGTTATTTTTCTGCCAGAGCAATAATGGCCACAGGGGATGGAAGGTCTGCACACTTGTGGTTTCTGCCAGGAGAATGGAGATTCTCCTGGTAGAAACTGAATACATGTACATAGCCTTTGTTGACAAGCTTCATACAGTTTTTTCTAGTAGCTTCTCACCAAACTTTGCCTCACACATTGAAAAGACCAAAAGCCTTTACTTTGAGACATTTATTGTCATGTAACAACTTCACAGCCCAGGGTTAGGTGAAAATATAATGCATAGACCATTCCCTGCCAAAATAATCTTTGGATGTTAGCTCTGACAGTTACTAATCTAATATAATTACATCTAATACAACATTGAACATGATTTGTTTATGTCTGAAGTGACTGCAGAATAGCAGCGAACAACACATGATTAATGCAACTTCTCTGTATCAGACTGTAATTCAGTTTGGGATTTCCAAAAGTATCGGCTACTCCATGGTAGCCACATTGTAGCCATATGGGCCAAGAGGCAAAAGCAATCAGGACTTGTGATAGAGGTGATATCATTTATTAGACCAACCAGATTTTTGCAGAATATTTTTTTTGCAAAAATCTAGATGGTCTAATAAAAGATATCACCTCTACCATGAGTAAGTTATTTCATGACACAAGCAACATGTGCTCCTTATGGGCCTTGTTACACATCACATGGTGAGCTACTCAGATGTTGATTGGTGTTAGTGCTGTCTCAGGTTTGGATCTGGGGTGCTGGGGAAGGTGAAGAGGAGTGTGGTCCTGATTCAGGCCAGTGGGGCGGGGGGATGGGGCAGGTATTTACTCTAAAATGTTGCCTGTAGTGGCTACACTTTAGGTAACATGAGCTGGATAACAGATTAGAGATAATCCTGCCCTGGAGTGGTGTAACTTTGAGCTGCATAATTTAAAACTAGTTTCAGGTGTTAATGCACAGACAATCCAGGTGTTAAGAGATCCAGGAGCCACCTTAAATTACCATATAGCAAGGCCCTAAATCACTTTGGTACTTGTGAAAATACCTCCCTTAGTGTAGTTTTCTAGTGATAGTAGTCCTAGTACGCAATTAAGCAGTGGACTCACTTTTGTAAATTGACTTCCAGATCATCACTTCATATAAATCAGTCTGTAAAACCTAGAATTATTTGACATCTCAGTGCCTCTTCTCCCAAATATTTTATGAAGGATAATATATTAATGTTTGAAAAAATAACTTTCTCAGTACAAGATCCCACATTTAGAATTTGCTCCCACACAGGCCCACTAGAGCTCAAATTAACAAACTTCTAAGCATGATAAAAGAAATCCTCATCTTTTTTTACATAGTAGCTTTTTTAGTTTTGATTGATTGTTTACCTTTGTTTAACAAACAGAACATAAATGAAATCCAATAATCTGCAATATTCCTACATAGCATATGGTACATTAAAGCATGATGATGCCAGCCCTGGTAGGAACAGTCTGAGTCGCATCACTACTTAGCTGCCTGTGTATGATTTTTGTTTTAAAATAATGTATGTTCTTACGGCTGGTCTACTAAAAAGCACTGTATAACTTAAGCAAGTAGGAATGACAGTATGGTGAGCAGGTTGGCGCACAAGTGTTTTGAGGGTTGTTATGCATAAAAGTAGGTGCAATATCAAATAATAAGCCATCCAATCTGCTAAGCATGAATCATTCTATAATGTGCTATAGAGAGAGGAAAAGGGAGTAAGAGGTAGATCTAAACTAATTTCAGACCAGGCTTCAAAATCAACATCTCCTGTCCTCACAGCTGGATTTTATCGCACATAAAAACTAGACACATGCCTAGGGCCCTGAGCTGTGGAGGGGCCTGGTCCTTCTTTCCATGATGGTGGTGCAAATAGACCCATCCACCTCCCTTCCCTTTCCCTCCCCTGGGCCCCAGGTCCTTCCTTGCACAGCAGCAGCATGAATGGTCCCATCTGCCTCCCTTCCCTTCCCCTGCCCTGCCCTGCCCTCCCCTCCCCTCTGCTGGCCTCACCAATATGGCAGCCACCCTCTAGCAACAGCACTGAGCCCTGCTCCCTGTGGGTGGCAGCACTGGGGTGGGGAGACGGGTCTCGACCAGCCCAGGGAACATGAGTTTGTTTGCCTAGGGCCCACTAAAGGATTAATCTGGCCCTGCCTGTCATGTTCTGTCCTGTCCCACCCCTCTTTCTTGGCATCAAGGTTTACATTTATTTATTATTTTCCAATTTAACATAAATGGGCACCCATACAGGTCTCGGGGCACTTTCATACTTCCATAATATCAAATATAACAAGTATAAATCTAGTATAATCAATGCTATTGCTAATGAAACATAAACTCCATGATTTATTTATTCCTGTTGATGTCCACCCAACCTCTTTTCCAAATAAGAATTTGGAATTTATTTTGGTTATAAAACCTGGACTTTGGAGAGTAAGTTCCAGAATCAAGGAACAAACTGAAGAACTCCTAAAAGCACAGTGGGATCTGAATAACTTTGTTAATATCTACATACAACATGTAAGGTCCAACTGCATACACTTCTAATGTATGTGGATTATTTAAAGAGATACTATTTAAAGAGATACTACTTAATTCCTAAACACTACAGCTTTCGTTAAAAGTATTATTTTAGGTCTCTCTCCAGTTTCAGTTAATGAGGATACAGCTTTAATATTAGAATTAAGTAGACCAGGTTATCAATGGTTTGTTGCGTTAATATTAGGGCTGTGCAAAATTTTGAAGAGTGTTTTGTTCTGAAGCCATTTCAACTCATTTTGAACTTGAAACAGCAAAATCAAAATGAAATGAAAGGCTTCAAAACAGCTTTGAAATGAAACAAGGGCACTCAAAATGTTTCAAAAGTTTCAAAGCCGGGCTTCCTTGCAGCTAAACAGAAACTAAAGAGAGTGAAGGGGAAGAGGGGGGAAGGACTGCGCTGATATTGGCATCTAGCTCCTGGTTCGATTCCCCAGCTTTCTGATCATTCTCCCAGCTCTTCACGGGGGTGCAGACCCCTAGATGATGAGGGGTGACAGCAGGCTGCCACTGCCGGCTGGGGATGGCAGCAGCTCAGGGCTATGTCTCCAGCTGGTGGCAGCAGCCTGCTGAAACCCTGCACTCGGATCTGGGGGCCGCACCCCCCTGGAAGAGCTGGGAGAATGATCAGAGATCTGGGGAATTGAACCCAGAGCTCCAGCTGACACATGAAGCCACTCCAGCTCCCAGACAGTGTGTTGCATTCTGTCGATCTGTGCTACACCGACAGCATGGGGCAGCTGGTGCCTGGGTGCCAGGGAAAGGTGAGTGCAGGTGATCCCTGCTGCCCCCCACTGCACAGGGGGACTGTGTCATGAGCCCTCAGGGGCCCTAAATACGGGGCTCTTTTTTTCTTTTTTTTTTTTTTAAAGCTCTGTACTCACCAGCTGTGGAGCAACTGGATGACAGCATGCTGCTGCTACTGCTGCTGCTGCTGCTGCTGCTGCTGACTGGGGCCAGCACCAGCACCTGAGTCTGTCCAGTGCATCCACGCTGAGCACTGGGAAGAACCCAGCTGGCCCCAGCCAGCTGCAGTAGCCTGCTGTTATCCTGCGCCCACCCAGAAGGGCTGTGCCAGACTCCTTCTGGGGGGTGTGCACCCCCGGATCTGCGTACAGGATGACAGCAGGCTGCCACTGACAGAAAGTGATACGAGTTCTGTTTTGAACAGTTTGAGGTGCAGTTTCACAAAAACCCGTTCCCCTGTGTCCTTGAAACTTGATAGGCTTCATGCCCCCAGAAGGGACTACCATGCCTGCAATTTTCATCTGCATCAGGCAAGAAATGGCAAACTTATAGGTATTTTCATGATTCCCCATTATAGCCTATGGATGAAACGTTGAAATGCATCGAAACAGCAAAACAGTTTCAACAAAACAGAACTGTGCTTCAAAACAGCAAAACAAGACAATGACCATTTGAAATGGTGAAACAGAAGTCAAAATGAAATGGTGCTGTTTTGCACAGCCCTAGTTAATATATATACAGTGCTAATGTAGCAGATGTGTATTTACTAGAGGCTGTGGTATTTAACAGTTAACTACCAGTGTTTTGCCTGTGAACTGCAGTTCATTCTCACTTGTTTTCTTTAATGCTTTTTAAAATCCCTGCCAAGACAATGTGCAAAATGACCACTGTATTTAAATATTCTGGAAGCTTCTGAGACTCCTTGCTAACGTGTGGAGCTGTATGAATAATTGATTTTTCAGCTCATCAAACATAAAAAACAAATGAGCAGACAAGAAATGAATGCTTCCTATTAAAACAGATTTCAGATTTTCATTTTTTTCTCATTAACCCCAAACGAAATGAAATGCTAGTTGCCTGTACATTTATTCAGAGTCTCGGTGACCACCTTGTTACGTTTATCTGAGTTTATCTCTGCAATCACAATGCTGGATTGCAGTGTAGACATGGCCACAGTTTCAAGTCCCCTTTAGAACTGAAACTGGGCAGCCTTGCAAAGCCTGTTTATATGCACTTTGCTGGGAGGACCAAGGTTTGGCAAATGGAGCCTGAATTATTTCTTCCCCACAGTTAAGAGGATTCTCTGGCTTGAGTATATAAAAAGAACTTCAATTAAAGTAATCTCTATCAGCATCACCTTGAAAATGTTTTCTATTCCTTATATATACCAATTTTTTTCACATTAGCATTTGCTCTTGGAAAATGGCAATAGCTATTCCTTCATATTCCCAATGGCCTTTAAAAAACAGTAACATCTGCTAGAAAGCAAGCAGCTTGTTGGCTGAATCTAGCAAAGAGGAATCTCACTGTGAGTAACTTTGCCCTGAGCAGCATATATCTTTGCATTTAACAGAAATAAGAGGATTTCAACATACAATAGGAAGTTCTAGCCTTTCACATACATGTAAAGTACTGAAAATGTATAAAGCTTTTTCTAAAAGAAAAGGACTGGAGCCTTAAGTGCCGATGTATAGCAGCGAAACAATCATAAAGGCAATTATAGAAAAAAGTGTTACAACTAAATGTCAGAAATGGTGGTGAACTTAATGATTTGCAGCATTTAAAATTTTTTCTTGGCTTACACTAAAGTGCAATGGCTAATATGAACCATTTATTATTCCATTCCCAGAAAAAAATTAAGGAATTTAAAATATTTACAAATGGAACTTTACTTGCTGGAGATAACAACAATCCTTTAAACCCCAGAGTCACGCTTCCAAGAAGCTAAAAAATCTTTTTTACTTTACAGTCCTTTTCATTTTGAATAAAGTAGCTATATCTTAAAGTGAGAGTTACTGCAGCAGATCTCTGTGTGTTTGAAAATATTTAAAGTGATTACTGTTATAAAATATTCAATACCACTGCCACCTCCCCATAAAATGCTCCTTTATCGGACAAGTTCTGATAAAAGTCTCTGTCATTTCTTTCTCTGTACAGTAGAGATATTAATAATTATTACTGGGCTTGTGGGGTTGGTGTGGGGAATAATTATTAATGTTTATAAAATAAAGCACACAGGAATAGGAATACTGCTATTTTTTGAGATTTGAATGCTGCACTGGTGGACACTCCACAGATTTATTCATGAAGGAGCTGACAGTTGCTGTTCCATAGTTACGGGTTGATGTTGAGGTTTCTACTTAATGATGTATTATAATAATCCAGTTACTTATTTCATAAACTAAAGCATGTATTGGGATGCATGTCTGATTTGGGGTTCCTAAGAATAGCTCTGCATTGTAGACTGTTAATATAAATCAGAAATGTCCTTACTTAGAGTTTGTGATGAATGAACCACATAAATGGTTTTGCCAGTCAAATCAGTTCAAGTAGGTACCCAGTTTATTTTATCCCGACTATTGTAACCTGATTGCCCTGGTTCTCAAGCTTACTGTGGTCCCTTAATGCCATTCTTGTGGAAAAAGGAACCAGCAGGGCCCCCTTATAGTATGTACCCTGGATAAACAGATTTTTATGAAGCCCTTTAGCACCTGCCCTCATAGCATTCACCTTCATAGCACCCACAATGGAAGGCTGGCTAAAGATAGGAAGAGCTAAAAAGGTGGTGCATTTGGATGGAAGGTGCTATCACTGAGGCAAACTATGGTCTATCTATTCCAGACCAATAGAAAACTTTGGGAATCTGCTGTAAAAATAGCCCCTAATAAAAACCTGTAATGGATTATAATCCCAGAATAGAATGGGGGCTTAAATCCACCAGTTCCCTCCTCTCCTAGGGTGAGATTGGTATCTCCACTTCAGACTCTTTTCATCAAGTAATTGGCTAAAACAGCATACCTGCAATAGGCCAAGATCTCAGCTTTTGATCCAGTTGGGTTCAGAAAGTGAGGAAGATAGCCTTTGGGCCATATTGCAAGGATCCTGATGTAAGGAGTGTTGTCTGTTAGGTTTCAGCTTGTATCACTGTCCAGACTCAGGGCAATACTGGGACAGATGCTGACCAGCTTCTGTCACTAAGGGTATATTTACACAGCAAAAGGCAGTACTGTAGTAGTACAGTACTGTAGTAGGCAGTAGGACTGTGTGAAACGGCACTGTTCCATTTCACTTTGACAGTTTGACAGAATAGTGTTTTGTCTCAAATTTCATTTCAAGTTGAAACAGCTGTTCTGTTCCATTCCATCAAAACAGAAAGGCTGTTTCGATGCTGTTTCGAGTTTCGCTGGGGATCGGGAGTCAGACCAACTGAGCTGATTTCCTATCCCCATTGCTAGATCGCACTGGGGTCGGCGAGGCAGCCCAGCTGGGCTGCTTTCCAGTCCTCCATGCTAGTTCACGCCAGAGGCAAAAGGCAGCACAGCTGGGCTGCTTCTCTGCCCCCCATGCTAGATCATGCCGGGGCTTGAGGCAGCCCAGCTGAGGTGCGTCCTGGTCCTCCACACTAGCTTGTGCAGGGGGCAGGAGGCAGTCCAGCTGGGCTGCTCCCGGTCCTCCATGCTAGATCATGCCAGGGGAGAAGGCAGCCCAGCTGGGCTGCTTTCCCCATCCCTCACACTAAATTGCGTTGGAGGTGGGAGGCAGCCCAGTTGGGCTGCTTCTCTGTCCCCCATGCTAGCTTGCACTGGGGGTGGGAGGCAGCCCAGCTGAGCTGCTTTCCCATCCCCCACACTTAATCATGCTGGAGGCGGGAGGCAGCCCAGTTGGGCTGACTTCATATCCCCAGCATAAGATCTGGTAAGGGGTGGAAGGCAGCCCAGATGGGCTGCTTCTCTGTCCCCGGTGCTAGATCACACCGGGGGGGGAGGCAGCCCAGCTGGGCTGCTTTCTCACCGCCCCCAGTGCGATCTACCACAGGGAACTGGAAAGCAGCCCAGCTGGGCTGCCTTCCACCCCTTACCGGATGTTGTGCTGGGGATACGAAGTCAGCCCAACCGGGCTGACCCAATGGTCGAAACATTTCAACTTTTGAAAAGTTTTGACCAGCCTTGTTTTGTTTCGAGGGTATTTCAAGGGCCTTTGTTTTGTTTTGATTTTGCTGTTTGGATCTCAAAATTGATTGAAACAGTGTCAAAACAAAACAGCCGGCAAAATTTCACACAGCCCTAGTAGGCAGTAGTGAGAAGTGGCAGGTGGAGTGTCATACTACTGCAAATGTATTACTTCCAGTACCTGATCATATGCATTATGGTATTATACCAGTATAGCTATATGCATTTTGGTACCTGAACTATTTCAAATATCTCCATGCAGTACTGCATTGTGACAATATAGCTATTCTTCTTTTGGTATGTACATGTTCAAAGCTAACTCTAGGACCTCTATGGCTAGGGACAGAAATTACACATAAACCAGTATAAGTGATTAGAAACGGGTTCAAATCTGTAGTGCAACAGAAGTCCAGTGTACATAAACTGCTTTCAAAATGGCCAGAACCAGTTTAAGGTAAACCTGGATGGATGTAGTATCAGACTTAACTGATTTAGGTTAAATCAGTTTATTGAACTTCTGTCCAAAATCTCCTCCAGATTCAAGTTCACTCACAGTCCCCCAGCATCCCAGGATGCTTTGCACCTCTCCTAACACCCCCCCCCCCCAAAAAAGGTGGATGAGCTAGCCTTGGCCCAAGCTGTCACCTCCAGCTGTAAGGTGTCCTCTAGCACTGCCTGGCTTCTGGCCCAAACCACTGCAGGCATATGGCTGGCTGTATGTCCAGAATCAAAAGTGAATGTTCACTTGCTTTATGTGCTTAATCTACTCAGATTAGACTAACCTATGAAGATTTGAATTGATTCACCTCTGGCTTCTTGATTGTCTGTACTTAGCTTATATGATATTGCCCTGTGCTGTGTAGATATACCTTTAGACATGCCTGTGAAATGATACTGTGTTGGAAGGGGACAGAGGTTTGATAAACTTTTTTCAAAACTGAAAACACTAAGAGGATAGTTGCTTATATAGCAGCTCACTATGAATACTCCCAAATCATAGTTAGAACCAGGATTTGAAACAGTGCAATGAAATTGAAGGAAAAAGAGGGATGCAGGAAAAGTATATTGCTTGTGTTTGATGTGCATTTGGGGCCAAAGTTCAGATTAGTTATAATTTTCCATATGCTGCTTGTCCTATCAGTAATTAGAAACCTTTGGGGAAAAGTGCTTATCATTAGCGTCACTCTTCTGTCAGTGATGTGTTGGTACTGACCTTTGTGAATGTACTTTGATCTCTAAAATATAAAGTGCTCTTCACAATTTTTTTTCCTGCCAGCATCTGTTCTTTAATTTCCTGTACTTTGTCATTTTGTGCCTTAATCTTTGCCATCTAAGGCTACCTTTTTTCTCGGTTTGCCTCTTCTAGGTGCAATTGATAGCATGAGAATTTATTCTCCCATCTTTTGTGCCAGGAAACTTCTGTCTCCCGCTCCCCAGCACTTTTATCTTTGTTAGCCTTCCATCAGTATCTTGAACCCCACACTAAAACTCCTAACAGTGGAGAACTAACATGAAGTATATATCAGCATTTCACTCTTCCCTTCTTTTCCACCTTGTTATTCTATGATATGGATTTTTCAAAAGTCCTCACTGCTTCCCTACCTTTGCTTACGGAAGTGACTGGGAGTTTTATCATTGATGTCAAAGACGGTATACTAAGACTAGCAAAGACAATAAAAAAAAATCTCACCCTTAACTGACATCATAAAATCTCTAGGGCAGGGACCTGTAAATTACCATGTGCAACTATGCAATTATATAAATAATGTTTGGCTAATAGTATTAATTTAATACCAGGATGTTCAACTGGTAGCCTGTGAGCTACATGTAGCCCACAAGTGGTTAACTGCTTCTATCACCTCTACCTCAGCTACCTGCACTTTCCCTCACAGGCTGGCCTGGGTGCTGTTCCCCCACCCCCTTGTCACCACCTACTTCCTGCTCCTGTTCCTGCCACTGCCATTGCCAATTCCCAGCCCAGGCCATGGGGTCTGTGGGCTCCCCCTCCCTCCTGCAGCTTCTACTTCCTCTCTTGTGGTGGCACAGTGCAGCACACAGAAGAGGAAGCCATAGGGAAGTGCAGCCCATGGCTGCTCAGAAGTTGGACAGCCCTGGTTGAATAGATTTGTGATAAAATAATTAGATTTACTTATTTGATGCTTGTTCTGTTTAGTTTCCCAAGGAATTTCTGTGGGATAAATGTATGCCTCTTTGTTGCAGGGGTATAGGTTGTAGCAGTGTTGGTCTAAGGACATAGGCAGACAAGGTTCTTTGGGTAAATCTGGTATCTTTTATTAAACCAACTCAAATAGCTGGAAAAATTCTTCTTAGCAAGCTTTTAGGTTTAAATACCCTTTGTCAGGCTGAAGAAGCATCTGCAGTTTGTGTGCACTCTTCCTGGATGGAATGAAACGGAGGAGCACATGCCAACTGCAGATGCGTCCTCAGCCTGACAAAGGGTATTTAAATCTGAAAGCTTACTAAGAAGAATTTTTCCAACTATTTGAGTTGGTCTAATAAAAGAAATCAAATCTACCCCCAAAAACCTTATCTGCCTCTTTGTTTACATTTTTCACAGACTCTCCTCATCTGTGAAAACACAACAGAATGTACTGGAAAAAAATTCCAAGTCATTCAGTGTCCTGCCTACTTCAGGGTTCAATAATTCAGATTTTACTTCAACCAAGGAAAAACTGTATACAGGCATATGCATATGAATCACAGATAGGCCTCTGGCAGATGCTATGTGAATATGTTCATTGTACCATAAATAGCAATGTGCCACATATTCAGCCAATTTAAGGCAAGCAAGTCACAAAGGGTTTCTACATTTAATGTAGAACATCTTTGTGTCTGGTTTGTATGGCACCATAAATTGAATGTGTGGAAGATCGTAGACCCAGGGCTGCCCCATCCCAATGCCAATCTGTCAGGGCCTGTGGCCACTCTGAATCTGGAACCCAGCCAGGAGCTTCTCAGTCCCAATGTTGACAACCAGTTAATTGTTGGCATTGGGACTGGGACAGCCAACAGTTGTCCTAGACTGGACTGGTCCTGATGGGCGCTGGGGATATTGGTTGCAAAAGAGTCCCTATCCTCCTAGAAGGTTATATTCAATTTACATGTCACGTTAATGTGACCCTAACATGTTTGTTGCCTTGCCCTGGCATTTCCTGTGGTAGCAAATATGATGGGTCCTGGCTTGCTGTAATCCAGTACTTTAAAGACCCTTGCCCCACAGCTCCTATAGGAACTGCAGGACAAGGAAACAAAAGTTGCACGTCTTACCATGTGCATGTAGCATGCCAGGATGTGCAGTTGTTGGGAGCAGGGATCAGATCCCATCATGCCATTTTTTCAACAAGAAGCCATAAACACGCATTCTGTTTCTTCACATAGCTAGCTGTCCAGTGCTGTGATGTAAATATACATTCTATCTCAGTTGATGCATGTAATATTTCTGAATCTTTTACTTTGATTCCTCAAATATCAGGACACAAATATTTCTATGCATGGGTATTCATTTCCTAAGAGTTAAATCCTATTTCAATTGTAGTCAAAGGGAGTTTTAGGTGCTGGCTGTTTCTCTGTTATTTCTTACAAATTCACCCTGTTTCACAATTGTTTCTTCCAAGGGTTAACAAGGAAAGTGAAGTTATGCTATTATTCCTTTTCATATATAAAAAGATGAGGCTTAATTTCAATCAATCAATCATCTAACTTTAGATCTAGTATTATAGGCTTTTTCAAGTTTCACTTAAAAATTACAAAAGTACACTGTGGGCATGTCTACACTGCACAGTTGTTACCGTGCAGTTGTTTAATACTTGCTTTAGCAACCAATATCCCCAATACCCATCAGGACCAATCCAGTCCAGTCCAGCTCAGGGCAATTGTTGGCTGTTCCAGTCCCAATGCCAATGCTTTAGCAAGTACTAAATGACTGTGCAGTAACCGCTGTTATTGCACAGTCCCAGCAGTGCATGGGTATTTGCCAACCCTACTGTGCAGTAGCTCACTGCCACTGCACAGTAGCGTCAGCACCACATTTGTGCTCACTAATGCTATGTCACTGTAGCAAGAAGCTATGTCACCATATTTTGTTGCTACTGTGATGTAGCATCTCATGTAAACGTGCCCGTGGTGAGTTATTGTTTTGTCTTTAAATTTTAACCGACAAAAATATGTGCAATATACTGTAGAAATTGCTTTTAATTTTACTTTGATTGGAAAGGAATGTTTTTTGATTTTGCTTCCTGGTCTTTCTGAATTTTGATGCTGCTTTTGTGAAATAAACATAGATCAATTTGAAATCTTTGATGATCCCAGTTCAGTAATAAATAGTGTTCTATGGGAGTTTTTCAAAGAAGAATAAAACAGTTAAAATACAGAAAATAAAAAGTGGTGATGATAAAAGAGGAAATGGATTATGTCCTTTATCACAAAATAATATTCCCATGCCTCTGTGGGGGAACAGAGAATAAAAATAAACAGCAAGCTATCCCTTGTACTCACACAAGACTTCCTGATCAAGATGAGCTTTTAAGAGAATCACCTTGATTTACTCTTTGATAATTTGGCATCTCTGAATAGCAAAAATTGCCTTTCTAACTCTTCTGTAAATCTGACTAATCAACTAAAGTCAAGGCAGAACCTGGCTAATTTAAGTCAAGATTTCTTTATGAGTAAGTAAAATGCTGAAAGCCATTTAGATCAGTTGATATCCCAAGATATGTGGATGTGAAATCCTGATTCTCAAGGACTTTTACATGGGGCACTTAGCCTGGAAATGTTTCTCAAATAAACCTTTTGCTTCAAAGATAACAGCTTGTCCCAGAAAATATTTGTTTAAAAAGGTTGAGAAACAGCGAAAAATAATGAAGACGTTGTTGGGGCATATGTGCATTCTGCCATTTTGCAGAAATGCAGATGTTAAAATAATGGGAGATGACACTGTAAATACAAATTCTTCCCATTTAAGTAATTCTGTCAAAAACGAGTCTCCCCTAATCAATGGGACTAGTCAAACTAGTCTTTGAAAGTACGTGTTTGCTATATGAGATTGTATGTTAGTTGGTTCAATCATTCTGCTCTAAACTTCTGTACAATTGACCATCCTGCTGCAAGAGCACCTAGGTATCTAAACTTTTTCTTACCTATATATAGATCATAAGTTTTATGTTAATGACCAATACAATAGCTCCTATGCATCCTGCAGGTAGCAAATGAACTGTCTAGATGACTCCATTTTGTTACAACTTTCTGGTTCTAATGGCAAAGCCTTACTAAAGAGGAAGGTATTAAGCCTATGTGAAGCAGCCAGTATTCGATTCGGATTCAGGTTCAGCCAATTCAGGGGACAGTGATTCGTTTCAATGATTCAGATCACTGTCCTGAATCAATTCGGCTGAATCAGATTTGAGAGATTCAGAGTTGGTTCGGTGTGATTCGGTGATTTAGCCATAGACTATAATGGGGAATCACTAAAATACCTATAGCTTTGTCGTTTTTTTGCAGAATTGGCTGAAAACAGCAGGGATGGTAGCTCCTTCTGAGGGCATGAAGCCTTCAGGTTTCAAGGAGATAGGTGCAGGGTTTCTGTGAAAGTGCACCTCAAACTGTTGAAAGCAAAACTTGTCTCGTGTGTGTGTGTGTGTGTGTGTGTGTGTGTGTGTGTGTGTAGGCAGAGCAGAATGAAAACAGCTGGGCTGGTATTCTGTAACAGGGGGCCTTCTCAGTCCCAGTTAGATTTTGGCTCACCCACCTGTTTCTGCCCACCTGTTTCTGGGCCAACCACCCACCCCTCTTTCACCTGCTGCACCTTGATGGAAAACTGATTCAGATGTTATTGAGGCAGGAGGCTGCCTATTTAGGCCCCTGATGTCTAGGGGTGACATCCATTCTGCAGCTTCGTACCTCCCCTATACCGCAGCCCATGCCTCAAAGATGGCATCCCAGGCAGCTAAGCTCACCTGGAACCTCACAACTCCACTGCAACCAGTAAGCCTCAGGCCTCTCAAAGATCTTACAGGTCTGGGCTTTACCTAGCCAGGGCTGTGTGTGCATGCGGTGGCTGGAGGTTTTCATGCACCCCCTACCCAACTTTCACCAGGGAGGTTCATGGTCTTGGCATTTCCTGGGGCTGCCATGCCACTGGCAGTCCCACCAGGTCTCCCTACCCTGTCAGGGTGCAGTTTTAGGTTATGTCCAGGACCTGGAGCCTCCTCCTTCCCTATATCCCTAGCCTATACCTCCAAGTTTGTCCTAGCACAGGAGCTCAACAGGGAGATGTTCTTCCCCTGCTGGCTGGTGAAAAACTGCTGCCTCCAGCTCTGACAGCAGGGCATTAAATGGTTGTCAAAGAAAATTTAAAAAGCAAATAGGTACAGAGTGAGGATGGTGCACTCACTCCAACTGCATATGTAGTTTGGGGAGCCCCAGCAGTGGGAGGTTCACCTTCAGGAACACCAGCTGCTCCACCAAACCAGGATCCATGGAGGTGCAGTGGGGTGTCACAACATCCCCAGAAATGCTGAACACCCTCTCGCTTGGAATGCTAGTCAGTGAACAGGACAGGTGTTCCTGGGCAACTGTGGCCAAATCTGGCTGCAGCTTGCCCAATAGGCCAAGGGGTCACAGTGCAGAGGCTCCACGTCTTTGGTGAGATAGGTTGTCACTGAGGCCCCTGTGGTACCTGCCTGATGCTGGGGTCTGGTGCCTTTGGACCCCATCATTGAAATCATGTCCTTGGCCCATATTGGCAGTGCCTGTGGTGGAGGAGACTGGCTTGTGGATCCCCCTCTTCTACATCCCCCTGCCTCTGCCCTTCTGCCTCCCTGACTCTGTTCACCAGTATGTCTGTCCAGTCATCTGTCATCCAGAGTTTTGCTGCTGCGGATGCTTCCCTTCACCCTCGGGTAACACATGCCCACCAGCACATGGACCATACTGGACTGCTACAGATCCAGCCATTTTTTGATGCCCTTCTCCAGCTGCTTCATTAGTGCCTGCATCTTTGGTAAAAGCAGCTTGCCCCAGCCAAGAACATTGATCCCATGGAACTTTTCCACATGGTTCTCAAGCGCCTTCACTATAGGGATCACCTGGCTAAGGAGGGCATTGCCAGCACTGAGGCTCATGGTGGCCTTGAGGAACAGCTTGAGAACCACAAAGATGCCTGACAGATCGCACCAGTGCCCTGTGAGGGAGAGGTAGGCATGATCTCCACCCAGGCTGCTCCAGATGTCTGAGGTGAAGTGCAAAGCTACCTGTGGACCTGGACCTGTCTTGTGCAACTCCTTCCTCAAATACTTCCTGCATTCCTCATACAGGGAGGGCACCATCGTCCTGCTAAAGGTGGTGCATGCAGGATGGGGCCACAAGTGCCATGGGCCACCTGAACCCTGGCCACTCAACTAAGGAGAAGGGCTGGCCATCCAGAGCTACCTTCAGGATGCTTAGGAGCTATTGCATTCAAGCATCTCCTCAATGTGCTGGGTGACCTCGCTCGCCCTTGCAACACGTCCCCCTTTGTCTACGGCTTTCCCCCACCACTCCAGGGTGGGCTGACTCTGCTTCATGAAGATGGGGACTTTGGAGTGAGAGGGGGACTTCTTTTTGGGCATGCTCCCACTGGTGCCAGGATAAGTAGGAAAAAGGGCAAGGAGGTTCTGCCTCCTGAGATGTAGCAGCATCGCCATGGCGGTGAAGTGTTTCACCTCCTTGCCCCAGCTGATCTGACTTCAGCTGTGCTGGCAGGTAGCATACCTGGGGTCATCTGCCAACTTAAAATGATCCCACACTACACTACCCCTCCCCCCCCCAGCTTCTGGGTTGAGGGTGGGGATCCTGCCTTATCCCCTTCCTCAGTAGGCAAAGGCACAAAACAGGGGAGACTGAGCCACCTGCCCCCACAACCTTATCTGAAGTACCTTTCATAAGAGACTTGCCTGTCAGGGAACTTTGGGGGGTGTGAAGCACAAACTCAGATTCCCCCTCCTTCCCCAGAACTTCCTTAGCTATAGCACTCAGCTCCTCTGCTTCATAGTTTCTAGGGTCAGAAGGGACCTGAACAGATCATCAAGTCCAACACCCTGCCCTGAGCAGAAATGAGTGCTGGGATCATAATACCCCAGCCAGATATCTATCCAAACTCCTCTTGAAGACCCCCAAGTTAGGGGAGAGCTGCACCTCCCTTGTGAGCCCATTCCAGAGCCTGGCAGCCCAAACCGTAAAGTAATGCCTCCTGATATCAAGTCTGAACCTGCTCTCAATCAATTTGTGGCTGTTATTCCTTGTTATCCCAGGTGGTGCCCAGGGGAATAGAGCCTTGTCCCCCCCCCCCCCCGGTGAGTTTATAGATGGCCACCAGATCCCCTCTCAGTCTTCTTTTGTGGAGGCTGAATAGATTCAGGCCCTTTAGTCTATCTTTGTAGGGCCTGGCCTGCTGTCCCCTGACCATGTGAGTGGCCCTCCTCTGGACCCTCTCAAGGTTGTCCACATCCCTTTTGAAGTGTGGTGCCCAGAACTGGATGCAGTACTCCAACTGTGGCCTGACCAGCACTGCATAGAGGGGAAGGATCATCTCCCTGGACCTGCTTGTGTTGCATCTGTAGATGCACAACTAGCTGCAGTTAGCCTTACTGACTGCTTCCTTGCATTGGTGGCTCATGTCCATCCTGGAGTCAATAATGACTCCAAGATCCAATGATGACTTCCAGATCCAGCTCCTCCCCTGGCACTGGGAGGCTCACGCTGGGAGCTGAAATTGACATGGAGGAGACTGTCATGCTGGTGCTGGTGGCTATTTCTGGTGTTAGTGGAGGTGGTGCAGGTGCAGGGACAGGTACTGCTTCCACTTCCTTACTCCCACAGGCAGCAGAAGACTCATCGCTGCCAGGAAAAAGGGTGCATCTATGTTGTGGGGGGGGAACTTGCAGCTCTCCCCCACCCCCTCTAGCCCCTCTGCCTTGCCTACCAGAAGACCTGGCACCTGCCTTTCCAGCATGCTTCATAATGTTTGCTGTCCTGAAAAGTGTGTGTGTGTGTGTGTAATATATATTAAACATATACAAGATACATTTCATACACACATATCATGTATGTGTTTAATATGTGTGTGTGTGTGATATATGTGCTTTTCTGCACAGTGATGGATGATACACCATCAGGGAAAATGCAGCTTTCTTCTTAAAAAGTTGGGAGGGGAAAATAACAAAAATGAATAAGAGGATTTTGGGGGAAAGAAAGGAATGGATTGGATAGGGATAAGTAGAGGGATTCTACGCAAGGGTAATTAGTAAGGTGTATACCTAGGCTACCGAGAGATACTAGCAAGAGACTGACTAGGAAATCATTACTTTTGACATGCTGTTGCTTCCAGACAGACAGCTCACAAAAGGGAGAAAAGGCTTCACACAGAGCCTTATATGCTGTTTCTATGTTCTTCCCCTAGAGCACTGTGATTGGAAGGGAACTCAGGGAAAGATCACAGTCACTGGCCAGCTACAGATGTCAATATCAGAGCAACCTTTGCCCCTCTCCTCCTCCCTCCCTCTTCTCAGTTTCTGTTTCCCCACAAGACCACCTACTGAATCACCGAATCATTTCTGAATCTTTTCCTAAATGATTCAGATGCTTCAAATTGATTCGGAGCTTTTAATGAGCTTACCGATTCAATTCAGATTCAATGATTCGGCCACCAAATCGGGCCAAATCTTCTCCGAATCAAATCAACAACCAAAGCTTTGTGCACCCCTAGAAGGTATCATCAATACCCAAATTAGCTCAGGATTTGTCTAGGATCTGCTGTAAATTCATACCACAGCTAGACACACTTATCAGAAAATGTCATATTTTTGGCTCTTCTGTGTTTCATCTTGGGCTTTTTCATGTCCTTGTATTGTTGTCTGTATTTTCTTCTCCTGGCTTTCTTTCCTTCTGTCTTGGTCTCACACATGGAGATGTGTTGTCTTAAGCATCTGGTACCAAGGTCTTAAGTGAGCAGCAGAGCTAACAGATGGAGCAGATAACAAACTATTGGGGCTTTTAACAACATAACCTGTGGAAAGCTAAACTGTCCTAGTCTATACAAGCTGAAGTCTTTGCATTTTTCTAGGTCTGGCTGAAGAATAAGAATTTAACTGAAAGCAGAATGAGTTTTCAAAAATTGTTTTTATTCCACAGCTAAATGAAAATGTGAGTATTTGTGTTGTTTTTGTAAACAAACACTTGAGAAGCATCCTCCCAATAACTAACAGGCTGGTGGTTAGTGTTCACATGGAATTTGAGGTATCCAGGTCTGATATATACAAAAAACTTGATCCTGCATCCCCTACATCCTATATGAGTGCCCTAGTCAAATAACTACTGTCTAGTATGGTTTATTTCTTTCCTTATCCAGAAAATTCATTATAAGCTTCTTGAGAATGCTTTCTTCTAAATGAAGCATTCCAAACAATAGTAAAGCTTTTTATTTGGCTCTTACCTATGAAGATATCTTGTAACATATGAGTGATGCTTATGATCTCATTGATTAGTTTGGATATGCTCATTCATAGATACAAATGACTTTAAAAAGAAATGTTGTTGTCCATAGTGTAACAAGTATGACAGATAGACGTAGATTTGCTGTTGTCTCTCTAGTAAACAAGCATACATTTTATGCAAAATTGTATTCACCTTAACTATAAGGGTGAATTGGCAGAGTCCTGTTAATCATCTTGCATGCAGTCTACACTCCCTCTGAGGCACTCAAACCATTAATGTCATCACTGTCCACAAACCATGACCATTTCATTTTCTAATATGTAAGGGTGGACTCTTCTTGGTTAAGTTGTCAGACCAGCCTGGGAGAGCCTTACAGACATTGAGATGAAGTGCCTATAGCTTGTAACATGAAATGTAAATCAGCCTAGTCCATCAGAAAAGTCCTTGAAGAAAATGTCTAAAATATCCATTTCAGCCCTGAGCTACACATAAATGAATCCATTAGAGGAATGAATATTGTCTACCACAGTCAAGGGTAAGGTCTATTTCAAATAATCTCTTAAACTCTCCTTCGAGAAATCTGCATTGTGCACTATAGAATTAATAGATTACATTAGAGCAAATGTTTTATTTCATTCTACCACGTAGTCTTCTATCTGTCCCAAACTAAACAATGTACATCCTCATGTATATACATATACAGATGTCATGTTTACCAAGTGTCAAGTTAACTTCACATTACAATGAGCCTCCTATCCAAGCCCATAAACACTGGTACTTGAACTAGAAGAGAATTTCCAGTAGTTGCTATTAGTAGTGTATTATGTATCTTAGAATAGTAGCATTCCATGAGTGACAGGACTTTTATCTTTCTCAGCAGTTCAGCTGCTAGCTACAAATGCTGAGGTCAGTAGTTTAAGAATCCAGAATTTTGATCCCTGAGATATGCTAAATCTAAGTATTTCTCTCATTAAAGCACTGTCTTATGTGTGTTTTAACATTTAAAGTATTTTGGTTATATTTTCCTTAAAAAAAACCCAAGTATTTCCACCTTTGGAATCAAATGTGTAATTTTATTTATCATGTTCTGGCCTTAAACTTTATATTTAATCTTTTTTTTAAATAAATAACTTCCTTGCACATTGATTTCCTTCTCTTTTTTTTTTTTTCCTCCTCTTTAGTTTTCTCTTTCTGTCTCATGTCTGCCATTTTTCTAGACTACTTGGTCACCCTTTCCTCTTTCTTTTTTGTCCTTATCTTGTCTTCCTTTATCTTACTCCTTTTTGCTGCCTCCTGATCATCTTTTCCCATTGCATCCCTTTCTCCTCCTTTTTCTTTCTATCACCCATCAGTTTTGTCTCTCTTTATTTCACGTGTCAGTCTCTGCCTGTTTAGGTTCCCTGGGCCTGAGCTGAAGCTTACCAAAGTCCTGTGAAAGTTTTTAATTCTCAACCCTGTCTCTCAGCAAGATGAAACGTTAGTCTGGTAATTCAGGTAGCCAGGCCTTGAGTTTGGATGTCACACTTCCCTCCACCCAACTTCCCTCCCCCTCTCTCAGTACTTATCCTTCCTTTGCCTCCAGGATCCAAAATAGAGCACGCACTACTCTAAGCCTTGCTGGAAGCATGTTTTTGACCCTTTATTGGTGGCTAGACAGAGAGGTAGGGTGGCACTTTTAGAAACCAATAAATAACTTGCCTAGGTTTTAATTTATATCTGCAAAAGCGATTAGATTCCTTTCTTCTAAAAGGCAATGAAAGGCAATTCCTGCCCAACAATAAAAATAACTAACATGAGACAATCCAGCTCTAAAACAATTTGTTATGGATCTGAACTAAATCAAGGATTTTTCAATCTTCCTTGGGGATTTCCCCTTGTAGTTTATTTTACTGTCTATATACTTATGATAATCACATAGTTTATACCTTCTTAAAACTTCTTCAGAACAGCTGATCTGCCCCAGGCTGAATCCACAAAAATTAGATGTTGCTCTGCTTGGGATGCTCATAAAAGGATGCTCTGGATGAAAGTTATGCAAGAAATAAAAGTGAACTGTAGATCAAGGTCATAGAGTCCCATATGCTATTTGAAGGAGAGGCCATCACACAATATTGTACAGTGTAGTTTATCTTGAGAGACATCTTGGTCCTGAAAATCTTTAGTTTATCCAAAGAACAGGCACAGAAGAAATGTTATTAGCCTTTCCACCTCGCTCAGGCAATGCACTAGGAGAGCTTCCTCTCTAGTGGTAAGAAAGATTCATTGACATACATTCATGTTCTCTTTGCTAAGTTTGCCAATAACAGTGCCAACTAGTGAGATCTTTTGGGTTTTTGTGATGTGGACAATTGTCTATGAGGATCCTGACTCAGGCCAGGAACTCACTTTAAACTACAGGGTATGAAACTGCCATCAGGTGATAAGGAGGGCACTGTATTGGAAAATTGGTGAACTGCAGTGTATTCCATTACTATTCACCTGTGTGCCAGGTCCCACTCTATTCTTCAGCATGAGAGTTCTGAGGGAAAAAAAAGTATTTGTTTTATTATCAGGATGGTACACAAAGCCCAACTACATATTTACTGCCATGTTCAGGAGTTAATCAAGTCTTTGTTTGCAACATATTCCCCTTATAACATAATTGCTATGTGACTGCTGATTTGAGTTTTAATTGCCTGATAAATTGACTGTAAAATCCTGCAGTAGGGCAGAAATTGAGGGAAAGAGAGTTCAGTGCTTTTGCAATTTAACAAAAAACACTGATTTTTTTTTTTTTTTCTTACAAGGAGGAAACTTTTTTCTTAGAATGTTGACCTCAGAGTCCCATGTGCCACTAGAATACAATAGCCCATACCCAGACTGGAAAATTTTGCTTCTTATTGCTGTGGTGATACATGGAGCTCTTTACTGTAACTGCACTTAAGGAAAGCATTAGAGTGAATAGGCACTGATGAGCTGATTAAAGGGACTCTGTCAACTTATAAATCGTACATTGTAAATAACAACACATTTGTATTTTTTCTGTGTTATTACTTAATGTGTCTTAGATTTTTTTAAAAGTGAATGAACTTTAAAACTTGAATTTATTTGATATTTGTAAGTTTTATTTATACTATAGTTTATATGTATAACAGTCTCATCGCTATGAAGTGAAAATCTGCTGGGAATGCAAAAGTATGAGGTTGTGACATATTCTACATGCTTTACACTGATATTCTATTTATCTATCATTTATATAGCCAATTTTGCATCATGATATATACCTGTTCAAGTAAAGGATGGAGATTCTGTTTCAGGGTCTTTCCAGAGGTGTGGTTGCACACTTCAGGAGGGGTCTCTAAACAATTTTGTCAATGTTTATGAAAAAGATTACATATAGTATATGAAATATAAAACATGTAGAGTATGTGTGCAAAAACATTATATATGGGTATATATTTGTGGGTGTGAGAGAGAGAGTGTATTGGGAGAATAAAGGGTAGCCAAGGATGTGTGCCATTTGTTATGAAGGGTAAAAGTGCTCTTCGACCTTTGCAAAGCGTCCCTCAGTCTCTGTGTCACTCATGTTCATTTCAAAGTGTATCAGAGTTCCTCCTTAGTCAGTCTTAGAAGGGGTGAGAATTGTTGTCAAGCGTTTTGAAGGTAAAGGAGTATAATAGTTGTAGCTGTGTTAATCTAGATGCAAAGGCATCCAAAACTCTTGAGGAAGAGGCTACATCTTTTATTAGACCAAGTAGATAGTTGCATATATATATATATATATATATATATATATATATATGCGCAAGCTTTTGGGCTCAAATGCCCTTCTTCAGGCAAAGGAGAAGTCAAAGATGCAACTTTTTAATTAATAGCTTTTCCTACCCAGGAGAAACATAGCATCTCAGTTCTCCTGTGAAATATGAAACAACTTCACAAAAAAAAAGAAGCCAAATTTAGCATCCTGCTAAATTGGACACTGCTTCTGCCTTTGTTCAAATATAATTTGCATACTTGCAGAACAACTTTTCACAACTGAACATTTCCCAACCAGAAGACCCATAACATCCTTCTGCTCTCCTGTGCAATATGAAGTTTTATTTTTACCTGGGAGAAATGTTACAGTCTTTGACTTCTCATTTGCCTGAAGAAGGGCATTTGAGCCCAAAAAGCTTGCAAATAAAAATATGTTTTGCAACTATCTAGTTGGTCTAATAAAACATATCACTTCTTCCTCAAGAATTTTGGATGCCTTTGAAGGTAAAGGTGCACTGTAACACACCTCCTTTCCTCATCCACCCTAGTAGGACTGTGATAACTCCAAGGTACTCCATGACAAGTAGGCAGAGATATCTGGCCCAGTGGTACTATTTTTAAGCCTTTGTGTTTTCCTTTTGCAACCCTAGATTTAATGTGAAAATATTAATAGTAGATAACTAAAAATAACTAAATGGTTTTTCCATCGGGGAATATAAAATTAACAGAAATATTGAAAGGCTTGTGATTTGATTGATGTTTTTAAAAAGAGACAGGTGATGGTGTTAGAAACTGGTGGGGGGAGATTAATGATTAAAATTAAATTTCAGCATGATTAACAGGTGATACGTATCAATGTGGGCTCACTGTTCAAAAGAATGTATGCCTGTTGAATATAGAATCTCCCACCTGTACAAGACCTCTGGGAGAGGACAGTAAGGACAGACATACGCTGCATTTTTTCAGTAGTAACTTCTGAGAGACAAATGATGGTGTGATCCAAAGCTCATTAAATAGCAATGGGAGTCTTACTATTGACATTAATAGACCATGGATGAACTCTCATGTGTATCCCTTTTATGCATGTTATGAGTAATCTAGAGTAATATCAAAGTATATTAACACTTCAGTATAATATTTGGTGCAGCACACAAATTTGATTGAATACGCTGCTCTCAGGCTTGCCATGATGAACACTTTGTTCAGTTCAATTGAAAGGCACTCCAAGGACTAAGGCACACAGTTTAGAAATGCGGGTATGAAAATATGATTTTCATATGCATTTAGAAAATGTTTTTAAGTTACGCAGCGAGCATTCATTTTAATTTTTTCATGAACATTTCTACAGTCCAAACACATAAAATGCTTGTTTGAAAACCTAGCTCCCTATCACTTGTATGTTGTTGTCCTCTGCATAGTAAAGAGCCTCCAGATGCTGAGAGAATTTTGCAAACCCCTTTTATTTAAATTCTCCATTTAGACTGTTTCTTTATTAATAGACATTTTGCCAGATATAATGAGAACACAAGGTTGGGGGATGGTGGTCATATTATTTACAGAAAACTAGACTAAATCAAGGTCCCTGCTGATTTTTTTATTTTTCAAAATTTGCATATAAATAGTGTAGTACATTTTAAAAATCATGCAGCAGTCTGTGAAAGAGCAATTACTGCAGGATTAAACAAAGTTTTCACTTCATTATGCAAAGTCATACAAATAGGGTGACGAGAAATTTTCCTGTATCTTGTAATAGCTCTAACAATTCTTACTGTATGATAGGGCAAAAGCAGTTCCTTTTAATAATGGCCTTTTGGGGAGAAAATGCATTTCAAAATTTGCAAACATGTCAGATTCTAAGATGTATCATAAATAAATTTATCAAGTTGACAATACTTTTGCAGTGGGAGGAAAGAAATTCAGAAGGGGAAATAAATGTTCAATATGAAGACTTTATTGGGATAGTCCCTTCCTTTCCTCAGCCAGGGACTTTTCCCATAATGACTAAAATGGGGAAGTAGTCTGGGAAAGAAAAATGTAGAGAGCAGTCTCTGCTTGTGACTCTTCTGCCCCTTACTGACTTCAAGGAAAAGGTGCTGGTACCAGTGGGGAAGAGAGAGGAGTGCAGACAGAACAAGGGGTTCTTGGGCCTGCACTACACCACAGCAGCTAAAGAATTTTGCTGTTTGCAGCTGAAATGGTTTCTCCACGAGCTTTGTCAACTACTGTAATATATGCTAGACTTTAGTGGGACTCCCAGGAACCCTAAAGTTGCCCCTTCTCTGGTGTTTATATTATTTTTAATAATAGCCCTGTTGTACTACAAATGACTTATCTATTGATTTATTCATTTTTGTTGTTTTTATTTTTTAATAGAAAGTGAGGGTCAAAGTTAAAATAATCACAAGCCCACTGTAACACTTTTGTTAGGCAGTCCAGAGATGGGTTTGACAGCTACTATAAAGCAGCACATACCTAAAGTTAGAAAAAGTTATCCCTGAATAGAGCGGATCAGCTGTATCACCATGTGTCACGACACAGCTGATCTACTTCATTAGGCAAAACACTTTGCCCATTATCTTGCACCTTGGTGGTGAGGATCAAAGAGTAATGTTTTCTCCTGGAGCTTGAGGGACCCGATTCTGCATTCCCTGGGAATTCCTGGACCAGGATCAGGCCCCTCAAGCCCTGAGAGTGCCTGTCTGGCTTTCCCCCCTTACCCAGATGTGTTCCAGGAGTTCCTGGGGTGGGTCTGGATAAGCAGGGAAATTTCCTGCTCACCTAGACCCTCTCCTGGGGTCTCTAGGGGCCCATCTGGATAAGTGGAGAAAGTGGGGTTGGGTACCCCAATGCATTTTCTGCTCCAATTTTCCTGCTTACCCAGACCCACCCTTGGGATCTCCAGGAGTGGCCAGGGCTGGATTAACGCTTTAGTGGGCCCTAGGAAAACAGATTCATGGGCCCCTACGTAATACTATATATTTATATTCCTTTTTTTCACTCAATGCTTATTATATGTAAAATAAGCACAACTGGGCCCCTTCTTCACATAGAGACTTAGGCATGTGCTTAGTTTGCCTATGTGTTAATCTGGCTCTGGGAGTGGGGCTTTCCAGACTGCCCCTGGATATAGCAGGTGGGTCTATGTGAGCAGGGAACCCTAGTTTCTCCACTTATAGAGAGGAGACCTGAGATTCCCAAGTGTACCTTTCTGTAAGCAGAAGCCCTGGGCAGGTGCTCTAGGGGCATGAGGGTGCTCTGCCTGGGGTGGCTGGAGACTGTGAGCAGCTCAGGTTGCCCACACTCTCCTACTACAGAGATGATAGACATCTTCTGAAATAAAATGGCAGAATCTATTAGTATCTTTTGTTGCACCTTTGATTTTCCTCTCACATAGCATGACAAAGGCTAAAGATAGCTATTTGCTTACCATTTGTACTGCCATAACAATTTTTATGGCAGCATGAATGACACATCAGGCTATGTCTGTTTCTACCCCAAGAGTCATGTATTTTACTTTAGGCTCTTTGGGTGAGTCCTCGTAGGCTGTCTCAGAGGCTACAGACTGAATAAATGTGGGGAATAAATTATTTTCTCACCTTCAGACCTAGACAGTCCAAGCCTTTGCTCATGTGCCCAAGTGATATGATATGGAAGCTTACAGTGACTGCTCCTGCTTTACCTTTTTGGTAGGTAAATAGAAAAAAAGGTTCTTTTCTGATGTTGTCAGTCCAGAACCATTGACAACTACTATAGTTGCTTTAAAAAGAAAACCATTCTAGATGTTTGAACACTGTAATATTCCCAGAGCTCTCTGGTTCTGAGCCTTAGCAGATGATAGCCTGTTAGATTTATTGTGGTAATACTATTATTTATGCAATTGTAATATTACTGTTATTTATTGTACTACTTATTGTAGAAATTTAGCTTAAAGGCGGCCTGCCAGCCCATTGCGTTATGTGTTTACATATCATAATAACATAAATGTATATTGGCCAACAGCAAAAGAGATGGAATGCTGTGTAAGGACCAAGGCAGTATTTCAGGTATATTTATTTTCAAGCAAAATACTAGAACCAAGCCAGAGTTAAAACACTTACCTTATGTTTTCACTTTCTACATGTTTTGCCCATAATAAACAGCAAACATTTGTACCATAATGCCCTATTACTCAGCACTATTTCTGCTAGGGAATGTTTTTTGTAGGACTAAGAAAAAATCAGGTCAGCACCTATCCCAGATACGTTATGGGCTAAAAAAGAGAAACAATTATCATATTTTCAGTTGTTAAATGTAAGACTATAACCATACTCAAACATATCAGAACCAGTTCAATTAATTGGACTTCTTATTTAAACTATTGGTATATGGTGCTCTCAAAACAATTGTTCTGTTCAGACATCAGTAAGTCTCCAAACAGTGAATCATAGTCCATCAATATCAAAGCACAAAGCAAATTTATAAAGTCAGAATTTCAGAACTGGTGTCATGCACTCATTGTACCTGTGATGTTTTCCTTGTGTGCTAGCTCCATCCATAGGTGGATTCAGAATTTTGAAAAGGAGGGTGCAGATGGTGAGATGCATGATCACCAGGGACGCGAGTTTTCTGTTTCCCATGGAAAAACAGAGAAAACCATGGATTTCCCATTTTTATCACAGAAAATGCAGATTCTCCTTTTAGCAGAGAAACCCAAAGATTCCCTGCTTTTGCAAACATCTCTGCAGGCTGGCTGAGCTCCATCCTGCAAAAGCTGTTTGCAAACAGGGCGGGGAAACCCCAGTCTTGCCTGGAGAGGAAGGGCGTGGCCTGAGCTCCGCTAGGCTCAGCTTCACTCTTCTATCCTGGAGCCTGAGGTAAGTGGGGCTTGCAGGGGGCTGGGGGCCCCTCTGGCAGGGCTGGGGGTTGCAGGTCATGGCTGGGGGCACAGGCAGGGCTGGGGGAGAGCCAGGAGCTAGCCCCGGTCCTGCCCGAGCAGGCAGCAGCAGTGGTGGAGCCAGCTCCATGCTGCGTTTGCTGCAGCTGCCTGTTGTGGGGGGCAGGGAGCTGTAGACTTGAGTCCCTGGCCCTATAGCCCTGACAGCTGAGGTCCCCTCTGGCAGGGCTGTGGGGGCAGGGGCTGTGAGTGGGAGGGAAAGAGGCACGAATAGGGTGGGGGGGCTGTTGGGGCAGTGAGGGGCACCAGCAGGATTGCGGGAGACATTGGCGGGGGGTGTTGTAAGGGGCACCAGCAGTACTGGGGGGGGGGGGAGGGTGCTGCAGGAGGCTTTTAATTTAAATAACAAATGTTGTGGTTTTTGTCAGAGAATTTGTGATTTTTTTATCAGAGAAAACCAGGATCTCTGATCATCACATATAAAACAAAACATTTTTTCCAGTTAAAAATAAACTAGAAGATTTACTAATAAACCTAGGAGCCTAGAGCTGTATTATTCATTTCAAGATTGAACCAAAAACGAATGTAACTTCACTGGAATGAGTTGAAAATCTGCAGGGCTGGAAAATAGTAAAATTACAGAAGAAAGGTAAGAGTAATTAGTGGAACATCAAGACCATTAAAAAGAAGAGAAGGGCATTAACATCTGTGGAATGAAGAGTTTAGAAGAGATCAGGTAGATTATAATGAGCCATCACTTGACTAGAAATGCTGCTGCCACTGCCAAGCAGTTGGTTTTAAACTTTGGGTGGAGCAGGAATCAAAACAGGCTACAAACTGGTGCACCCCTTCCCCCCTGGATCTGCCCCTAGATCCATCTCTAGCTCCATCCTCTCCTCTCCTCCAATCACTGTATACTCAGGTATTTCACATGGCTGTGTTTCCAGTAAAACCATCAGAAAAAAATGGTAAATTCTGCCTTTTATGGACAATTTCCAGTCAAATGGAGCAACACCAATCGGAGGAAGTAACCTGAAGAATTCTACCTGTCAAAGTAGTGAGGAAAATGAAAAGCAATGGGACATTCTCCAGCTATTAGAAAATGTACAAAGTGGATTTTGGCCCAAGCCACTCTATGACTCAGACATTCCCCTTTTGATATACCAAGCAATGCTTCATGCACTGCTAGCACCCATTGGGCTCTGGAAATGCTAAGCACTAACACAAGCATCGTTTGCTGATTGTGCAGCATAAGGAAAAAGGCCACTAGTCTGTCCTCTTTAGTGCACCCTAAAATCATGCAGGGATGAATAATATTCCATAACAACTTGCTTCTGTAACTACAAAGAGTCTTTGGAAATAGGATGATGCACTTCTGTGATACGGCTGAAGGAACAATTGAATAACCATGTATACAAAGGTGCCCACCCATTTCATTCTGTGTTATGAAATGTTGCAATGTGGCAGCTCTCCACCTGCTAGTGGAAAGGGACAAGTAAGGGGACAAGATGGGTAGGGTGATTTATGTTACCACTGCTATGAAGATCTGCTCAGCCTTAAGTTTGTAGAATTAGCTGCAGATTAGTTTGAGCCTTTGGTTTCCTTCCTCTGTCCATCTCCTCACAAAGAGCAGAGTGCACCCTTTGCCCTGAGATTAGCTAAAATCAGCATAGTTCCTATCCAGCAGTTATATATATATATATATATATATATATATATACACACACATGTTAACAGGCTTCTGCTAAAACATTTTAAAATAGTTTATATTCTGCCTTTGAAATTAAAAAGTGTGTTTTACAATTTGAAAAAATATTAAGAGATCTCTCAGTGTAGTGGGTTTGTTTCCCATTAAAATAAGAATCGATGTAATAGGTGCAATATGGCAGACTATGTTAAGATAATTAATTTGTGTTCATTCCAGTGCCTTCAGTTCTCAGCATGGCCTCTGTTTCATGAATAGAGAGAACTATCAAAAGTAGATTAGTTTACAAACTCAGTGCATTCACAGTTTTATCTTTCCTCAGTAAACTGATCTAACTGGAGTTGGGTTGTACACTGATTGATGGAAGTCTTAATAATTTCCTTTACCTAAGTCAAACACTCTCACTCAAACATTTGTGCAGAGCCACAATGTTTTCTGATTTTCACAGTTTTCTGATCATCTGCTTTTTTTTTTTCTTTTACATAAATAAAATTGTTTCCAGGACCCAACAGCTGGTGCTTGCTGGCTGAAGGACTGAACAGGAAGACAATGTGTTCACAGGATTACTGAACAGGCTGAGAAGGAGAATTTATGCAGAGTTTTATAAGCTTAGTGAGGCAGAAAATAGATTGGGGTGCACAGAAGAAATAATGTGTTAGTCAAAGCTAAGCTTATAGACATAAGCTTCCATAACACAAGATCAGTCATGTCCTCTCTTAGCTTTTGTAACTTTAAGAGTTACCTCTGATTTTTGGGTGGAACTGCAGGCAGATGTTTTCCAGAGATCATATTCTTAAATGACTTTACTAAAAGTCTGTGTTAAAATTTGTGAGTGAGGCAAGAACACCACAGTGGCATAGGCCACCTGGAAGTTGTAAGACATAGTGAAAGACTTTCCAGGAAGACTCCTATGGAAGGAAAGGATCCTCTAGCTCAGTGGTTTTCAGCCTTTTTTAAATTTATGGACCCCTAAAACATTTCAAATGGAGGTGTGGACTCCTTTGAATTGTAAGTGTGTGTATTCACATACTTTTGATTGATCATAGTCATCTTTCACAGACCCCTTAGACACAGTCTGCAGCTCTCCAGGTGTCCATGGACCACAGGTTGAAAACCACTGTTCTAGCTAACCTGATCAGAATAGCTCTTTTGTGAGATTTTGAAGTACGGTTTTCCTGAGTTAGTTTGTAGTATTTGTGAGTTGCTAAATATGCCTGCAATACTCCTGGGTGAATGGCACAATAGATCCTTATAGTGAGTATTGGATCATGTTTCTAATAACTTAATATGAAACTGGAATCACATACATCAGTCCTTCTATGTGGATGTGTTGGTGTAATGGCTGCTCGTTGCCTCTCTTCCCTCTGTAATTTGTTCCATTACTAAGGAGGTGTTCTCTGAAATGATAGGCAGACAAGGTTTTACAAGCAAAATTACAATACAAAGCATTATTGGTAATACTATGCAAATTTCCAGAAAGGCAGCAGCACTACTATTTTAACTAGCACCTTAGAACAAACGTCTGTTACATTTGTGACACACAGTAATTTAAAGAACATGTTTCATTGCATTCACAGTATCTATTTCATTATTTTACTTGAAGCATATTTTTAGTTGCTTCTAAGGTAACTTGTGTCAGATAAAGTATTAAGATGAGAAAAAAAATCCTGAAAGATTAAATATCAAAGTTAAAGGAACTTTATCTTTTACTTCTGATGGCTTGAAGTTTAGGGTGTCTTCCAGCATACATTAGTCTGTCAGGTTTGTAACTGATTGGCTGTCCTTAAGCCTAGTTAAGGTTTATTTTCTCTAAAGTACAAGATAGTGTCACCATCAGGAAACTAAATAAATCACTTTATTTATACATTGTTGGGTTGCAGAATAGATGATAGTTTGTGGGCACAAAATGAATAAGCAAAAAAGATATTCAAGTTACTTTACTATTAGATGGCCATTGAGAAATGATAGATCATCCACTTTTCCAAGACTGTGTCCTTAACAGCCTATTGCTATCAATATATTTAGATATTCATGGCAGGGTAATGTAGACCATTTCACTTGGCAACTGCATCCGTCCTTAGCAACAGTATGTGTGCATTCACACCACTGATGTCATTTTTAGTTTCTAGTAACACTAAGCCTAAACGGAAGATCAAACTATAGAAACCTTCTGAGAGCATGTGTCAGGCATATCCAGATAGTATTTTGCCTTAGCAGCAGTCTCCTTTCATTCCCTAGCATCTCTGAATAAATGTTTAGTCTTATTTCCCAGCTCAAAATTACTTTTTCTGAACAAGTAGGAGGATTCCCTTGTTATGTTTAATACAATTCTTTTTTTTCCAGTGACAGTTAAAGAGAAACAGCATCACTCTGTATTCTACTAGTAATTTAAATAGATGGGAGTATACCATAACTTGAGAATGAGTTTTAAAAAGTTAGATTGTCACAACCTATGTTATATAACACTTCTGTTACCATCATTGCCATCCTCATAAGATCATAGGAAAGGAGGGCTAGAATGCACCTTACAAGGTCATGTAGTCCAGCCCCCTGCTCAAGACAGGATCATCCCTGACTAAATTATGCCAGACAGGTGTCTGTCCAACCTGCTCTTGAAAATTTCCAGGGATAGAGATGCCACAGTTTCTTTAGGTATCTTGTTCCAGTGCCTGACCACCTTCATAGATCAAAAGATTCTCCTAATTTCCAACCTAAATTTCCCCTGGTGAAGCTTGAGGCCATTGCTCCTAAGGGTCTTACCCCCTATGGCTTCAGATAAAAGCCCATTTCCATCTCCTCTGTAATCATCCTACAGTTTTCTCTTCTCCAGATTAAATAACCCTAGTTCTTTCAGCCCTTCCTTGTAAGTCTTGCCTTTCAGGCCCCTGATCATTTTTGTTGCTTTGCACTGGACTCTTTGCAAACTGAAAAGTGGGGCTCAAAACTGAGCCTGCTGTTCCAGGTGAGCTCTCATCACTGCTGAATAGAGTGAAAGAATTACTTTCCTAGGTTTGGAAATGACATTCCTGTTAATACAACCCAGTATGCTGTTGGGATATTTTTTGCAGATTGTGCACATTGTTGGCTTGTATTCAGCTTATGACCTACTATAACTGCCAGGTCCCCCTCTGCAGTGATACAAATATAGAGTCATTCCCCACTCTACATTTGTGTATGCAATTATCCCATCCCAAATGCAAGACACTACACTTGGCCTTGTTGAATTTCATCTGGTTGATCACAGATCATTTCTTCAGTCCAGGTCATTCTGGATCCTAGGCCTACCCACTGGAGTATCTGTAACTCCACCCATCTTGGATATCATCGGCAAATTTGTTAAGTATGCATGCAATGCTATCATCCAAATCATTAATATATTAAACAATATTAGATCCAGGACAGACCACTTGATACCTCCTTCCAACTAGATGACTATTCATTGAATATGATGATCTAATCCAGTGGTGCTAAATCTTTTTGGCTGGCAGTCTGAAAGGGCAGTGCCCAATTGCTTCACAAGCCAAATCTCATGGGGCCTGATCTGGCCATGCTGAGTGGGGAGGGGGGGCACCTTGGCCTTGATCCAGTTGTGTGGTGGGAGGGGGCTTGGGCCAGCCCCTAACTGGCCCCACAGGGGGAGGGCCCATGACCTGGCCTCAATCCAGCCCTGTGGGGAGAGGGAGCATGGCCTGGCCCTGTGGGAGGAAGGGTACATGGCCTGGCTCAAAGCTGTCCAGGCAGAGGGAAGGGGGCATAGCCTGGCCCTGCAGGAGAAAGAGGGCACAGTCCATCCCACATTTGGCCAGGTGGAAGGTAGGGAGCATTGCCTGGCCCCATGTGGGAGGAGGTATGGCCTGGCCCAACAGAGGGCATGGCCCCACACTGGGCACTGGCCCAGTAGGAATGCAACCCGATCCCAGCCTGGCGGTCTGGTAGGGAAGGGGTCTTGTGGCCCACCTCAGCCCCACCCCACAGGGCTTGGAATTTTGGCAGTGGGAGATGGTTAACAGTACTGCCACCGTTCCCCCACCACTAAATGTCCCATCCTATGGAGAGCTCCATGGGCCAGATTCCGAGGCTCCACAGGCCTCATTTGGCCCGTTGACTGGAGGTTGAGCATCCTTGATCTAACCAGTTATGCATCCAGCTTACAGTGCTTTTGGTTATTCTATATTTTCTTAGCTTGTTAATGAAAGTGTGGTGGGAGGCGTTGTTGGAAGCTTTGCTAAAGTCATAGTATATCACATTCACCATTCTCACCCCACCAACAGATCCTGCCATCTTATAGAAAAAAATCAGATGGATTAGGCTTTATGTGCCATTGGTGAATTCATGCTGGCTGTTCCTCGTCACCTTGTTCTCCTCTAAGTGTTTCACAGTAGCTTTCTTAAGGGCCTGCTCCATGATCTTTTCAAGTATCAGGGTCAGAACAGCTGTAGCTCCCCAGATCCTCTTCCTTCTTTCTTAAAGATGGGCAGAATATTTGCCCTTTTCCAACCATCCAGGATCTCAGCTGAGCTCCACTAGTTCTCAAAAAGGGTAGCCAAAGGCTCTAAAATAACTTCAGCCAATTTCTTCAGTACCCTAGGGTGCATTCTATCCCACCCTGCCAAATTGAGAGCATCTAGGTTCTCTAAATAATGCCTAACCTTGTTCATTTGTTGCTCTCTGCTGTTTGTCTCCTTTGCTACCAACCAGTTGCTGCCCTATTTGAGAAGGCTGAAGTAAAAAAGTAATAAAATACTTCAACCTTCTCTGCATCATTCATAACTAGATTGCCTTCCATATTCTATAAGGGACTTATGATTCTTCTTGTCATCCTCTTACTTTTGATCTCCTTAGAAAAACCCACTTTTATTGTCTTTTATGTTCCTTGATAGCTGCATCCCAAACTCTGCATTGGCCTTCCAATTTTCTCCTTGCATGCCTGTGTGATACTCATATACTCTTCCCTAGCACCATGATCAAATTTCCACTTTTTATAGCAATCCTTTGTGAATTTGATCTCATTGAAGAAACTGCTGTCTAACTAGGCTGCTCTCCTGCTATACTTTCCATTCAATCTATCACATCAGGATAGTTTGCTCCTGGGCCCTTAAAAGGGTCTGCTTAAAGTACAGCCAGTTCTCTTGGACTCCTTTTCCCCTCAGACTTGCCACCCAGATGATTCTACCCACCAGTTCCCTGACTTTAAAATCTGTTTTTCTGAAGTCCAGTGTCCTTATTCTACTGCTGTCCTTCCTGTCTTCCTTCCCTTAAGCAGAGCCAGCCTTTAGGAAAATGGTGTCCTTGGCAGACTTGTATTTTGCTGCTCCCTCCCCTGCCATCTCCCCCTCTGGTGCTCTCCCCTGCCAAGTCACCAATGCTGTGTGTGGGGGGAGGGTGTGGGTGGGTGTGGTGTGTGGGTGTGTGCATGCATAAGAGGAACACATACCTAGGTAGTTGCGGGCGGCAGGGGATCCCCTGGACTATCGCAGGGCAGCATGTGTCCACTCAGTGGAGATGCTGAGTGGTAGGACTGGAGAGAGGTGGGAGCTTGACCCAGGAAGAGCAGGGGGGCAGGCAGCAGGCAGAGCTGCCCACACAGGAAGCCCAGACACAGCACCATGGTGCTGCCACCCAGTCACCTGTGCCCTCACCCTTGGCAGTGATGGTGGTGGCAGGGGGAGGGGGAGCTGCAGCCTGGCCTCCAGCCCCATGAGGTGAAGCCCTTTCTGCAGGGCAAAACTACTGCCCTTAGCCTGGCCCTTCGTACCCTCCTCCCAGCCCATCATGCTACCTGGCAGCACCCACTTTTTAACCTGCTGCCCCAGCCAGCTCCATTCAGCTCTAGGTACAGCCAGGGGGTTGGGGGAGGGAGGTGGCAGGCCCTGCTACCCAGCCCTCAGGATTAGTTGCCACCAGATCCCACAATGACTCCTGCCTGGCACAAGCAGTAGGGCAGTGTGTGTGTGTGTGTGTGTGTTTGTGGATGGTCTCCTGACCATAGAGCCCTAGGTGGTCACCCACACCACCCACCCCTAAAGCTGGCTCTGCCTTAGGATCTTGAACTCTATCATTTTGTAATCACTGTCACTAAAGTTACTTTCCATCTTCACATTTCCAACCTATTGCTCCCTGCTTTTGAGCAGTAAGTTGAGAAGAGTTTCAGCCCAGTTGGCGCCTCTACCATCTGTACCCAAAAAATTATCCTCTACACACTCCAGGAATTTGCTGGACTGCTTGTGCACTACTGTGTTTCCCTTCCAGCATATATCCCAATAATTCAAGTCGCCCATGGGAGCTAAAGACTATCACTTTGAACAGGATTCATCTTACACCGCTGCACATTTGCTTTTTGCTCCATTTTCATGTAATTTTACCAAATACAAAACATCACAATACTGTTGTGAATTATAACAACAATTTATTTCTGTCATCGTGAATATTTTGTGTAGTCTATATATTGGAGACTTTGTATCACTTGATAAGAACTACCTAGTCAATACTTGGACTACTCTACCATTTTAGAGCAGCTGCAAGAGGAATTCCCTTTAACAAGTAATTCCTTGGAAATGGAAAGCATCTACAGCTTTCTCTTTGCCATCCTCACCCTCATTTTCCTCCCATCACCTACTTAAGGTGATATGGCTAAAGAGCCCCTAAGCCATTGTTTCTCAACCAAGGTGCCGCAGCACCCTTGTGCCCCAGCCAGCCCGTCTGCAGCACATTGAACTGGGTCAGAGCAGTTCTGGGCTGGCAGGCTAAACCCCAGGGTCTCCTGCCAGCTGGGGCTGTATTGCCCTGGCTCAATGTGCTGTGGTCTTGAGTGCACTAGCAAGCAGAGTACCTGGGAGCAATCAACTCTGGTGCAAACTGCACTGGAATTTATTCAGGCACACTAATTGCACATGTAGACATACCCTGTTAGCACTATTAGGGCTACAAACCCCTACACATGATTCATCAGATAAATCCAGAGAATTCAAATAGGAATCTATATTTTTCAAAACCATTTGGACCTCTTGTGTCCCTTCCAAATTATTTGCAAGAAAAGAATTACTCTCTTATTTTTTGTAGTTGAAAAATTAGTGAAAGATAGGAGCTGCTATTTCCCAAGTGAGGCTTTGCATCTGAAAATGTTGAGAACTACTAGTCTAGCAAGTGTGACCTATAAGTAAAAAATAAGAGAACTGAGTTTGTTTAGTTTAGAGAAAACAGGTGGAGGGCATGATAGTCTTCAAATATGTAAAGAGTTAAAACTGTTCTTCATGCCCAGTGGGGGAAAGGACAGGAGTAATGAGCTTAAACTGCAAAAAGCAGGATTCAGGTTATACATTAAGTAAAATTTCTGGTTGTAAGGATAGTTAAACCCTGGAAAGGTTACCTGGTGAGAGTATGGACTCTTCATCACTGTAACTTTTTAAGATCAGGTTAGACAAACGTGTTAGGAATAGTTTAGATATTGTTGATCTACCTTAGGGCAAGGCAGACTTGGGGCAAGAAGGACTTGACCTCTTGAGGTCCCTTTCAGTCTGATATTCTATGATTCTATATTAGTGTGTTCCTGTGCACATGCATATATGTGTGCATGCATGCTCAAGCCACACGTTTCTGCAGGCAAATGTATAATGAAAACATCAAAAGAGATAACATACACATGAATTATAGGACATAGGATAAAAATAGCAAATGTCACTACTGGCACACTTTGAACTTACTATGCATCTTGATAATTTAATTTGTTCTTTTCCTGTTTCCTTAGTATAACTAATATACATGCATAAGAGAAAATGAATCAGGTTGCACACTGAATCTTAACTTTAGATTTTCTTTTATTTTTAGTGCTTAGCTCAGTTCTTGTACCTGCATGTCCTTTGAACAGAATTTCTTAGAGAAGAAAGACAATGCTCTACACAGTGGCAGAGGGGACATTTGAGTGTGAAAGAGAGAGAAAAGGGAGAAACTTTTCACTAGAAGTAGACCTTGAAACAAAAGAGAACTATCTGAAATAGACTAAACTTCAGAGAATTTCAAGTAATTTCCACTGCACTTGGTCCTGTACACCTGTATGCATGAGCATATATGCACACACTTGCATATACATACACCATTTTACTTAAGAGACTAACACTGTCTACTTCTGAAATGCACTCTACAAATTATCTATTTTTATACTGCGCATACATATCTGTATCTGCAGTCATTTATACATATCCTTTCTGCATCATCACCCAGGCACAAAGGACATTGCTTATTATCCTGGGTATGCTTTGAAATGTCTCCATTTCCCACAGTCATTTCCACTTAACTAGACTCAGTTTCAGTTTATTAAAAACAAGGTCCTCTTGATCATAAAATAGGCTCATAGCAACAATAAGCAGCAGCACAAAAATCTTCTAAATTCTCTTTTAATTAAAAGTAGCACATTTGTTTGAATAAGAAAATATATCACAACCTTGGGTGAGATACATGGCTTATTTTTAATGTTATTAGTATACTTCAGCCACTCATATTTTCTGCATCCTAAGGGTCTTATTCTACTCCCATTAAGTTAATGGGAGTTTTGTTTTTCATTTCAATGGAAGGAGGCTTTAGTCCTAAATTAGGAAAATAAATTATGTATCTCATTCCAAATATGATTTCATATATAATAATATAGTACATCTGTGTGTGAGGGGGAGGGGGGTAATCAGGAGTACCAGCCAGTGTATTCTGTAATCAGTCCTCAGGGTTTCCTGAAGAAATATAGATTTCAAAGCTTATTGGCCAGCTTCCCTGACTATAAACAGCTGCCTCCTGAAGTCCCTGTACTCTCTATTATTGTACTCAGCTTAGTTTCTGAATAGGACTGCAATTTTTGCTTATCCAGGACTCAAATTGGCTCTTTTCTCTAGAGCACTTATGCAGACTTAGAGCACAATCTAGCAAAAGGACAGGGAGGAAGAAAATAATTTTAAAAGGGCTATATTAAAGGAAATTAGGGATGTCCCAAGCTATTACTCCTATTACCTTTTAAGGAGTGGACAGATTCCTAAGAATGGTAAACATAGGCTAATACCATTATGCAGGAAATAATTAAGATACTACATTAAAAAATATATTATTTTATCTTGTGTGCAACTATCAGGAATGATATTAGGTGAACAAATAGGGAAAAATATGAGATGCATTTTTTTCAGGCTCTAATACAGGAACAAATGGAAAATTATGATTTGTTTGGATACTTTTGGTGTGGATGTATGAAAGCAGATTATTTTAAAATTAGCCTTTGATGTTCATTAAGGCTCGCATTTAAATTGTAGTTCAAGCCCTTGGGAGTCTTCTGTTAAATTCAGTTGGCTTAGGACAGGCCAAAAGATAGCATTCAATATCCATCTGCCATGTCAGAATTCTATGTGTTTAAATTTTCAGAAAATCCTATGAGAATGATAAAGGAATAAGAGTTTACATCACACAGAGGGTTAAGTAATCTTTCCATTAGGAAACAGGATTAAAATAAGATATCCAAATTCTTTATATGTGGCAACTTTCCTATCTGAAAGTGGGAACATAGAAAATGCTTCTGGTGGTGTCCATTGATTACACACAAATTTGGATGAAGATAGATTGTTACAAGAGAGAAAGTGGGTAACAGTATCACTAGACCTAGAGGGCGTTGAGATTTTTTAGGTGACTGGACAAAGAAATGGAAATACAGTTTCATCTGGGTAAATGTACAGCCAGAAAGGAATCCAAATTATTTGGAAGAAATTATACAAAATGGAGAGTATGCATTAAATTGAACCATTTTGCCATATAGAGCCTTGCACGCTCACTGTGAATGTTGGTGGCTGCAGTAAAACAGACTTACCAAGTATTTTAACGTGGTACACTGAGAGGTGAAAAACAAAACAACATAGGAATGATTCAAGGATTTCAGGTGATTTATATATCACTGATCAGGCCCCAGCTCCAGTACAATAATCTATTTTAATTATTTCTTTGTCTTTGAAATAATTACTAAGACCTGTAAAAGTACATTCCCCCCCCCCTCCCCCCCAATGCATATGAGTTTTAATACACAATAGCTGGGGGGACTTAAACACTTATGTACACTTGGGATTTTGCATATGTACGTTGTTCCTTTGGGCTAGGGACAGACATTCAAAAAGCCTGAGCCTGAATTGATTCCATCTTTGCAGGTTAGTGTAACCTGGCCAGGCTAAATCAGTTTTGTAACCAGACAGACATCCCAGAAATGCAGGCATATGCCTGCAGTGGCTCAGGCTACAAGCTAGGGGGTACTAGAGCAGCCCTCCCTTCCCTTCCACAAAGCTGAGCTCAGGGGGGCATGGCCTAGCTCTGGCAGGACCCTCTGATTATTCCCCACTTCTCAGCAGCCCAGCAGGGAATGTTTATCACCCCTAACTCAGTGTTTATCATCCCATTAAGAAAACAAAGCCTCTCTCCCTTAACTAATGGAACTCTTCTTAAACCACTCTTCCGAGGAAGGACATCAAGCTACCTATTGATTTAAGTCCAAAAAGCCTGTCTGCCTTTGTCTCTCCCACAGCACAGACCGTAGCCAGCATGTGGTCTGCTAGCTAGTGCTGAGGTGTCTGTTTAAGGCAGGGTGGATGGGGGAATAATCTCTGCTTAGCTCAGAGAAGCCAGGCAGACACTGTGCCTGCAAGTCTGTGCTGAGCTCCAGCAAGGGAACAGAGGGGAGGGGCCAGCCCTGCTGTGGAGCAGGGAGCCCCGCCCAGCCCAGAGAGCTTGCTGGATGCTGGGGGCATCTGGTTTATCTTAAACCAGCAAGGAGTCTGGGACATAAGCCAGTTTGACCCAAATCAGTTAACTTTAATTCAACCAGTTTTATCTCAAACTGGTTTCAGCCATTTTCAAACTGGTTTATGTGCACTAAACATCTGTTCTGTTACAGGTTTAAACCAGTTTCTGATCACTTAAACCAGTTTATGTGTAATGTCTGTCCCTAGCCTTGAAGGCAGTGAAATTGCTTATGTGCAATTTATAAGTTAAACCTGTTCCTAAGTGGTTCCAGTATGAGACTCTTGAATGGAGCTAAAACCACCTGCTGGTCCCTCTATGTAACAATGAATTTTACCATAAATTAAGTATGTGCTGAGCAGAAATATAAAAAGACAAGTTCATTGCCCTAGCAACCTTTTACTCTGACTCAGGCAGAAATCTCTCAATGACTGTCAGTGGGCCAAATTCAGACCTACTTTAAGGTAGTATAATTATATTGAAGTTAACAGAGTTCTAGTTAGGGCTGCATTTGGTCTGTTGTCTTCCAGGGGATTTTTTGCTTGAATTAGAACTGGATGATTGGACAATAAAAATATTAATAAAATAAAAGCAATAAAGTTAGAATGTCAAACCAAGAGCAGAATGTATAAATTCAGCACTGAAAAGCTGGCTGAAATAAGTGGATTAGAAGATAAGAAGAAACAGATTGCTTGGTACTACATAAGATAGAAGCTGTTACAAAAAAGGGAAGCAGCATGAAAAAGGTGGAAGCCTGAGAATGGGAAAACGGGACACTGAGGAATGCTTGAGAGAGAGGATTGGGTGAATACAGGTTTTAGAATGGGGACAATGTGAGGAAAGGGCAAGCAGTAGGTGGAGGTGTATGTAACTGTAGAAAAGAGAGATGTTTGCAAATTTTGCCTTATGTTATTTCAATAAAAAGTAGCATATCTTTTTAAAAAGCACATTCTGCCCCTACTTTACAATGGCAGAGGTCCCCAGGAAGAGCAGCACCAGTGCTATCACCCTGGCAAGCATTATGGGGAAAAAAATTCTGCTATCCCAGGAACAGTGAAAGATATTTTTTATTCATTTTATCTAAAGAGTACTGAGACTATGCTTCATCTATATTGATAACCTTTTAGTTCCCAAGTACAATAAATATTGTATTCATAGTCAGCCCATTTAATGTTTTATTTATGTAACAGCAGCTTCTTTTCATATTTAATTTACTTTTCTAAAAATATACCAGTCAGCTAAACCATTTTTAAATGCCCTATCCCAAATTAACATGGAATTCACATGAGCTGAATTTTCTCCCAGCTCCCTGAGGAATGACTGATAATTTGCACTCAAATGGGTCATTTGTATCATAAATGGATATTTCATACATCTGATCTCGTGAAGTCCCTGCAAAATAGGACTTCAATTGGCCTATTGCACATGAGTAAAATGTCTTATTCCTGTAAGGTAATTTCAGGATTTGGCCATTAGCTTCTTTTCAATCAAAAATTAATAGCAAAGAAGGTATGGGGCCATAGTGCTGAAAGAAACAGTTAGACCATTAATATGTTCACAAGCTCACAATTGTTTTTAAATAGAAATTATTATTTATTACTTATACCAGTAGTACAGCTGGAAGCAGTTGGGGAGTGAGGGGAAACAGTAGTGAAATCAAAAGCCATACTAGCATATGCTGAACAGATAATATGCAAAACTACTTAGAAATGATGTTTAATTTTTTGCCTCTTCATTTTGATATGAATTTGCAAATTGGACCATTCTTAGGAAAGTTTCCCTAAGACAAGCAAATTTTTAAGTGGCTTCTTTTCAAGCAAAATGTGCATCTTTTAATGCACTCAATGCAAAAATGTCAGTTTAGTTGAAATTTCACCAGAAAGCCAAATACAAAATGCCCTGTGAAAGCAAGCTAAGTAAAATGGTGAATGCCTTATATAAAGCTGCTTTAAATTTTTCAAAGCCCCAATATGAAGAAACAGGGTTCACTATAGGGTTTCTGCCATGGGATCTGCAGTAAGGTCAGGGGGCAGATTTGGAAAAGAATACATAGCTCCAGCTTTAGCCATCACAAAAGTTCTGCTTGCAGGGGAAGCAACCAAACTCCCCAAAGATAAGGCGTTGCCCCTTCTGATCCCTCACTCGGATGAACTTTCCTCTTCCTCTTCCTCATATGGTCAGGGATAAATGATTTGGTGCCAAGAAGAAATTTTCCTCCACATTGAGATTGGTGTGGACTTTTGTTTTGGTTATGTTTTGGGGAGGAGAGCAGCAGTCTTTTGTATGCCTTCCTACGTAACATGGAGCATCATCTACTTCTTAGGATCATCTGAGCGTATTCTGCCTAACACATTATCTGCTATTGCTGAGGTCCCAGGCATTGCTGGTGCCTTCTCTCTCCTATCTTCTTTACATGGTATATTGTATGCTTTAAGGATCTTTTCTGACTATATTTCTGGTACTAAATATCCTCAACTTTCTCATGAGATGTTTGTAGCTGGGCTCATCTTATTCCTTCACTGCAGAACAGGGCTGTCCAACTTCTGAGCTGCAACTGAGCAAACAGGAAGTGTTCCTGTGGACCTTTTTGGAGTAAACATCTATTACATAGTAGCATGTGATCACAGAAGATTAGCTTTGATGGTATAATCTTAAATTCTGAGACTGCTTCTCTTTCTGGGTTACTGCTCCCAAAGCTTGTGAGTTACGGGAAATACCTCTCTTTCCATCGGTGCAGGAACAGGTTCTAGGATTCACTTCTCCTGAACCTTTACCTCCAATTTCTCCTCCTGCTTCCTGCTTTTGTCTAAATGTTAAGTTATGGCAGCACCTCTTTCTGCTGCTGCACTTTCCCTAGACTAACCAGTGGTGCAGACAGCATAAAGGAGGGGGTAGTGCAAACTGGTGTGAGCTAAGCAGGGTGATAGTATAGAATATATAAGCGAACTAGGTATTTTTAAACTCTAGACTGGGTTTTAGCCACATAAAAAGAATGTAACTGTGGACACATAGTTGTTCTAGGTCAGCGTTGTCCAACTTAGCCTGCGGGTAGTATAGCCTGCAAAGGATTAAACTGCAGGCTGTGGACTCCCATCAGGGCAACACCACTCAAATCCCCCCTGCACTCCAGCTGCTACTGCTACTACTGCTGCTGCTGCCAGGGTCTTTGGGATCCCCCTCCCTCCTCTAGCTTCTGCTTCCTGCCCCACAGTGTTGTGGTGCAGGTTAGTGGGAGCGTGGGTGCCCGTGCCCACACAGCTCAGCTAGTGAGACATTGTGGATGCAACCGGAGGCATATGCAGCCCCTTGCTGCTGAGGAGTTGGACAACTCTGCCTTTGGTCATGACCAAGGCATAAGAAGCGAGAGTGGCATAATACATGGATAATTAAGAAAGGGAACAATAAATAAGGTGATCTGGTCCATCCTCTTATTGGATACTAATTTCTACTAGTTACATTTCTCCCCACAGGGGAGGTGCCTGCACTGACTTTAGAGAACTTTATACAGCATGTTTAATGTGACTTTCTCAGTTTTATATATTCTGTTTATTGAGGAGAGTCAAACATGTGCAGAACCATATAAAATGTGTTGAATAAAAGAAAGGATTTGATTATTCAAAGGTGGTTCACAGCTGTGTAAGTTTATGAATATACTACTAAGGAGCACAACTTCTCTCTCTCTATCTCAGTAGTTTTAAAGCTCCTTTGAAAAATGTCAGAATATTTTGTAGTAACTTTAGTGTGAGTAGATTTTTTCTGTAGGAAAATTAATTCATTGAAAAATTCCAGCCAGATCTACTACTTATTCTGTGCTCATCACAATAAAATCTATGCATGTCATTACTCTTCCTTTAATTTGGGGAAAGTTGTTTAATTTTTTAACACTTAATTTTAAAATGTTTTTTAGAAAATTTATTCTAAAGCCAGAAGTTCAAAAGCCAGGAATTTAAATGGAAAGGATTCTGCCTCTGCATGTAGAACCTTAGGGCACGTCCACATGTTCATTAATGTGCTTTAGGTAACGTGCATTAAATCTAATACCTCTGGAGGGCACATCTACACGTGCACTTTAATGCCCATTAGCCTATTTTCATGCACCTTAAAGCATCACAAAACCATGCACTTACACTAATGCACATTAAAATAGGCTAATGAACCTTTTTCTAGTACTGTACTTCACAATAAAAGTACTAAATTTAATGCGCATTAGCAAAAGCACATTAATGAACATGTAGATACACCATTCTCCGTTGTGAGGTACTAGAAAAAGATGCATTAGCCCATTTTAATGACGGTTAGCTAAAGAGCATGGTTTTTTGTGATGCTTTAACGCACATTAAAATGGGTTAATATGCACTAAAGTGTTTTTGTAGATATGCACTTAGAGATTAAAGATTGCTCAAGTATGTATAGTATGCTTTAGAAGTGATTATGTCCGGGTTACATTTACACAGCCTTCCTGGGACTTTCACTTCCAAGCGTGCCCTTCCCATTTGATCAGGCTCACATGTACCTATGCTGGAAAAACTGTGAAGAGGTTATTTTAGAAATGTCCTTTGCACCTATTTTCATGTGCACCAGAGACAGACGTCTTGAGAGTGGCCGTGTGCAAGGCAGGGGGTTAAGACTTCACTGCCTCATTTCTGGAATGGGCATCTGCAGGTGGGAGCCAATGGACAGGGCATGCTTGAAAGTTGGTACTAGTGGCTGCACTGGAAGCATACCTTTGATCAGCAGAAAGTCCATGTGAGACTTTATATTAAGTTAACTGGCCACTGTGTAAAACTCCATAAGAATATTTTCCTTGAAGATGATAAAAACTTTGTGAATGGTTATGTCCAAAGGCTGTACATGATGCACCTTATCCGGTAACCTAGAGGTAGCAGGATATCTGTAAAGCAGGCAATCATGCACCTTTGCAAACTAGTATGTTGCAAAACCCATCCACACAGTAATTCAGTTTGCTGTCTCTCTGACATGTCAGCCTTTTGTTTCATTTGTAACCCAAATTATTTTCTGCTTCATATAGTATACATTTATGATGATATAATACAAGCAGAAATGAAGAAATATTCACTCTCTTCTAAATAAACTACATAAATGTCAGTTTGTATCTTCTGCCATTGGACTGGGAATTAAAATTCAGTGGGTGCGTCTACACGAGAGACTGACTGCATAATAGCTTAATAACACTATGCAATAGCATGCCAGGCAAAAACCATGCTAATACAATACTGTGCAGTAGTATTAGGCTACTAAACAGTAAGCATCACTAAAAACCCAAGTGCCAGTGGTACTGCACAGTAGTGTGCATTACTGCACATTAATTCAGTACTTGGTTAACCAAGTACTAAACTTAATGCACAGTAACTACGGTGCATTAATGAACATGCAAATGTGCCCCAGAGTAAAACAAAAAGTCAACTTGTTCTTGATGATTTTTTAAGTGAACCTCTCTAATGGAAATTATATCATACATTTCCCAATTTTTTTCATTGTACCATATTCTTTTCCCTGCTAGGTGAGAAGTCCAGTGGACAGCAGTGCAATCTAAGGAGACCAAAGTAAGATTTCAAATATGTTGTATTTCCAAGTTATTGCTAAGATGCTTTTTAAATCTTTTAAAAAGAGATGAACACTGATGTTGGCATGGATTTCTTGGTATAAATCTAAAACCTGTGTTGAAGTTGGCAACACCTAGAGGTTGTTGGAAAGAGTATTGCTTTTAAAATTTGATGACAGATTCCTTTAGGTGGGAGAAAGAGCAGAGTGTTTGGACTGGTAGTTTTGCGCTGAAATCTTGTACAAAAATGGTGTAAGGGGCAAGAGTGAGATCATGGTTCAGATTTTACAGCCTTCGTACAGTGCAGAAAACATCCTTAATCCCATAGTGTGCCTTGTCAGGTGTGCTAAAAATTAAATGGAAATTTAGCTAGTGAGTAGAATAAGTAACAAAAAAAGATGCTTTTGAGCCTTTCTAGCTTTTGGTGTCCTATCAAACAGAAACGTTTTTACAGTGAATATATGCACCTGCAGAGGTGCAGTAAACCAGAAAAACACTTCAGTGGTTCTTTCAAACAGGTGTTCTGCCTGTTACGCCCACCTGAATGTTTATGTGTAAGATCTTCATGACCTTTTGGCACTAGTTTTGTATTTTGTTTGTGAAGAAATATGACTGTTATGTAGCTAAGGCCTGATCTAGCCTCTTATTCATGTTCAAGTTACTGTTTGTCCATTGCCTGGGATAGGAGTTGTATCAAGCTCCTAATGAAATTATATCAGACTACAAATAAAGCAATGCAGTAAAGTTTTATTTGCTGAACATGCCCATACCAACATGTATGGTTTTGTAATCTAATGCATGATACCTCTCTCATCTGGATTTAGTTAGAATGTCCATGTATATTTTTCTTGTACTGTATGGCAATTTCCAGTTTGCTACTGATGATATAAAACGTTACAACTTGTATATGCTTAAAGATACAATCTCTGCTGTACGATTTTTATTTCTTCAAGCCAGTAAGAATCATATTATTTAAAGGGGATGTTTATATATTCCGTGACCCCTAAATGTTGCAGTAAATGGAAACAGAAAAAAGCAAAGCTGGCCCCATGTGAAGACATTATTGCTATGAATCCTACTTCAGCCTGCTTTGTCTTTGGGTTTCATGCCTTGGTACTGACAAAAAATCAGAAATAATATAGCCTTTTTATCACTAGAGGTTGCTATACTAAGCAAATGAGAAGTTATTGCCTTCCTCTGTAATGGGGGGCATGGCCCTCTTCCTTGGATCTCTCAAGTGTATTTCAACAACCTTTGTGGCAGTAGAATATTGGCTGCAGTGGTCCTCCTACTTTACCTGTGGCAGGTTTTGGTGTTTATTTCTTGTGCTTGTGTCAGGGTTGACTGGAATTTTGCTAATAGATGGATTTATATAGGATGGATTGGGTAGAGATGATCCCACTTCTGGTTGGAGCTTGAACTAGAGTCTTTCTATTCCCACTTGTCTATGATTATGTGTCCTATGATTTTTTTGTCTCCTCCTACAGCCATTCCTTGCTATACAGAGTGGTAGAGAGAACTGCAGGCAAGTTGGGAAGCAAATCTTAATTGAATAAGCAATCAAGCAGAATGTAAAGATACAAGAGATACATCCGAACTGTTTTACACTGAATATATCCCATTTACCTGGGATGTACCCATGTGACCCTAATTCAGCTGACTGCTAATGACCAGTATGCTTTGGAGTAGAAAAATAAGTCTTTTGAGTCTGTTTTGCTAGAAATATTATATTCACACAGTAAACATTTAAGGCACATAGGCCTTGTCTGTGATGTGGACTGTTCTTTTTTATCTTTGGTTTTGACTTTTTAATGGAACAAAGTGAGGGGAAAATGAGGAGATGCAAATTTTGTAATAAGAGGGCAATCTTCACCTTCTCTGGCTAAAAGTTAATATATGATATTTGCATATCTTAAAGGACAGGCACCTCTAACTGTGCTGTCTCAATTACTTGTGAACATATTGCAAAGGTTTAAGAATCTTAATTACCTGACTGCAGCCACAAACCAAAAGGCAAAGATCTAGTGGGGATAGTACTGGATTGGGAGTCAGGAGAGCTGGGTTACTAATCCCAGGAGTGCTGGATTACTAATGAGTACTGACTTTTTACATTAGATTGGGTACCTTTCTGTGTTGCTGTCTCCCCTTTCAGCCTCTATCTTGTGTTTGTTGAGAAAGTAAGCTCTTTAGGGCAAAGACTGTCTCTTCCAAAATGTTGGTTCAATATGTTGCTTATATAGAACTGATTTTAATTTTTGATAAGAATCCTCTGGGTACTACTTGTAGCATAAATATTATAATTAGCAGCTATCAGTGGAAACCTCTCTTGTCTGTGAATTCAAAATTAGAAGTCAGATTAAGATTTCTTTAAGGATTTGATCCTATAGGTGCTAGGTTTCTCCTATCCAAATATGTATATCAGAGAGTAGCCTTCAGTATATTCTCCAGTTGAGAACAAGAGCCTGTCAGCAAAGTCTTCATTGTGTACTGACAATTTCCTTTCTGTTCAGAAGCCTCCACTGTAAGGTCATTGTTCCATAAAGAAGAAAACTGAGCTGTCTTGATTTTTTGTTTTTTCTGTATTGATGCTGGATACATGTATTCTTTTCTTGTTGATTTACCTACTGATAAGAGAGAGTGAACAAATGCATCATTATCCATTGGTATGGTTCTTTCGTCAGGTCGCTTGATCTGAAGTAAATGTATTTATTTCTACTGTGTTACATCTTCCTTAATTTTTAGCATTCATGAAGCTCTTTTGCCTTCTTATTCTAAAGGAGTAGTTTATAGTTGGAATGTTCACATTTTTTCTTAAACACTCATATATCAAGATAGACAGAAACTGGAACAAACATTTTAGGAAGCCTTCTAGAGCTGACTGACTGGCATATTTAAGGAAAGTTGAAGTTGCTTAAGAACATTTGGATCCTTTAACAAAAACCTAAGTATTAAATAATGATCAGGACAATGTAATACAACATGATTTTCTACTACAGAGAAGCACTTTGAAAGTGTTCTATGCCTTAAGCCAATGGAAAAAATACATTTTGTTTTTAAATAAATAACATTAGGCATGTCTACACATGCTTTTTTCTGTGCCTAAACTTAACGCGCATTTGCCTAATGCATACTAAGATGATTTAGGCACATGTCTACATGTGCATGCACTAAGAGGCATTAACGCAGTGTGAGAACCAGTTTGGGACTAGAGTTAGTCTACATATGCATTAAGGCACTTTAAGTATTCACACCTAAATTTGATACCTGCTTTTGCAGCTATCAAAATTAGGCACGAATAGGCTAAAATCACCATTTTTAAGGTGCATTAAGGACATGTGTAGACCCAGACACTTAATGTGGCTTAAAAATGGGTAATGCACCTTAGGTCTGTACATGTAGACGTGCCCAGTAGGAAGTAAATTAGGCCACCTTTGTGCCATTTTAGTAAACTGAAATGTAATGTCATGACAATGATGACCAACTTCTTTCCTGTTCTGTGGGCCCTCTATTTCTTCAAAGCATTGCCATTCCTTTTATGTGGCTGGTCTTGAGAGCTTGCAATTTACTTATTATATTAAAGTGTGCATTATATATAGGAGAGAGTTGATTATGGAGATCATAAGACATTGAGATGGCAAAAGCACAGCAGCTTTTGATTGTGTGACAGCCTAATGACAAAAAGCCTCATGGTGAGGGAGCATGCAAAATCCAAATTTAGTAGTAGGTAAGATAGCAGCATGTCCAATAAAAGTGAAAATATTGCAATAACCATGATTTATTAACAAATAGCTAAAGATGTCCTAACCTATAAAAACAATCTAGCTGTGTTTACTTGTGTAAATGAGGTTATTTAATTATACATATTTTAAAAGTATTCTTTTTTTATAGAATTTATTTTTGGGTGTCCTCTATGAATAAAATATTCAGCCATTTAAAAACAGCACTAAGTATACATAGCATCTAGGGGTGTGAGAAGCAGTCCGTATTTGGTTCAGATTCAGATTTGCACTCGGCCTGAATCAGGGACAGTATTCAATTCATTGATTCGGATCACTGTCCCCAATTCAATTCAGCCGAATCCAAATCTGAAGATTCGATGATGATTTAGAGAATCAGCAATTCGGCCATAGACCCAGCTTTAAATGTTTTTTCTACATACCTCGAGGTACTAGCGCAGCTCATGTACACTGCAATACTGGGGTGGCTGGAGCATCCCACGGGAGCGTGGGAGTGCCCCCACGTGCTTGGCGGCGAACATGGAAGTGGACCGGAAGTATTTCTGGGTCCAGTGGAGAGCATGCTGGGCCCCCCCCCACACCCGTTGGCTCGCCAATCGGCTGCAGGGGGACCCTGGAACCCAGGAGGCACCAGTTGCTGGGCCGTGGGGACATGGGTGGGGGGCCCTATGTGCTCCCCAGCAGACCCAGAAGTGGACTGGAAGTGCTTCTGGTCCACTTCTGGGTCTGCTGCCGAGCATGCTGGGGAGCCTGCCGTGCTCTTGCGGGATGCTCTATTTGCCCCTGCATTGCAGCATTCATGAGCTGCCTCATACCTTGAGGTATGTAGAAAGAACATTTAAAGCTGTGTCTGTGTCCAAATCTCTGAATCTTTCTGAATCTCTCCCAATTGATTTGGAGGGTTGCAATTCGATTAGGAGAGATTAATGGGTCTCCTGGTTCAATTTGGATTTGGAGATTTGGCCGCCGAATCTCTGCTGAATTGAATCAGGGACTGAAGCTTCGCATAGCCCTAATAGCATCACTAAAATTTCAGTGTACCTCAGCTTTATCCCATGATGCTATACGTCATGTGTTTCCATTTCTCTACCTTCATAGTAGCCATCACTATTTTATGCAACGTGGAAGTATTCATCCTCCTGTAGCAGCAATGACATCACTTAGAATACTGAATCTTCATGAAAGTCAAAGATGTTATAAAAGCTGACAGTTATATTCCCTCCTCATCTGCCTTTTCACCTAGCATAATGTGTTATGCAAAAAAAATAAAAACAAAAAACCTCTCTGGTTGAGAGAGTTTCCTCCACCCAGTACAATATTTTCACTTTAGTCTGTCTTCGATGGATTTCATTTTACATTTAGATTTGTGTCCAAGTTTTATCAAAGAAAAAGATAAACTGGAAGCATCTAACCACATGGAGCCTGGATTGTGCATGGATTAAATAACAAGGACAAGAGGAACCTTTTTACTAGCAAGATGAATCTATTATTTATAATTACCAAGTCATAATTGTCTAATAGCACATGAAAGGTGTTTAAGACACAATATATTAGTGGGGAGAGAGAGGAAAGAAGAGAACCACCACAAATAATTAATAAATTAGATATCAGCTCTCACATTAATCTAAACATATGTTATCAATGTTTCAAAATAGTCATGTACAGTATAATGATAAAACAAGCTTTTGTTGAGATTCTTCTATCACTGTTTATCATCTACCATGAGAGTATTTTCAGAAATGATGGAAAAGCTGTAATTATTCAGTGATCAGGGCAATAATACTCTTCTGATTCAAAAGACCAGTTTCTTGAGATTAGCTACTGCATCTTGCCAAATAAATCTAAAACTGAAAAGTTCAGGAAATTGAGTTGTGTGTAGGACAAAGAATGGATGAACAGCATGAGCTAAATTACAAAGCAAATCTACGTATTTACCCTTTCCCGAATCCATTGAAGAAAAAGTTGCATGCTTGCTTGTTTTTTGTTTACCTCTGCAGTTCCTAGTTCTGATCCAAAGCAGAAGCAGAACATACCAATCTAGACATTAAATTAACAAAAAGGGAGTCAAGCATCCTGTAACCTTTCAGATTTTCATTCCACTTTCTAATTTTCAATTTGATCTCAAATAAGTTACTTGTAGAGCTGGTTAAGAAACAATATTTTCTTATGCAACTAATTCAGAAATTCCATACAGAAGTGTTCTGTATCAAAACAAAAATGTCTCATGAAATTAAATTCCAAAAAAGTCACATTATTAAAATTTTAGTTTTGATAACATTGAGCCATTTTATTTTCATTCTATTGTTTCATTGCAACAGTGTATGAACATGTTGCTTTGGGTTTCTTTTAAATTTGTTAAATCCATTTTATTGTATATAATGTTACACTTTTAAAATAACATTAATTTAAATGATACTCCAAACAACAATTTTAACTTCATTCAAATTAAACCTTACAAAAAAATCAGAATCAATGAAAAAGTTGAAATGATTCATTTTGACTTTTTTCCCATCTAAAATTTTGCTGAAATTAACAGATTTTGCTGGTAACAATACTGCAAATTTTCTATGAAAAAAAAAATCCCTAATGAAAATGTTTTAACTTAGCTCCAGTTACGTTCTACTATAGCACTCCAATCACTTTTCTTTGGTCTAGTCCACCTGAAATTTTGCCCATTTGCTGATTTGGCACTCCTGGGCAATCTACAGGAGAAAGCAAATGTTTTCCTGCCTATGTTCAGAATGGGCCTGGAAGAGAAATTGAAGAACCATAAGAGGAGTTATTGTCTAAGTAACAGATACAATCCAGACCTGTCAGAAACAATCCAGACTTCCTTGGATGCAGACAGAAGTGACAGTTTTCACCCAATTTGTCCACAGAAAGCAGTTTATAGCTGTGACCAGATACAAGTGTATGGCTGCAAACAGCTTGAAAAATAGCCAATCAACCGAAAATTTTACACCTCATTGCATGAGGTATCAGATAAAGACATTTCAAGATATAGCATCTTCTGTAACTTGTGTCTGCAGAGCTTCCACCCTGTCACTGTTTTCAGAATAGGAGCAGGGAAAGGGAGTAGAGGGAGTTCAGTCTGGGTTTTTTTCAGTCCCCCCCTCCTCCCCCCGCCCCAAGTGGTTGGGGGGGGGCTCCAATTCACCCACCCCACCCTACAGCATCAGCTTGGAAACCCCAAGAACAAGCCCCTCTGTTGCCTTTCTCCCCTCCCATTCTGAAAACAGTGAGCACTGGCAAAGCACCTGGCTGTTGCTATGGGAACCTGGCTGCAGGCTCCCAGCCCATAGCTCGATTCCCCTCTCCCCTGGAACCAACAGTGAACTTCTGTTTGGTCTGGAGTAATGTTGTAACTCAGAATGCTTTGCAATAATCATTCAGAGTTACACCTAGAAGCTACATTTCTGTCTACACCCCTTATATCTACCCAGTTGAAAGCTTAGTCCTTAGAGCAAGGGCAGGAAAAATACAGCCCACAGGCTGGATTTGGCCTACCAAGGGGCCCCTCCAAAAAAACTTTTTACCATCCTGGAGCTGCCCTCTGATGCCAGTGGAGGTATAAGTTTTCAGAGATTGTGTACCACTGCACCGGTGGGAGCTGGGTATGGAGGCACTGAGTGTAGTGATGTGTGACTGCACAGCTGGTGAGGGGGGAGGGAAGCTCCTGCCTGCAGGGGAGTGGGTATGGGTTTTTTTTGTGGGTGGGTGTGAGGTTTGTAGGTAGGTGTGGGCTCACCCCAACATTCCTCTCCATAGTTCATAGCCCTCACCACTAGTGGCAGCAGCAGGTAGCAGGCCCTTAGAGTGTTCCTAGCCTGTGGCAGGCAGAGGCGTCTGAGTCCCAGGGGCTGCACATGGCAGCAAAGAACCAGCCCAGGATGGCCTGCTGGCATGCACCTTTGAACAAGACCAGGCTGGCTCCATGCCAGAACTCCAGTAGGGATAGGGAGCTGCAAGTAGAGGAACAGAGCCTGCCTGAACCAATGGTGGACAACACCCACGGCTTCTGGTCCACGTGCCATCGGGCCGTATGGGCTCCATTCCTCCACATGCAGTTCCCCAATTCCACTGAAGTGCTAGAAAGCCCATGCAGAGACACAGAGCTGGCCCAGCCTGACCTGTTGGCACTTGGCTTGATTTCACTGTCACAAGCCCCATGTTCTGGCATGGAGCTAGCTGGCTTGAAGGTGCACACCAACAGGCTAGGCCAGGTGAGGTTTGTGCCATCCTATGCAGCCCCTGGGACAAGTCAAAGCTGTGCGCTACCTGGGGGGTTCTGCCTGACAAGGCCATGAGTGCCCCAAGGGCCCACTACCTGCTGCTGCTGCTGCTGCTGCTGCTGCTGTTGGTGGCAAGGGCAATGCATGGGGGGCATGTGGTAGGGCAGGCCCACACCCATCCACAAACCCCACACCCTCCCCCCACAAACTCCACACACTGCCATACCCACACCTGTCCACAAACCCCACACCCACCCAGAAACACCACACACACACCACCCCACTCCCCCCACACCATCACAACCCCCTCCCACACTCCTCACACAAACTCCCCAACCACACCCCCACACCCCAGCATCCCCCCCACACGCAATATATGAGAATGAGACTCTATTTTGAGCTATTATGCAATCACCTCTACATAGATTATCCAATGACAAAAATATTGTTTGAAATACAATTAAAATGTATATAGTAGATGTTTAATTTTTAGTATATGATTTTTTTTTTCCAGTTCCAAGATGGCAACTCCCACTCCCAAAAGGAGTACTTCTGGGCACAGGGGCAGGGACTTCCAGTAACAAAGGTCAGAGATTAGGGGATGGAACTTCTAGTCCCAAGATGGTGATCAGGGGGCAGGACATCTGTCATGGGGCCAGCCTACCCTTGTGGCCCTTGACAGGTCACCAAAAATGATTAAGCAGCCCTCCAGCCAAGTTAAATGCCCACCCCTGCCTTAGAGGTTTTGTTCCTCCCCTTACTAGGCTACTCTTGTTATTCATGATGGGTAAATCACAGAGAGATGTTCATATTTTGGTCTATTAAGAGAAGCACCTGAAGGTTTGCATTTGAGTCTCTAACATGCGTTTGGGAAGGTACCAAGAAAAAGCTTTTCTGAGAGCCGTTCTAATTAAATCACCCAGAGCTTCTCTTGTATCAGTGTCCCTGGGCCTAAAATTAACAGTGGGGGTGCTTTAACTAAAGCTTGTTGAACGAGTTTTAGTTAAAGTACCCCTGCTGCCATTTTTAAGCCTAGGGGCTTGATGCACATGACACTGGAATCTGCTGGAGCATGGTAATTACCATGCTTCAGCAGAATTGATTATTCAAGTCTGTTCTGACACGCTGTATTTACAGTACATCAGAGCAACCTAACTGCTCATGTATAGGTGCCCCTTGATTCCATTCCAGCTATAAATGCTTCAAGGACAACTTTTCTCAGAATATTGAAGCATTTCTGCTTCATTCCCAGTTATAGCCTGGAATGAAGAGCAAGTGAAAATAAAGAACAATGAAAGAAAAAGTTATGGAAACATTTCCAAATTTCAGAAAAATAAGGATTGGTTGGTTTGTGAAGGGAATGTGACATGGGCAATTTTCTTAATTTTAATAAAATTACAAGTTTCATTGATTAGAGGAATTGTATTGTTGTGATTACATGTTTATAGGCCATTTAGCACCATATGCTATTCTGCTTGACATAGTAATGCTATACAAAACCATTGTATCCCACCTTAAGTATATTAAAAACTGGACAGCTGATGGATCTCATAAAGTTATAGTAGGTAGGGAAACACCCAGTAGGATTTCAGAGTGATCACTGATTCTTTGCCAATGCTATTCAGTCTCTTCATTAATAATAGGAAGAAAACAGCATCATTGCTGGTAAGGTTCATTACTGGAAAAGATGATGGAATACTAGGCAATGATAACGATAAATCATTTGTAAACATGAACTATAGACTAGAGGTAAGGATATTAGTACTACTTATGGAATTAATGAGATCCTCATTGGAATTATTTGTCCAGTTCTGTATCCACATTTCAAAAGGATGCTGACAAATTGGAAAAGGTTTAGAAAAGTAACGCAAAGCCTAACAAAGAGGATATATGAAGCTCAGTCATTTTAATTGAGAGACACTTGGATGGTATGGTTTAGACAGATTATTGTCTCTTATGCACAGGGTTAGACTAGATGGCCTCCTGAGGTCATGTTGGAAAAAAAATACATGGTAATTAACTTGTGGAACAACTTATGAAGGAGTGTGGCAGATTCTCTGAAGTTTTTAAAATCTTTTAAAATCTAGTTTTATAAATCTGGAGACTGAATGTCCTCCTAAGAATGATGCTATACATTTTCCATAAACTGTGGGCTTGATGGAGGAATTACTGGTTGTATTTACACATGTATGTTACTGTGGAGTTGACTAATTAGCTCCATGGTAAAGTGTTACTGTCTATACATGCTCCGCTATTAGGGCACAAAAAATTAATTAACTATGCTGTAAGATACTACTGTCTGGAACAAGTACTATCCCATGTTAGAGTTTAGTGCACCAAAACTAATGTGTAGACAGTGACTGGAGCTGGCTGGGGCAAGAGAGTGCTTCACTGTGGGGGCTGTCTGCTGGCTAGCCCTGCACTATAGTACCCTCATGCCTCAGCCAGTCTCTGCAGCACATTGATCTGGGATAGAGCAGCTCCAGGCTTGCAGGCTAGGCCCCTAGGCTTCTTGCCAGCTGGAGCTGCTCCACCTCAGCTGAACATACTGTAGTCCCAGGCACACGTGTAAACTCTGGTGTGAATGTAAATTGCCCAGGAGCAATAAACTCTGGTGTGAACTGTGCCAGAGTTGCTAATTGCACAGGTTGATTCACCCACTGTGTGAGGTTCTATGGCCATTAATATGCAGGAAGTCAGACTAGATTATGATAATAGTCTTTCTGGTTTTAAAAATCTATCAAAGAAACTCACAATGTAGATATAAAGAACATTATTTATTTTAAATGTCCACTTAAATAGTTCCTAAGGTTATTTAGAAGGTCCTTTTAACAGTAGCAAATATGGCCAACCCAGGCCCTCTCTTCTTGTGTTTTTTCATTGTGTGCAATGTTGTTTGCTCCCTCTTAAATTTCACCTTCAGTTTCAGTTTTGCTGTAGTGTTATTGAACAATGTGTTCTTAGGGCCCAGAGAAAGACTATATATCTTCTGTCCAGAGTACCACAAATGTAACTCATGCTTGCAACTTAGGAAGTTAAATTGACCATCAGAAATGGTGCTAATGTCTATATATAAGTTCTATCCAATGCAGAATGTAAACAACTAAAAAAAAAAATCTAAAAATACCCTCTAATCTTTTTGTCTCTCTATTACAATACATCTTTGTGAACTTTGTAACAGTATTAGTTAAAGAAAAAATTATGTTTTCAAAGTGTTTGTGTTTCTGTAACATGAAATACAATAAGTGCCTCCAATATAGACCTCAGATACAGAAAGAAAAAAAAAAAGAATAATGCTGAAATTATTCCTTTAAAAATGTAATGGAAGGCCATTAAATGCAACTGTTATTGGAAAGATGTATTCAAGAACATCATTTGGGAGAATAACTGTTAAAAGCTTAATGCACAAATGGATGCAAATGGTGTGAACCTGTTTGACTTATTAGACCTTGATGAGTCAATTGCCCTTTTCTTTCAAGCCTATTCCTTGAACAGGTTAAGGGTTGTCCCAAGATAGCTCACTGGGACATGAGCTTATTATAACAATGCTTTATGATATAGAATCAAAGCTAAAAGTTTGGTATTCACTAACTTATTGATTTCATACCAAAGAGCTTCACTTACCCAGTTCATAAATTTCATTGCTGATGTTTACTCAGATTCATTGTTAGATTTTGAAGTAGAAACCTTAAGGAATTGGGTTGTGAATACTGATTATTTAAAAGGAAAAAAATCTTAAGAGAATGTTGAAATTGTAGCATAAAACAGAAAGCCTATAATTATAGGATATCTGTACAGAAGCTGCAGAGATGGGGGGAGGGGAGAGTGCTTTAATTAGAGTGGCCCTGAGAGTTACTCTAGTTAAAGCACCTAGGGCATCTCATGTATCAGCATCCCCATATTTCAAAATGGTGGTGGAGGCTCTTTATCTAAAGCTCATTAAATGAGTTTTAGAAAAAGCACTCCCACCACCATTTTGAAGCTTGGGGATGCAGAAGTGATTAATGAAGTCTACTCCAATGCACTGTAATTACAGCACATCACAGCACCTTCTACCCTTGTGCATAAGCACCCACAGTAACAAAGTTAAACCCTTTAAAAAAATAGCAAGCATAGAATTGCATAGAAATGTGAGGGTAGGGCAAGCATATAATTAACATCAAATGTGAGGGTAAAGCCATTATGTTTGGTACTTAAACCAATCCTATCCTTTTTTTCCCTTTTTATCCATCACTTAGAATAAAAGATTAAATCTGTTCTGATAAAGTTTGCAGATGGCAGACAGATTGGGCCTGTCCTAACTAATTGTGATGTCCCCAATTAGTGGCGTGAATATCTCTCCGCTGCCTGGACTAGGCACCCCAACTTGCCTGCCATGACTTGATGGAAACATAATTGAAGGAGGAGTTGAGTGGTGTTCCCTCGCTGTCCCAGAGACAGTAATACTCATTTGACTGGTGTGGCCAGTCTTGGGGCTCTGCCTCCCCTACATCCCAGTCCACTCGCTAACCATGCAGGTCATCCTGCCACCATTCCCAATTATGGCTTCCAGCCCCTTATGGCCTTCCATTGGGCGTTGACCCTGTAGTCCTCAGTGGAAGTTTCAGGCTTCTGGTTTCAGCCTGGCCATCGCCCTTAACTCTAGACCCTGCTCCGTTCCTCCACCAGTCCCAGAACAGTCGTACCCTCAGTGGGGCCAAAGGTGGCTGCAACAGTTCACGGCTGTCAAGAAAAAAAAGATCCAAAACCCTTCTCAGGGAGCTCCACGTGGGGAATCCTGTTTCATCTCCCCTATGCTGATCCTGCTCAACTCCAGCGGGTCCGCATTGCGGGGAACACGTGCTGGCCAGGTCACACCCCAGCAGGCTTGGCATCTCACCCCCCTTGCTTCCCCCATACTTGACATCTGCCAGGGTTTTTAAATCTCCTGCAACAGCCGCCACAGCTGACGTCATTAGCCATCCACCCCCCCAGCCTAATTGACAAGTTCTGAAAAGGCAACGCAGCACTGGCTCACACAGCTCCAGCCCCAGCTTCAGCTCCCTCCCAGCTAAGTTGCCCCTGGGTCCAGGGCCCCCAGGTTCACCTTTGGGAGTGTCAGGGTCTATTCCCGAAGCCTCCAACCCCTGTGAGCAGCCTCAGCCACCACACTAATGAAAACAGATTTCTTTAGATCTTCTCTGATTATTTTTCAATTCAGTGGCTATTCCAAATACTGAGGGGGAAAAAATCGTTTCAGCTTGCCCCAAAAGAATTATTTTCAAAATTTACAAATATAAAAAGTGAAAAAATATTTCAGTTTAAATGAAAAGTTTTGAGAGACCTAAAATGAAATGTTATGTTTAATTTCAAGTGAATGTTTTTTACTTCTAGAAAATAAAATTGAAGGAATTTTCTACATAGTAATCTTTTTAAATTGAGTTTATTTTAAAGTTATTATGAGGAATTTCAATGTTTTTCCCAAGTTTTATGTTTTTTTCGACTTGAATGGTTTGGAATTTTTCATGAAATATTTTGATACTGAACCTAATGAGAGAACTTAAATGATCTTTTGTATTTTTTGTATACCCAAAGGGAAAATCTAGTGGGACTTTTGGTTGGATTGTCTGCCTGTCTGTCTGTCTGTCTTTCAAAATGGCCACCAACAGGAATGTTTGCTCAGAGCTCTGAGACCTTCTCCCTGTTTTGTGAGCCTTTCTCCTTCTCTTGCTTTGTTTTCCCTCCCCATGACAGTCTGACCCCTTTCCCACTGTAGTCCCCCACTTTTCATTACTTTTTCCTGCCTTTTTCCCCTTTTCTCAGCCCCTTATCCTGCAATAACCCTCTCCCCCTCCCTGAGGTATTTTGTTCTCTCTCCCTCTCCCTGCAGCTGCTCTGCTGCTTATTGTTTTCCCTTGCCTTCCCTTTGCCTTCTTCCCTTGCTTACCTTTCTCCTCTCCCCTGAGGTTTGTTTGTTTGGTTGGTTGGTTGTTTTCCAACGTTTTCGTTCCCTGCCAGCAGAGAGCTGCCCATCCCCCACCCCTCTGGCTCCTTGCAGGGTTAACCCTTTTTTTTCTGGAATGGGTGATGGCAGCTCCCAGTGGTTCACTGCTGGGGCTTCAGCTCCTCTGGACCGGAGCTTTGGTCTCTGGCGTCATGCCCCTCCCTCCACTGGAGTGGAGGAGTGTATTGCTGTTGTGGGGGTGCTTATAGGCTGCAAACATGTCCTCTATGCTGCCAGAGGGAATTCAGTCCCCATCATCTTCCTCAGCTCCCCTGCTTTAGTGCATGAGGTTATAGTAGCAGGTGTGTCTGTCAGGGGTGTTTTTTCCCTTGCAACGCCCCTAGACACACTAGCCATTCATGTGGTAGCCTCGAACATGCCTCCATTTCTCTCAGATGATGACCTCACTAACCACCTATGCCCTTATGGCATGGTTACAGGGCCGGTCCATAGATTGCTGCTTGGCAGCAAGGTCCCTGAACTCTGGCATGTCCTATCCTTTAAAAGGCAGCTGTTTATGCTTCTCAACAGGGGGGGTCGGGGTTTGCACTAGTCCATGTCCTTCCTGTTTGATGGACAGCATTATGAGGTCTACCTCACCATTGAGGACACCTCATGTTTTTGCTGTAGTAGTAGGTCCCACCTGGCTACCCTATGCCCGAAGAAGCTAGCCGCAGCAGAGCCACCTGCAGCTGTACCCGATGATAGCTCATCCAGCTCTAGTGCAGCAGACCTGTTGGGTGGTGGGGAAGGGCCTTCCTCCCAGTCACTCTTCATTTCATCGGAGTCATCTAACTCTGCAGCAGTGGACCTTCTCCCCCCAATTTTCTTCCCACTCGGGGGAGGATTTGGCCCCTCCTGCTGGGAAGGGCAAACCCCACAAAAAGGGGTCTTCTAAAAAGGCCTTGTTATCCCCTCAAGACCTCTCCACTACTTCAAGGGGAGTTGAGGTTAATGTGAGCAGGGCTCCCCCTCTCTGCCTGCCCCCTTGGCATTCCCCCCCCCCCAGAAAATGTAGTACTCAGGGGTGACATGGGGGTAGGGGAAGTGGTGGTGGAGTCTGACGGTCCTCCCCCACCTCTCAGCTCTTTGAGGAGGACAAAGTTGATATGGAGGTTGGACCCTCTGGAGCTGCAAGTGGCTCTGGGAGCAAGAGTGCCTCACCCATGAGAGTGCCCCACCCAAGAGATCATGTGATATCCCCCTGGGCCCCCTCAGAGGACGTTACTCCTACAGAGCCTGATGCTTAGGATCTAAGTGAGGGGACAAGTGCACCTCCCGGGGCTCAGCAACTCTCAGTGCCTGACGTGTACAGCTCCTCCTCCTGAGGGTTGGATTTTGATTCTGCCTCTGAGGATGAGTTAACAGAAGTCCTGCCTCAGGAAGTGGTGTCCTTCAATTCAGCTAAGGTGCCCCCCTCAATAGGGAGCATCCCCACCCCAAAGGCAGAACCTGTTCCTACTTCTGAGGAAACTCCCTGTGTTGGTTACTCAATTGAAAGCCTTATTGATTTTCTAGACCAGACAAAGCACCACTGTAGGGTTGCACAGCATATACATAAATGATTCCCAGAACCTGAGATATCTGTGGTGTCTGCTAAGGCTGCAGCAGCAGTGCTTCACTCTGCTGTGGGGATGCAGTGATATAGTTTTCACCTAAACAAGCTTGCAGGTGATGTTGGGTATTTGTTGTGAGCAGCGCCGGCTGGCAAGCTGTAGGCCTGTTTTTTTCCCTGTACTGCATGCTTGCTCCTCTCTGCTGTTCCTTTCTGTTCCCTTGGCATCTCCCCCATTTCTACACCCTTCACACATGGCTGCCACAACCTTTGGTTCACTGAACGCCAATGGCTGCAGAGACTTTGTGAAACAGACGGCACTCTTTGAGTTCCTGCACCAGAAAAAGCTGGACGTCACCTTTCTGCAAGAAACTCAAACTGATGCAGCTAGTGAAGCCAACTGGCATGCCGCCTGGAAGGGCCACATGTTCCTGAGCCATGGTACTTCTTTCAGTGCAGGAGTCGCAATCCTCTTATTGCTGCAGCTGATGCCTGACTCAGCAGTAACCCAAGAGGTTGTCCCTAGCTGCCTGCTAACTGTGTTAGCCTCCTCCTAATTAACATCTATACGCCCACTGCTGGGTGAGAATGGACAGCCTTTCTTCTTTGAGACCCTGGATGACTTTTGGAGGAGAGCAGCCGATTGTAACAACCTTCTTCTCCTGGGCGGTGTCTTTAATTGCTTGGTTGATGAACAGCGTGACCAGAATGGGCCAGAACCCCATCCATTCTCAGCCTGGCAACTGCAGACAGCTTTGGAGGCAGAAGACTTTGTTGATGTCTGGCGTCATTTCCATGCTGATGCAAGGCAGTACACTTGGATAAAGGCAACCACTAGTGGGATTGCTATGGCATGCCTTGACCATTTGTACATTGCCAAGCATTGCCTGCCAGTCCATCTGGCATTGCATTATTCCATCTGGACTCTCAGATCACAGTCTTATTTGCTGTGAGCTGAGTCTGCTTGGCAGAGCTCATCCCCAGGCACCTGACTGGTGTTTTAACACCAGCTTACTGCAAGATGCTCACTTCTGTGAATGCTTTGCCTATTTCTGGCAATCATGGGAGAACCACCTTTTCCTCCTAGAAACAATGGTGGGATGTGGGGAAGGCACAGATCCGAGCTTCCTGCCAGCAATACAAAAAGTTGTTAATGAGCGAGCTCCGCCACCATGTCCAGGGGTTGGAGGAGGATTCAGCAAAGTTTAAGGCATCCCTATGTGATGCTGGTGGAGACACAGGACTACCTTAAGAGCCTTAAGCTTTAGAAGATGCACCTGCAGGAGTTGGTATAGGGCGCAGCCTCAGGTGTGAGAATTCGTACCTGCTTCCAAGACCTAGCAGAGGCTGATGCACCAACCCAGTTCTTTTTCAACTTGGAAAAGTGACAGACCCTGCAGAAAACCCGTGACTATCTCAAGACTCCGGATAGCCAGATACTCACAGATCCTGTTGAGATCTATTGTCATGCTGCAGCCTTCTATCAAGACCTGTTTGCAGCTGAACCTCTCTGCCCAGAGTTCACTAAGTGCTTATATGATGGCCTTCCCAAGCTGTGCCCAGTGGTGGCCAATGAATTTGAGTGATAGCTATCCCTAGAGGAATTCATGATTGCAGTGGGGAGCTTCACTGCTGGCAAAGCCCCAAGGCTCGATGGGTTGCTCGCTGAGTTTTATAAGACCTTCTGGCCCCTCCTTGGCCCCTGCCTCTTGCACGTGTTTCATGAGAGCCTCGCTGATAAAATCCTGCCTGTCAGCTGTTGCCAGGTGGTTCTCACCCTGCTACCAAAGACAGGGGACCCTGGCTGCATTAAGAACTGGTGGCCAGTATCCCTTCTGTGTGCTGACTACAAGATTCTGGCCAAAGCCTTAGCCAATTGACTGCGTACTGTCATAGTCTCAGTCATCTGTCCCAAACAGAGCTACTGCATGCTGGGCAGGACCATCCAGGACAACCTGTTCCTGATTTGTGACCTGGTAACAGCTGCAGACCTCTTTGGACTGAACATTGGGCTTGTTTCCTTGGATCAGGAGAAAGCCTTTGATAGGGTTAGCCACAACTACCTTTTCCAGACCCTAGAGGCCTTTGGCTTTGAAACGGTCTTCACCTCCACCCTCTGAGTACTGTACCAAGACATCTCCAATCTTTTGAAAGTGAACAGTGTGCTCCGTGCTCCATTCCCGGCTCACAAGGGCATCCTCCAGAGCTGCCGCCTCTTGGGAATGCTGTACGTTCTGACCATTGATCCCCTGCTTCACGCGCTGCTACAGGCCTTGACCAACCTCATTCTTCCATTGACCTCCGGTTTGGTTGGCAGCCTGCCAGTTAGGCTGATGGCATATGCAGACAATGTGACCATTCTCCTCAGCACCCAGAGTGATGTCCAGTCACTGGTGGGCTGTCAGCAAGCTTATCAGCATGCTTCCTCATCCTGTGTTAACTGGGCCAAGAGCAATGCCGTACTGCTCAGTGCATGGATCAATCATCCACCCCTAGACCTGCCCAGGGGTCTTGCCTAGCAGCACAAGGGCCTTACAGCTCTGGGGGTGTTCCTTGGCCAATCAGTTTTCCCAACCCGGAATCGAGAAGGCCTCAACAAGGAAGTGGAGGCACACCTGCTGCAGTGGCACTGGTGCTTGCCCAACCTCTCCTACCATAGGCGGGTCCTCATTGTGAACAATTTGGCAGCCACAACATTATGGCACCAGTGTGCTGTGTTAGACCTCCCTACCAGATTTACTAGAACAGCTTTAAAGATTGCTGGTGGACCTTTTCTGGGATGGACACCATTGGCTCCCCTGAGCTGTTCTCCATCTACCTACAGCTGAGGGAGGCCAGGGCTTGGTTGACCTGGTGAGTAGAGTGGCTGCTTTCTACCTGCAGGCTCTCCAGAGGCTCCTTTATGCTGAAGACTGCCCTCCCTGGCAGCAGCTGGCCTGTGTGTTTCTGCACTGGGTGGGGAAACTTGAGTGTGAATGAGAACTCTTTCTCCTGGATCCTGCCCTCCTGCCCTTTTACTGCAGCCTGGCGCGAGCTTGGTGGGCTGCCATCTGCCTCTGAACCCGGGCCAGATGTTTGCAGTTTTCACAGTTGCTGCAGGAGCTACCTGTCTACAACCTGGCCCATTTAGTCCTCATTTAATCCTTGTGCTGTGATACTGCTTGCCCCTTCCCTGGGTACCTGCAGCAGTCTGAGCAGGCTGTTGTTGCACTAGCTGTTTTTGTTTTTTAGACTGTGAGGGCAGGGCTTGCAGGCCATAGCCCTAGGCTCTGTCTGTTGTACCTAGGCCCCTGTGTGGGCAGTGTTTTAATTTTTTTTGTTGGATTGTTACCCCCTTTTCTCCTTAATAAACCTTTATAAAACATAAAAAAAAAAAAAAAAAAAAAGGTGGTCTGCCTATCTTTCTTATTCAAACAAAGAATCCAGGGAAAAAATAAATTAGTGAGTCACACCTCACATTACCAAATAGGTGAGTCTATATTAAAGTATGGTGAACATTTATTGATATATCATTCACCTTTGTAGTTAACTGTCTCATCCGCCAGGATTTCTCATAAAATTGTTTTATCAATGAAAGAAAAGAATCAGTGCCCATCAGTTCCTTGATGGAGTCAAAGTCTGCTTTTCTGAAGTCCAGGCTCCATACTATTCTGCTCTCCTTTCTTTCTTTTGTCAGGATCTTGAACTTAATCATCTTATGGTCGCTGCTGCCCAACTTGCCATACACTTCTGCATCCCCCACCAATTCTTCTGAGATAATTGAATAGATTTGTGATTGATTTATTTAAAAAGTGTATGTTTATCACATAAATCAGTCCTATATTTATCATGAAAAAAATGTGTTATAAAATACATTAGATCATTATATCAAGTAAAATAATATTTACTGGATGAGAATAAAAACAGATTACAAATTGGTATGTACATATTTCACATTTTAATGATTAATACATAATATTAAATTGCTGTACAGCAAATGACCATATAATTGAAAGATTGTTTCATACATCTGCACAAAGGTAAAAAGTTCTGGTTGCTTATGCAATCTTAACTGTCATTTCTCAACTTTGTGGGGGCTAAATCAAGGGGAAGTTTTCTGCCTCTCTGCCCTTGCAATATTTGCAACTCCAATTGAATTTATTGCCTACCCACCCCTCATGCAAATTTGGACAGAATGGAATTCTTACCTTTTCCTTGGCATAGAATCGTAAAAAAGTAGGGCTGGAAGGGTTCTCAGGAGGTAATCTAGTCCAGACCACTACTCAAGGCAGAACAATGCCTACCTAAATGATCCGAGTCAAGTGTCTGTCTAATCTATTCTTGAAAATTTCCAGGGAGATTCTTCACTTTGGCTAGGTAGCCTGTTCCAATGCTTAACCACCCTCATATTGAGAAAGCTCTTCCTAATATCCAACCTGAATTTCCTCTGCTGAACTTTGAGGCTATTGCTCCTAGTCTTGTCCCCTATGGCCACAGAAAACAGTTTGTCTTCATCCTCTTTATGATCAATCATCCTTCAGGTATATATTTTATTGCTTTATTGATGACACACAATTTTCCACTTCTGAAAAGCCTAGATATAAACGTTTCCATTTTCTAGCTGGGAAAACGCATTGAGCTATCAAGAGTGAAACAGTTTAAAACAGAATCAGCTGAGTATTTACACAAACTGAATGACTACCTCATTTGCAGAACTGCAGCCTCGCACTCATGATGTCTAGGTTACATCTGTATTGGATTTGATAGAAATATTTCCTTTATGTTTATCAGCCAGAAAATTAAGTGAAGCTGTGGAGTGGAATTGGTTGGGACTGTTTCATGTCAGATTTATTAAGCCTGTCATTAATATGCTTTTTCCTTTTTCTGAGTATATTAAATTTATGAGGACAAAAATAGATTATGGTCTAGATACCAACAATTAATGGAATCAGAGCCTGTTTCCTTGCTGTGGGCACTATGTATCTTAATAGCATGTTTGAATTTTTGGCTTATTGTTTGCCTTGGTTGGATGTTGCTGTTGGACTCGCTTTTTCTGCTGTAATCACAGACATTATTTCAGCTGACTTCTTCTCAACAATCAAACTAGTAATTATTAGACTGCTTGGTAATATATGTTTAATACTGATTTTACTATTTGTTCATTTAGAGGTTTATTCTTTTTCTGTTGTAAACACATTTTCCAGTTTTGTTCAAAATAGTGTATTCACTTAGGCAAACTGGCCCTGAATTCTAGTCTGAGAACAACAAGTTGCTAATTTTCCCTTTATAATTGTTTGATGGTTGCCTGGATTGTATTTTTTTATTTTCATAAGGGTACCCAAGCAATTTACTGAAAACAGTGCAACCGTTAAATAAATAATATCTGTGTTACAAAAACTAATCAAATGCCATAACCCGAATTTGCTAATGATCTTTTATTAAGTTTGTGTTGTTTCATGGGGACCCAACTACAAGTGTAACACTTATGCCAAATTCATGACACAACATGGTGTATGCAGAACCCATATCATTGTTCACTTCTAACTGTAGGTAAAGGAGAAATACTTAGCTGCTCTTTCCATTTGCTCACTCAAACTGTTTATATTTTTAAACCATTTCCTACATTTAATTGGTTACATCAGGTCACGTTGGAACAGTTAGCACCAGCTAACAAAACTTGATGAAGCCAAGGACACATCACTAGGACTGGATGCTATTTGATTCGATATTATATATGTGTTGTGTTACTCATTACTACTCCTCATGTGTTGCATGCCAAAATTAAAAGTCACACAGTTGCTCTTAAAGCGTTTCTAGGTATGGCCAGTGTTGCTCTTATGAGCACACCCAAGACTGTAAAATGGCAATCAAAGTACTTGGGGCACATACTGAAGAGGCTACATGAATTTTTTTCAGTTTTCAGTGCATGTCCCACCAAAGTGCATGTTTTCATGGTAGCATTCCTTATTAACCTGTCCAAATGGATTCTAAAGCAATCAAATGATTTCACTTATTCCTGACTGTCTTGTCTGCTATTTTTTATTACTTATATCTGGCATAAGTCTCTTATTATTAATAATGACTTTCATTGTTTTCTCTAATAGTAATAGTAACAACATTTTGTTTTTGTTGCACAGAAAAGGACACATTTAATGTTATTCCTTTTAAAATCTGCATTCATTAACTTTGTTGGTCTCTGTGGAGAAATGCTTAGGCATTTGGTTCATTATGTGTGACTCAACTTATTCTGTTTCAGTTTTAAAATTAGCAAGATTATATCACTGTCAAGCCTCATCTCTGGCTTTCATTATGATTGTAAATTTCAAATGAAGGCTTTCTTGCTGCAAGAAAGTGAATGTCCATGAAAACAGAGGAGTGATTCATTGTTGTGATTAAGAGAAACAGGATCTCTTATTCATGAATACAAACATAACCTGTAGCTTATAATTACTGGCATTATAATTACTATTAAGAACATGGAATGTCATGCTGACTTAACACCATTATCATATACACAAAGTTTAGAGGAATACATAAGGGTCCAATGTGCTCTAACATCACATTGTAAATTATCCCTGTCTTCCTGTCATGTAGAATACTTCCTGTCCTCTGACCCTCTATAATTACTAATGTTAGTATCTCAGAGGGACTTTCTTCAAGTTCAAAAATCACTGTATTGTTTTAATTATTCAGTAAAAGACTGATTAAAATATGTCTGAGAGCAGTGCATATCTAATTCATAATTATACACATAAGTGATAAGCTCAATGGATTAGGCTATTTACCTCAAGGGATGTAACTTGAATCCAGCCTGGATCATAAGTAGATTTTCTGTAAAATATCTTTGATAAAAGGAGTGCTTAATATTTGGTGGTTTTGTCTTATATTTCACATTAGTTTAATAATAATTAGGAATAAAAAAGTTTATACTTTTTCACAGTGGTCTTCAGTAACTTCACCTTTTGAATAGATATTGTGCTATATATTTAGGCTTTATTAGTGTAAAAAGTATAAGAGGAGAAAACAATCCTTTGGTGAGCCTGGCCATGGCACTTGAACAGCAGGAATCAGCTACTGAACTTATTTACAGGCCCAAGTGGTTACATCAAATGGATAATAGCCTTGAACTGAAGTTTCACACACAAAAATACATGCCCAATTCCCCACTCTTAAATTATTCAAATCGAGGTGAAAGTCTGATGTCTGTAAATAAATGGGAAAAAAACATCAAACAACAGAGAACTGAGAATGAGGGAAGAAAATTAGTGTTATTAAAGCGTGCTCCTTGCGTCAGCTCATGTGTTAAGACCCTCTCAACAAATTCTATACATTAGTGTAGTTTGTAATATTTTGTTGCCTTTATATGCAGGAAGGTAGGGAGAGAATAATAGGGTGCCTGTAGAAGTATGGGGAGGCTACTCCAATGTGCTGTAATTACAGCATATTAGAGCAGACTTGATTAATTGTGCTGGAGCACACTAAATAGTGCACTCCAGCAGCCTCCACTTCTCTTGTATCAGCATTACCATGCTTCCAAATGGTGGCAGGGGCACTTTAACTAAAGCTCATTGAATTATTTGTGATCTTTCCTTCTCATTGTCAGGGATCGTGTCAGCCTGTCCACACTCCACATTTACTGCTGATCATCTTGGCCAATTCCTCATACACTTTTTTTCCTCCTGATCATCAGACCCCAAGGCAAAAGGTGGTTATCACTTTCAGGAAAAACAAGGGAATGTGGTCACTGTCTTTGTATCAACAAGCCCTGTCTCCTACACAGTGTGCATTTGTTGTTTTTCAATGTTCTTTAGTATCTGCTGCAATCTTGAAGAATGTAATAACGATCAAGCCCTTGGCTTAGCTTTATTTTTCCACTTCAGAAAATCTTGTTTTCTATACAGTAGCAAAACATCTGGACACAGTTGCCTTCTCAAATATGAAGAAGTAATCAGAACTTCTCATTTTTACAATGCTTTCCCCCTGGTCCAAAAGGAGAAAGTGAGAATACTTCTCAAGAGTGTACAAGGGAAACTGTTCCAGGGGTGTAGGTTGTAGCCGTGTTGTTCTAAGGACATAGTCAGACAAGGTTCTTTGAGTAAATCCGTTACCTTTTATTAGACCAACTCAAATAGTTAGAAAAATTCTTCTTTGCAAGCTTTTGGGTGCACATACCCTTTGTCAGGCTGAGGAAGCATCTGCATTTGGTCTGTGCTCTTCTTGGATGGAGTAGTAAGGCCAGTATGTAGTCAAAAAAGCCAGTCAGTTAAAATATAAATTGAGATAGTCAATAGGTGAGAGACAGGTGGTGAGAGGGGAATAATGTAACTATAGTCAATGGATGAGAGACAGGTTGGGGGGGAGGGAAAGAATATAGCTGGTAAAAAGTGGAGAGCTTACCTGGGGAGTCAGATGTTAGGCAGGTTATTTTTGAGGTTTTTTGAGGGGGTTTGAGGTTTTCTTCTCTAATGTTTCTTCATTATGGGAAGTTGTTAGGAATTGCATCATTTCAAGGGGAAGCTCTGCCACAGGACTCCCCAAAAAGAAGCCTTATTTGGTCTCCCTCCTTTAGGACCCCCTGAAGCTAGCCCTGGGGTGGCTTCTCAAGAGGTAAATGTCTGGCTCAGACCCTAGTACTTCTTTGTCTGGCTTCCTTGGCAATCCATAGCATCCACACCTGACAGCTCCTTCTTTTTGATCAGCTCCTGGAAAGGGCAGAAGTCTTTTCTTCCTCAAAAGGGCATTTGTGGTTAGAGTATCATGGCACAATAAGACTGTTTAGAGCTGAGCACCAATTTCCACCCCAGCTCCACCCTGAGTGGCAAATGTCTATTTAGTTCATTCCCACTGTAACGTATAGCACTTTAAGTAAAGTGCGATAGAGCACTTCTGCCAGGGACTTTTTGAATGTCTGTACTTAGCCTTACTGAGCAAGTGTACTTTTTATAGTTGGAAAAGTACAGCATCTCCAAAGCAAGACTAGATTGTTTTGCTATAGAACCTGGGGTGAATATATTTCTTCTCAAATTTCTGGTACTTACGAACTGAAACTAACTTTTTGGAGCAGAGCTGTGTTTTAAGAGAGGTGGGAAAAGGAAGAAATTGTTCCAGCTTCTTCATTGCAAGTCTTCCATGCATATTGGGTAGAGACCCAATGCAGCCAAAAAAGCCATACCAGTGTTTACCTCCCCATTTTCTACCTACCTCTCTAATTAGCCCCTGAGAGGATTGGAAGTAAGAAGTGATTTCAGATTTTCATAGATGTTATAGGCTCGAAGGGACCTTACAGATCATCAGGTCCAGCCCCCTTGCACATGGGCAGGAAAGACCACTGGGGGTTAGGTGGGCTTCAAGATGCTTTTTGAAAATCACCAGGGTGGGAGACTGTACCACCTCTGGGGGGAGCCTGTTCCAAACCCTAGGTACTTGACTTGTAAATAAGTTTTTTTCCTTATGTCTTGTTTGGTTTCTACTGAACCTACCCTGTTGCACATAGTATGTGAGTATATAGATCTTAAAGTTTTTGGTATTTTCAAATATGCCTCATATCCCACTTCCCAATTTTTCTACAAGTGTCTGATTCAAAATAAAGAAAGGGGAATGTAAGCCCTATATTAGGTAGGGATTTTTGTGGGTTTGTTTGTTTTTTTAAAGGAATGCTCTTTAGCTTCAATCACTTCCTGGCCTTTAAAGGACAAAGTAAATAGTCATAAGTGAAAAATGATGCGTCTATATTTTTCTTAACCAGAAATTACATGCTTTTGAAATCAAAGATCATTATTTTTTCTTAGAGTATTTCAGTTTTTCAGTATTTTAATCACAAACAGGCCAGAAGTACCATTCATTTTGGTATGTCCAGCAGTTATCCAAAGCTCTGGCAAGGGTAACTAAAATGAAAAATGATGGGGGAACCTCATGTCAGGTAAACCCACATGTTTTTTTTGAGCTTCATAAAAAAAAAAAAAATAAACAAAAATTGTCTTGGGTCATCAGAACATTGTTACTTATTGAACAATTTTGCCCCCTGCAAAAAGGAGGTCAATTTTGTTTTGTTTTTTTAATTATATATCTGTATCACTTTGGAAAAAATGTATTTGGCAAAAAAAAACATAATTTTAGATAATCCTATGTCCGGAAAATTCTGACCTACCCCAGTAACATTCCCTTAGCTTCCAGATGCACAAGAATATATTTAATATATTTCATCTAGTATTTTTCTACTCAACCTGGTCAGTTCATTTCTTCCAGAAAAAATATACAAAAATAGATAAACCTTTGTAGTGAGCTCTGTTAGAACAAGGGTCAGAGCTGTGTGCCACAGCAAAGGGGTTTTGCCATTTAAATAACCAGGAGAGGGAATGAATGAATCTAACTATTTTGAGGACTTCAACTATTAAAAATTATCTGATATCATAAGACAGATACTATTTCAAAGGTCACTAGTGAAAACCAAAAGCTTTGAAGGCCTTAATCCTGCAACTAGATATCTTGATGGTAGATTGTTTTGCCTGGATTGTGTGGCATTGTTCCATGGCACCAATGCTACATCAGCTGCTTTGATTTCAGCATAAAGCCCTGGATGATTTGACACAATTAAATGTTTAAAATAATGGCAGTGAGGAAACATTACTTGAAACGTTTCAGGCTAGAAAGGGTTGTTTTTGGATCAAATTCTGGGCAAAGAAATGTATTGGTTCTCATTTTATCTGACCCAGTTTGTTCATCCCTAGCTTTATCATAGAGATTTTGTATGGTTCAGATCTGATTATTCCAAGGCATGCTTGTTAAGCATGGAGGCTTTGATTTAGGTATTAAAATGCCTTGTCAAGCTAGATCTTCATCTATATCATTAAGGATATTCTGATCAAGCCTCTCCAGTTAGAGATTTTTGATAAAGTGGGAACTCCCTCGAGAAGGAAGAAGTGGAAGGGAGAGGATTTTATTAGAGTGTCTTTCAAAGGAAAATCTCTGGCCTCTTTTTGCTTCTAGTTAGCGTAGCCAGCATCCTGAGAAAAAAAACAGAGACTTTCAACTCTTTCTTTCCCCTCCTCTTGCCTTCTTGTGAAAATTATGGTGAAAAAAAACCAAACATTTTTACACTACAGCAGTGGTATCCAATCTTGCAGCTTCATGGGCCAGAGGAGAGGTGCAGGGTCAATCTGAGGGCCAGATCCTGAATGGGTGCAGCTCAGGATGCCAGCCTAACCCCATGTGCCTGGATCTGGCTGCAGTTGGTTGGTTGGATTTGTAACTCAGGATCATGTTATCTGTCCTGTGGGGCTATTCTACAAGTTCACAAATTTGGCAGCAGGGGCCATCACTTAATGCCCCCATCTCAAAATGTCCAGACCCTGGGAGAGTTCTGTGGGCTGGAGGACACAGCTCTGCAGGCTGGGTCCGGCCTGTGGGTGAGAGGTAGAGCAACACAGGAAGCAACAGCATTGTCTATAGACAAGTTTGAACCCTGTGTCTGGATCTGTCAATATGTAGATTGGATATGAAACTAAATGAGACTATAGTATCATGTCTTTGGGAGGGGACAGTAGCAATTAGGGTATTTTTGTATTTCTCTATAGCTATTGGCTATTACATTAAAATTATGGTCCACACAAAGCATTTCTATGCTAATTTTCCTAATCCCAAATTACTTTTTTAATGAGCTAGGGAACAAGGAGTATAAATTACCTAAAGTATATTTTCTTGGGTTACTGAAGCTGCTATATACAGACACATTGCAATTCCAGGGACAGGTGCAATTAATAGTTTTTCCTTCCCCCATGTCACTGCCAATAAAAATAAATTGGAAGTAAAAATCTATAGATTTAGGTGTAGAAAATAAATTTCTGTCTTACATGATGAGAGCAATGCTATTTATTTTCCCAGGAGGGTCTCACTTAACTAAAATAGAAAATAAGAACAAACAAGCAAACAGGAACAGACCACTGAAATAAACTCTTAATTGGAGTCACACAAACAAACCTTAGATAACATCTAGAAATGTCAACTTTGTAAGTGTTCATCTGGTCTTATGGGAAGCTAGTAAAAATGGTATATAGGAAGAACAAAAATGTCCAGTAAGAAAAGCCACTGTAAAACTGTCATTTATTTCACAGTTCTTTTCCCTTGGGAATGCTTGGCTTTAGATCCAGAGCTAAACATTCAAATGAATATCTCTGACTCATTGAAAATTAATATTTTTCATTACCATATATGATGGCTGATAAGCCAAGGAATATCCCAGCTTGCTTCAACATATTGGTAGGCATATGGACAGACAGAAATGGAGATTCAGGAATGCAAAAGAACTGAGGCCTGTCTTTGCCCCAGGGCTGTTGTGTGGCAAGATGGGGAGGTCCAGTTTCAGAACCTTATTCTCCCCAGGCTGTGTTGTCACAGGTTAGAGAAGCTCTTGGAATTACCACATGGAGACTTGATTCTGAAATGCACTGACATCAGTTTTACTGAATACAGGTGTCTAGGTATATACAGATGAGCAGATCAACAGGAATGAAGTAAAACGACATAAATGGCTGTGGGAGACAGAGATGTAGCATGTGTGAAATGTTGATGTTCAAAATAAGGTTTTCTAGTGCAATTTTTTTACCATTTCGAAATTTTATAGTTGTGACATTTTTTCAGGGGTTTGAAGGCAGCTAATCTAGACTTTGTTTTTAAAATATGGATAGAACAAAGGGAAGATAGGGCAACATACAATGTTGTTCACATGCATTAATACATTATATATGCAGACACACATGGCAAATGGATATGTATTTTTTGTTTCTCTAAACCTACTACAGGAATATGTTCTGGAATCTGCAGCCAGTACTTTAACTGAGGGATGGTGACTGGAGCCACAGCCCTGGGCAGTGCCTTTGTTGAGGTGGGAGAGGAAGAGAGGGAGCACACACAGTAAAAGCAGCTGCTGCCATAGTGGCAGCTGGCCACCTTGCCATAATCGGCATGGCAGGAACTAGCACTGGCCCGTGCATTGGCAGCTGCCCTGAGTGTGGACCTGTCCTGCTACATCTCAGTCTGCAGCCACAAGATCCAGCTTCCAGTCATTTTCAGCAGGGTTTTGCTTTTCTTGCCATGGTTTCATCCATGGCTGGCCTCTTGAGTACAGTTAAGGGTTCTTGCGTACAGTTAAGACCTTGTAGATCTGTCAATCCAGACTACTTCGTGGTTAGACCCCTAAGATAGATATCCATACCTGAATATGTAGTTTGATGTCAAAATCTGTGGGTTTTTATGTTTAAATATGGCTCAGGACCTTCTGAAGTAACCTATTTATTTAGATGCCTAACTAGGGATTTAGGAGCCTGCTTTACATCTTGGCCACTGATCAATGCTGTGTCACAAATTCTTGCTATATCACCGCCCTATCAAGTCAGCAAGCCTTCTGGGTACTGAAGTTCAACCAAACAGAGCAAACAAATAACTTTACATATTACAAAGCAGAATTTAAAGCGAAGCAAGGTTTCTTCAAATTCTTGTCAAATCAGCCCCTGTGTAATTAGTTTTCATTCAAGAAGATTTTTTTTTTTTAACATTTTAATAGAAACATTTCTCTATGTAGAAATTAAAAAATAATTGTCTTTCGGGATTTTTTTTAAGAAAATAAAACAAATGCAAGGGATGTTCTCACCAACATTTAGTCATAAAACTTCTGCTAACAAAAATGTACTGGGAAACTAGAAGCTTCACTGTCTCCCAAGCAGCACCCCCACTTTCTTTTGCTGTGTTTATTTTGTTAACCTATCAATAAATGTTAGTTAAACTAGTAAACAGGGGGATTATTGTGGGTAGCCTGGCTAGTTCACAAACAGCAGGCGTTGAAAGGATCCTTGATTGGCTGTTGTAGAATAAAAGGAATCTTTCATTTAAGAAAGGGATTTACTGAGAAAGGGAGGTAGTGTACAAATAAGGAGTGTTTGCAGTATACTAAATAACAATGAAGTGAACTTTATTAAACAACTCAATACTTGTTACAGCAGAAGGGAGTAGGGAAATTTTCCACCAACATTATATATTTAATGAACAAAATGTTCAGCACTTACCTCATCCCATTTTCCCTTTCACTTCTTTGCACCTCCTACAAGATTCTTGGCAAGTTAGCCTTGGGTACCTCAAAGGGATTTTTAAGAGCCTAGAAAAAGTTTTAACTGTTCACATTTATTGATGGCTTTGGACGTGAAAGTTAAAAATCTGTTGTGGTTATGGTTGAACTGGCTTGGCCCTTTAACCATGGATACCCATGTTTAAACTGATCCTCTGAAAGGCAAATGAGAGAAGTACTAATGAAGTAATGAGCTATCCCAGCAAATGATGCTCTGGCCTGTACCCAGTAATGAGCTTAACACCTGGCAGACAATGCAAACGGCACTAGAAATTAGCTCCTTTTAGTTTCACTGTTCCCTGTACTATAGGACAAGACTTAAATTCAAAAGAAGCCTACTGTTTTTACATATATGCACATTCTTCTCTCTCTCACTCTCTCTCTCTCTCTCTCTCACACACACACACACACACACACACACACACACTTTGAATCTGTGCTATTTTACAGTACAATGTGCTTATTCATAAGAGAAGTCCATCCTTTCTGAAGTGCTATAAAAGGCAGATTATAGTCCCCTTCCTCACTATCAAAAAGAGGAATGGCCAAGGTGAATTTTAACTCAGTACAAATTTGAAGTGCTTAAATATTTTGACTCCACATGTTATATAATGTGTTTTTAAATCACCCAGACCCTCCAAAATCCTTTTGTCTTACCCTGTAATTTATGATACACCACAGCATATCTAGTGGGGTGCAGCAGTACAGTTGCACCCCCTTTTGACCATGTGCTACATGAGCAAGAAGCTCAGAGTTTACTGGCATGTTAGGCACAACTACTGCCAGAAGCTCTATTTGTACCCTGAGCTCTCTGAGGGCTCACCAGATGTTTGGCATGGGCTCTGGGTGGAGCTCTTGCTTTCACTCAGCTCCAGAGCCTGGGGAGGGAGAGGGAGGTAGCACCACTGCTGTTCACCCTTCCTCTCCCTCCTCTTCCCCACCCCTTCCCCCTTGCTGAATTCAGCAGCAGGGGACAAGTGGCTGTGGTGGTTCTCAGTCCCTAGGCATTGGAGCTGTGTGAAAGCAGGGGCTGAGCACTGCTGCCACTTGTCCCCTCTTCACTTGCCTCCTCTTTTCCTCCACTGCCAAATTCAAGGGAGGGAAAGAAAGGGCAAACAGCAGTGGTGCTCCCTGCTCTGAGTTTGCTGGCATCCAGAATAGAGGTGGGTGGGATATGGTCACACCCCATTTGGTAGTCTGCATTTCAGTGAGTTATTTGGTACATGTGTACTACATTCCCAAAAGGGGTGCGACCTCATCCCCCACACACCCTACCGCAATCCTAAATCCATCCATGGCACTACAGGGTGAAGATTTTTTATTTGACATAATGCTATTTAAGCTCATGTAACATAATGTATGTGAAACCATTAAGGGAATAGTCACTAGGGGTGCATACGGAGGAGCACAGATGTGCAGCATATGGTGCCATTGACATGTCTGCAGTGCTATACACCACATATGCAGGTACTCCCCATGCTGCTATCTTGCAGTATGGGTTGGGCAGGCGGGGAGTTTGACTCCTAGAGATCCTGGGGTCAAAAAAACCCACACCAAAAAAAAGCCGGGAGGCTCATGTGGCGGCAGCACGTGCCACCCAAAACCAAAGCCTGGCCTGTTGGAGCCAGGCCTCAGCCTCCCCTGCCCCACCTGGGGTAACCTGCCATGCACCAGAGAGCACATGGCAGAAGCATTCCCCAGAGACAAGAAGCAGTGGTACAAGGTGTGCTGCTGCTACTTTTACCCAGGGAAAAAAATCCACACTCATCTGGACGTGCCCTAGGGTTTCAAATATCAAAATTTAGAATGGAAAAGTAGTGTTTGTAAACAGATCAGACATTTTTACCCCATACTAATATAAACTTACCTGTTGGCCCCCATCTTTTCTTTTTATGTCACTGCATTCTTAGTAGAGATAACATGAGCACTATGAAGCTTCAAACAACAATATTTCCTTTATGGAGAAACCCCAAATAACATTTGAAAACCAAACTAGTATTAAATCCTCTGGAAAAGAATTGTTGAAGTAAGACGTTCAATGGCAATAAGAACATGTCAGGAGATTGAACCAAAATATCATTTTCCCCTTCTCTCCAAGACTTGTGGAGGATTGACTCAAGAATTGAATTTAACAGAAATCAGTGAAATAAGGTAGTGGCAATGTCACAATTGATGGTGTGCTTAATTAGTCATCTTAGTGGGAATTGTTGAAGCATCTTCAAATACTTGAGGTTCTTTGTCATTTGTTTATGCATATAGGTGTCAGAATATGGACATATGAGCAATTGACTGCAACATAAAATAGGGTGGGTCTGCTCCACTATAAGTACTAGGGCTGTGCAAAGCTTTGGTCCCTGATTCGATTAAGCCCAATTCAGTGGCCAAATCTCCAAATCCAAATCGAATCAAGAAACCCTTTAATCTCTCTGAATCAAATCAGAACCCTCCTAATTGTTTTGGAGAAATTCAGAAAGATTTGGTGATTCGAGCATAGACACAACTTTAAATGTTTTTTCTACATACCTCAAGATACCAGGTGGCTTCTCAATGCTGAGATGCTGGGGTGGATGGAGCATCCCACAGGAGCGCAGGGGGCTCCCCAGCATGCTCAGCAGTAGATCCGGGGGTGGACCTTCTGGTCCACTTCTGGGTCCACCGAGGAGCATGCAGGGGGGCCCCCCACGCCCCTCCAGCTTGGCAACTGGTGCCTCCTGAGTCTGGGGGGGCACCTGGGGTCCCCCTGCAGCAGATCACTGAGCTGGGGGGAGCACAGGAAGGCCCCCCTGTGTGCTCCCTGGCAGACCTGGAAGTGGACCTGAATTACTTCCAGTTCACTTACAGATTCACCACCAAGTATGGGCCCCCCCACACACACACACTCCTGTGGGACGCTCCTTCCACCTCATCATTGCAACATTCATAAGCCGCCTCTTGTACCCCAAGGTATGTAGAAAAAACATTTAAAGCTGCGTCTATGGATGAATCGCTGATTCTCCAAATCAGCATCAAATCTTCAGATTTGGATTCAGCCAAATCCAATTGGGACAGTGATCCGAACCAACAAATCAAATCACTGTTCCCGATTCAGGCCGAATCTGAATCCGAATCAAATACGGCCCATTTTGCACACCCCTAATAAGTACCAGCATTCAGTTTTACCTCACTGTAAGTGGTCACTTACACCACAGTGAAGGAGAGAAAGCTACCATGAGTTAGTTTGTATGTACTATAAAATAAGTATACCTACAAGCAGTTATCAGAGAGAAGTTTGTGTGTGTGCTGAAGCCCCTTTTCCTTTCATTCTGTGGTAAATTGTTTATATTCTATTCCATTTAATGGTTTTGTATTTTTGAATATATGAGAAAAGATAATACCAACCATTTCTGCTTTCAAAGTATTATATTTATGAATTGGTGGTTTTTTCTGCTCCTTAATTAAGAAGGTGACCCTAAACTGTAACTTGATCTGAGACTGAAAAGATTATGTACAGGTCCATGCAGTATTGACTGCTGTGCTCTAGTCAAACCTTCTCATGTCTGTTTTGTAGTGTTACAGAGCCAGACTTTCTGAATTGAGGACATTGAACTTCCTCCTTATTGATTGTTAATTGTCATTGCCAGAGATTGATAAGTGCAGACTTGCTCAGTTTTCTCTCAGTTTGATGGCTATGACCTTTTCAAGTAGTTTTCTTCCTCTAAGAATTGAGTTTGAGTTACAAATTTGCCACCTCAGAGCAAAGTTCCAACTTATTACATTATACTAGCATGACCACTTTGTCTGCTTGATTCAGACAACAAAATTATGTACCAGAGGGAGGAAGCATTATGAAATAGCACACCAATTTAATGCCCCAGAAAACTTAGATTTCACAGTACCATGCTCTCAAAGCAAAGTAAAACCAACATTTGCAGAGGTAAAAGCTTGAGAATGCTTCAGCTGTTATATAGTGGGAAACTGCTGAGCATGTGGGAATTGTGTCTGTATATAAATATTAAATACCAAAAAACTGTGCAAATCAACCCCTTCCAATGTTTACACGCTGACAAAACTGAGAAGTTTCATGTTAAGACATGCTTTAGCTCATGCTGCTTTGAAAGAAAAGGAAGGTTAGTTAAGGACAGTGCTAGGCTTAACTTTGATGTTTCAAGCTTTTTTTTAGTCACAGAGCCCACATGGTATTTAAACATAATTTCTGGTATTTAATTTCCTTGGTGGTTTCCTTACAATAAATCTTTCACGGAAGGTGCTACAATTATAATATTATTTGTCTGGGGTTATTCCAGCTAAATACATATTAAGTAGTGTTTTGAAACCTGTTTCATTTCCCTTAAAGATTCTGGTCACTTGGGTAGAGGATCAGGCAGATTATTAAAAATATGTATTATTGACCCAAGTGAACATGCATTGCATACTTTCATGAAATACATAATTAGACATTTTAAATAAAAATATATGTAATTAGTCTGAAGGACTAAAATGGCATACAACATAATTACAGGTTATAGTATAGATATTATATGTTCTTATCAAAAATGATTTTTAACCATATTATCATACTGAAAGTTACCAAGATCAGTTGGACCACAATATCCACTGTCATGGACAAGTATTATTGTCTTGGATGAGTATAAACTGCTCAGGAAGGACGGGCAGGGGAGAAGAGGAGGAGGAATTGTGCTTTATGTAAAAGAGCTGTTTGATTGCTCAGAGCTCCAGCATGAAATTGAAGCCTGTTGAAAGTCTCTTGGTTAGGCTCAGAGCAGAAGGCAACAAGGGTGGCATCTTGGTGGATGTGTGCTATAGACCACCAGACCAGGATGATGAGGTAGATGAGGCTTTCTTTAAACATCTCCCAGCAGTTTCCTGATCATAGGACCTGGTTTTCATGGGAGAATTCAGTCATCCTGACATCTGCTGGGAGGGCAATACAGCAATGCACAGGAAGTCAAGGAAGTTTTTGGAAAGTGTTGAGACAACTTTCCAGTGCACGTGTTGGAGATGTCAGCTAGGGGCCATGCTCTTCTTGACCTGCTGCTCAGAAACAGGGAAGAATTGGTGGGGAAGATAAAAGTGGATAGTAACTTGGGCGGCAGCAGCCACAAGATGATTAAGTTCAGGATCCTGAAGAAAGAAAGAAAGGAGAGCAGCAGGGTAAGAACCCAGGACTTCAGAAAAGCAGACTTTGATTCTGTCAGGGAACTGATGAGCAGAATTTCCTAGGATACCTGTCTAAGAAGGAACAGAACAGAGGAGAACTGGTTGTACCTTAAAGAAACTTTACTAAGGGAGCAGGAACAAACCATCCCAATGCACAGAAAGACTAGCAAGTATGGCAGAAGATCCACATGGCTTAGCAGGGAAGTCTTCAATGAGCACAAAAGGAATCTTACAAAAGTGGAAACTTGGACAAATAACTAGAGAAAAGTATAAGAATATTGCTCAGACATGCAGGGATGAAATCAGGAAAGCCAAAGGTCAACTGGAGTTACAGCTAGCAAGGGAAATGAAGGATAACAAGACAAGTTTCTATAAGTATGTCAGCCACAAGAGGAAGATCAGGGAAAGTGTGGGTTCCTTACTGAATAGGGGAGGCAACCTTGTGGCAGATGATGTGGAAAAAGCTGAAGTACTCAATGCCTTTTTCACCACAGCCTTCCCAGGCAAAGTCAGCTACCAGATACCTGCACCTGGCAGCACAATTTGGAGAGGAGGTGAGCAGCTGGCAATGACAGAAGAACATGTTAGGACTATTTAGAAAAGCTAAACATGTACAAGTCCAGACATGATGCACCCGAAGGTGGTAGGGGAGTTCACCAGTATGATTGCAGAGCTGGTGACCATTATCTTTGAAAACTCATGGTAATTGGTAGAGGTCCTGGATAACTGGAAAAGGGCAAATGTAGTGTCCATCTTTAAGAAAGGTAAGAAGGATGATCTGGGGAACTACAGACCAGTCAGCCTCACCTCAATCCATGGGAAAAGCATGGAGCAGGTCCTCAAGGAATCCATTTCAAAGCACCTAGAGGAAAAGGTGGTGATCAGGAACTATCATATTGGATTCACCAAGGGCAAGTCATGCCTGACCAACCTGATTGTCTTCTATGACAAGATGACTGGTGCTGTGGAAGCAGGAAGAGCAATGGACATACTATACCTTGACTTTAGCAAGGCTTCTGATACAGTCTCTTACAACATTCTCTCAAGCAAGCTAAGAAGGTATGGGTTGGTTGGATGAATGAACTGTAAGTTTGATAGAAACTTGGCTGGATTGTCAGGCTCAGAGCTTAGTAATCAATGGCCTGATGTCTAGTTGGCAGCTGGTATCAAGTGGAGTGCCCCAGGCATCAGTCTTGGAGCCAGTTTTGCTCAATATCTTCCTCAGATATTGACCTGGAAGATGGGATGGAGTGCAACCTGAGCAAGTTTGCAGATGACACCAAGCTGGAAGGAGTACTAGATGCCCTGGAGGGTAGGGCTAGGATTCAGAGAGACCTAGACAAATTGGGGAATTGGTGCAAAAGAAATTTCATGAGGCTTAATAAAGACAAAGTCCTGCACTTAAGATGCAACAATCCCATGCACCAGTACAGGCTGGGGACTAATGTGCTAAGCAGCAACTCTGCAAAAAAGGACACAGGGTCAGGGATGGGGCAGCCCTGCATGCTGATGCCCCATCCCCCACCCAATACCTGACCCACACTGCTGTCTGTCCTCCACCTGACCCTCTATGTATGCTGATGCCCATCCCACACCTGATCCCTGGCCCATGCTGCTACCCCATCTGATTGCAAAGTGCATTGCTTCCCCTCTCTGCCTGATCCCCTGCTGTCAAACCCTAGCCCTGGCTCCTGACCACGCTCACCACACTGCTATTGACTCTGACTACTAACTCCAAGAAGCACTGGTAGCCACAGAAGTTCCAGTTTCAGCTGCAGGTTCAGGTCTGGGCTGGAGACCAGCCAAAGAGCTGGCACTTGAATCCAAGATGAAGCTATTTTTCCCCCATATTTACTGAGAGAAAAATCCTTGTCTCAAGTTCAAGTAAATACAGTTATTTTCCCTACTTCTCTGAATAGGTTCTCCTTTGGCTTTCGTCTTTGTATGTAATTATATTTGACATAAAAAGTATAATTTCCCATGAGACAATACACTCCATATTTAAGAAGGCGGCATTAAAATAAAAGTAGTTAACCCTTTGGAAGCAATATACACATATTTAGAACATTCATTTAGCTGACAGTCTTGCATATTTGCTCAGAATTTATTTTAATCTAAAAAGATTTCAAGCCTCTCCTCAGGTAAACGCCCCAAATTTCAGTAGGTGCAAATTTCAGCTGAGAGTTAACATTTGACTCCCAATATTTGACTGACAAGGACAGAGAAAGTGTCAAGATTTGCTGATTTTCAAGACCCAGGCTTTTCCTTTCCTTGTGGTTGCCTTTTCCACTTATTCCCTTCCTCTTTTTTCTCATGGCAGTTTCCTCCCTCTGTACACCTTCTCTTCCCTCAAGCTTACCCTTAGCAAAATACATGTACTGTTTGTTTAAATATGTACAGGAATCCAGCCAGGAAGAAGATATGGAAAATTAGCATGCAATGATATGATTATGTATTGTATCATACTGCATACACAGAATGGGACTGAATTACGACTGAAACCTCAATTTTGGCATTTCCTGACTCTTTTAAGTACTTAGTTTTGGAACACTGATGCTCTTTTAAAGAAGGTTTCTGTATGTAATATCCTGAGATTGTAAAGTAGAAATTAAAAAAAAATGCCATTCCACCTTGTGGAATCCTATTGACATTCATCGTTAATTTGCAAGGTTGTTAACTTTAGACCTAATACAGAGTTCATAGATTCATAGATTTCATAGACATTAGAGCTGGAAGGGACCTCGGAAGATCATAGAGTCCAGCCCCCTGCCCCATGGGCAGGAAGTCAGATGGGGTCATAGGATCCCAGAAGAAAAACATCCAGGTTTCTCTTGAAGGCGTTCAAAGTATGTGCTTGAACCACCTCCGGCAGCAGGCTATTCCACACCTTAGGGGCTCAGACAGTAAAGAATTTCTTCCTTATGTCCAGCCTGAAACAGACTTGCAGGAGTTTATAACCATTCGACCTTGTCATCCCTTGGGGTGCTCTGGTGAACAAACATTCCCCCAGATCCTGGTGAATACCCCTTATAAACTTATAGGTGGCCATCAGATTGCCCCTGAGCCTGCACTTTTCCAGGCTGAAGAGTCCCATGGCTTTCAGCTTCTCATCATAAGGTCTGTTTTCCTGACCTCTGACGATGCACGTGGCTCTTCTCTGGACTCTCTCAAGCTTCTCCACATCCTTCTTGAATTGTGGAGCCCAAAACTGGACACAGTACTCTAGCTGTGGCCTCACCAAGGCCAAGTACAATGGGAGAATGATGTCCTGGGATTTGCTTGAGAAGCATCTATGGATGCAAGCCAGGGTTTTGCTTGCTTTACTAGTTGCAGCATCACATTGCAGGCTCATGTTCATCTTGTGGTCAATCCTGACCCCCAAGTCCCTCTTGTCCGTAGTGTTAGCCAGAGTAGCACTACCGAGCCTATAGACATGCTGCGGGTTTTTCCTCCTAAGGTGGAGAACCGTGCATTTTTCAGTGTTAAACACCATCAAGTTCTCATCCGCCAACTTACTGAGCCTGTCAAGGTCAGCCTGAATTGCCCCCCTGTCCTCAGGTGTGGATGCTTTACCCCGAAGTTTGGTATCATCAGGGAACTTGGCCAGTCCACTTCTGCTTCCAGTGTCCACATCATTAATGAAGAGGTTGAACAAAATAGGTCCAAGGACAGAGCCTTGGGGGACCTCTCTGGTCACAGGGCACCATGACAATTGACTTCCGTCAACCACCACCCTCTGGGTCCAACCATGGAGCCAATTCCCCAGCCAGTGGATCATGGTGGACCCAAGGCCACAGTTGGCCAGTTTTGCCAAGAGATGATCATGGGATACCAGATCAAAGGCTTTTTTAAAGTCAAGATATATGACATCAATCTCTTCCCCCTTGTCCAGGTGATAGGTCAGCTGGTCATAAAAGGAAATGAGACCAGTCAGTTAAGAATGGTCTGTTTGATAATCTTTTCTAAGACCTTCCTTGGGATAGAGGTCAGGCTGATGGGCCTGTAGTTTGCCAGATATACTTTCCTCCCTTTCTTGAAGATAGGCACCACATTGGCCTTCTTCCAATCATCAGGCACTTCACCAGAGTGCCAGGAGCTCTCAAAGATCCATGCCAGGGGCTGGGCTATGATGCTGGCCAGCTCCTTGAGTACTCTGGGGTGTAGATTATCAGGGCCGGCTGATTTAAAGGTGTCCAGCCTCTCTAGGTGTTCCTTCACGAGGTCAGCATTTCTCCATTGAGCTACCAGAAGGCACTCAGATACTACAGTGATGACTGCATTATAATGTTCATACAGAACAGAATCTTCTATGTGGAGCAGTGGTAGAAGAAGAAGAGACATAATTATGCTGTAAGTTTAGCAGGTGATAACAGAGGTTTGCCAAGTCTCTTAGAAATCTTGAGTTCCCAGGTTCAGGAGACAAGTGTGCTCTAGAAATAACAGAAACTTCGACTTAGTTCTTTATCTAAGTTTCTCTGCCATTGCCTTTTATTTCCCAATCCCTTGTCCACCCAATCTCAGTCCCAGTTGTTCCCTCCTCTTTCACCAACTACCATTCCTGTACATTCCATTCCAATTTATTCTCACTGATTCAACCTCCTCTCTGGTCTGGCTTTTGACTCCATAACATTAATTTGGGCAGCTAGGAAGGACCTCCATCCTCCTGCTGTAAAAGTATTTAGAGCTCAAGGTGAGTAGTCTTTCTGCCCTCTATTTTGGTGCCTAGCACCAAAGCCCTCAGCAGTTAGAGTAGCTCAAACCCTTCAGGTCTAGACTTGCAGGGTAGACAGAACTTTTGAAGAATTTAGCTGGCAAACTCTTTATAAATCTCTCCTGATTGTCTGGAGGGTTATAGTTGGCAAATTCAGGTCAGGAACACTAAAAGACACCGAGATGACTTCCTCACCAAATTTTTAGTCCTTTCCACCAAACATGTGGGAACCTAGTCATGTGCCCAATGCCTGCTCCAACACATGGTAATTAGTACACTCCAGTAGCTTTGGCATCATGTGTATTCAGCATCCCCATGCTTCAAAATGGTAGTAGGGATGCTTTAACCAAAGCTTATCTAACAACCTTTAGTTAAAGTGCCCCCACTCCCACCCTGGAGCATGTGCAAAATGGCAGCCGTCAACAGAACACAGATTCAGGATTTTGTTTAAACATGTGCAAACCAGCATATCTTCAATCTTCTTAGAAATGATTGAACAACTTTTTCTATAGCTTTCCAAAAAGACATTCTGCCAAGTTTAATATCCAGCATGGAAAATTCCAGTCCTGAACAGTTAAAATTTGAAGCTGTTTAGACATCTGGTCTTGTAATGAGAAATGGGTGGTAACCGTTATCTTAGACTGAACCAGTAGATCAAACAGCATCTAACCTAGTTCAATGTGCAAAAGAGAGGAAAAGCCCAATCAGGTATGAGAAGTTAGCTTGATAGAGTCTCCACCTACCTTACAGTCTTTGCAAGTAGTGCAAGTCTGAGTGACAAATGAGTACACAAAGTGAAGCTAGAATCCAATAAGACCAACCTCTCCAACGTGGACAGAATAAGGAAAGCCCTTAGTTTCAGAGATCATGTGCTGCACCCTATAAAAATGTCTGCCCTAGCTCATATTCCTCTCTGTTAATCAGATACAGTGACCCTGGGAGTTTTAGCTCAGGTGGTTCTTCTACAAGCACAGGAGTGTAACTCTGGAGTCTAGCCTGAGAGAATCAGTGAAAGATTGTCCTTAACCTATATGCCCAGCTCAGGAAAGTAATGGATATAAGGCAACTAATTGCTCCAGATACTTTGTACCCAATGGGTTCCAACATGAGAAAAGCAGCCTGATATCCTGTGCAGATAAAGTGGAGAATGTACTGGTCAGAAAATGAGATGAGCCAACAGAATAGAGCACAGAACTCAAGAACCAAAAAGAGAATGACGACTGAGAGTCACAGTTCTCTCCTTGGTTGGCCCCTGGGAGACCTAGACTCTCCCTGAGGGAAGGTCTAAATTTACTGTAGCCTTTTTCATAGCTGTTAAATCAGTATTAAAGGGCAATCTATTGCAGTCCTTTACATTATTAATTATTATTACTATGTTAGATTGGGGTATGTGGCTGATACTCCACCTGGCACTATGTATTTTTTTCTGAAAAAAAAGAAACCATACGAATCAAGAATATATTTCACAGCTTTTTTAATACTTTGGTTTTGAATCATATCTCATTTTAGAATGAAACACTTAAATACTTTTTCTGCTGTTTCTGTGACATCATTGGAGTAGCCATATTAGCCAGCATGTTTTTGATATTACCACTGCACTTTTTCAAAACTTTGTATACTTTAAAGCCCCTGTTCAAATGCTACCTAAAGCTATCTCAGGAAAGAGGCTGGAGCATGATGTATCACCTTTACTAGAGGGGAAGGATAGGAAATAAAAGAAATATGTGATTCACTAGAAGAATAGCTTTCTTTACCTCATATGGCTTCTCTTATCCCCTACAGCACTACTTTTTCATGTTATCTAGGATCGCGGTTATAGCCAAATGAAGGAAAGTTTTAAATAAATAAAGACATTGGTCTGTGATAGGTGTACAGGGTTGTGTAGTGCCTCTCTACTTGGCACTGGTTAGGCCTCATCTGGAATATCGTGTGCAGTTCTGGACTCCATATTTTAAAAAGAACATAGAGAAGTTAGACAGGGCTCAGAGACAGGCAACAAAAATGATCGAGGGCTTGAAAGGAAAATCGTATGAGGAGAGGCTGAAAGAGCTAGGCATGTCCAGCTTGCAGAAAAGGCACTTAAAGAGTGGACATGATAGCAGTCTTCAAATACTTAAAGGGCTGCCATAAAGATGGAAATTACCTTTTCTCTCTTGCTGCAGAGAGGAGAACACAGACCAGTGTCTTGAAGATGAAGCAAAATAAGTTTAGATTGGATATCCAGAAAAACTGTAAAACTAATGAGGCTGCGGAATAGACTGCCTAGGGAAGTTATGGGCTCTCCATCACTAGAGGTTGTTCAAGAAGAGGCTAGATAACCACTTGTCAGGGATGATCTAGGTATTTTCTACCATGGGTATTTCCCATATTTCTGGGCTGGCGAGCTGTTTCCCCCCACCACACACACACACACACACACACATACTTTTTCTCTATTATATGCAACAGGATGTTTTTAAGCCTCCTCAGAGCTGGGTGTTGGCTACAGCTAAGGCTGGGGACTTCAAATGAGGTGTCGATTCTCCTGCTCAAAACAAATCTGGAGGTTCTTGGCTAGAGGGTCTTGCCCCTCTACTCAGGGTCTGATTCATCACCAAGTTTGGGGTCAGGAAGGAATTTCCCCCCGTGGTCAGATTGGTATTGGACTGTGGTGTTCTTTGCCTTTCTTTGTAGCAGGGGTCATGGCCCTCTTCCCTGGGACATCTTTAGCATATATTGACAGCATTTTATAGAAGCAGGACATTGGCTGCCATGCTTCCCCTGCTTTACCTGTGGCAAGTTAGGGTGTTAGATCTATTTGGTGTCAGGGTTGTGGGTAGTTTTATGTAGAGTTTAGATTTTGGTTGTATGGGATGGTTTGAATAGGGATGATCCTGCCTCAGGCAAGATGTTGAACTACATGACTTCTGGAGGTCCCTTCCAGCCCTACTCCTCTATGAATCTATAGAGTAGGTGCTAATGCAACTGAGTAGGAAACACATTTTACCTTTTTTAGTTTTCTGTGAAGCATCGATCATGTAATGCTTTGATCCAGCAGTTGCTTATGTATTTGCTTATCTGAACTACTCTGAGTAGTCCCATTTATCACACCACTAAGGTTAAGTATATATGCAAATGATTATAGGATAGGAGCTTAAATGTTAACTGTTCTCATGTTAGGCTAGGCAATCCTCTAAAATATTCTACTGTAAATTGGAAGTAAATCAGAAAGATAGAGTAATGGACAAAATTAAAAAAAAAACAAAAAAACTAATTCCTCAATGCAAAAGAGCTATTTTTGCCAGTTTTACTCTCATCTAACAAACAACTATCTATTGATGATTTTGTTTGAAACTTTGAGGGGGTCTTCTCCCTTGCCCGTGCCTTATATCATAAATGATTGATAGGCTGGTGAACTTTTTAAATGGAGAATTCTTGCAGTGGTTTGATACTACCATCTAAAAAAAATTACTGGTCCATCATCTTACTCCCAATAGCTCAGTGCACTTAGTATCCATTAAAGAAAATGTATGTTTATTACTGGTCTTTGTTTTAATAAATTAAAGCCTATCTTCTCTTCCCTTGGTATAATGTTCCAAAGAAATGGCAATTGTGTTGAAAAACAGTTAACTTTATGTAAGGCAATTGTAATATGTATAGCATGTTGCTGAATTTTATCGTCTGAGCTATTTTCTCCAAAATTTAAGAGAGGTGTCAGTTTAAGATAGATACAGTTTTAAAACTGTAAATGTGAGGTTAGACATTATAGGCTACATATGCAAATGAGCTTATCTGCTCTAGCAAAATAGAAGACGTTCTCTACTACTAGGTTGCTAAACTGATAAATTAGTCTTTCAAAAATGAGATGAGCGTTTCATTGTGTGTTATCCACATGGCAGTAAGTTTTGTGTTACAGATTCTATAACATCTCTCTCTCTACAGAGGCACTTCTTACCATTAGTCACCCCTGCACCATAGTAAAAGGGGCATCAAACGCTCCTGCAGATGTGTGAAGATATCTGCTAAAGTAGGAAAGTTCCTAAAATGCCATGGGAGAAACAAGTGATCTGACTTCTTATCTCACTTACATTTACAAAGTTTTATGTCAAAAGACACTTGTTGAAATATAGGAAAGTCCATAAATCACCTCTTAGAATTAGAATGAACTGAACCACGATTCCGTGAGCTGTTTACGCATGTGTGTGACTTTAAACTGGTGTCTTAATCCTTGTAAAGGAAATACAATTATGTAGGCATAAAACCTTGCACTTTAAAATAGAAACAATATTGTTAAATAATATCCAAAGAAGGCTTTGTGAAGGAAAACAGAAATGTATAAATCTATTAATTATTGTAAAATGTGCCATGACTTCTTTTTTCCCCAATTTGTCTCCTGAATTTATCATGATACACAGGTTGCTTTAAATAGTCCTTTGTGTTATGTTACAGTCTTTTAATAATTCCCTTGTAAGTGAATTTTATGAAGAACATTTCCTGACATTTTGTTGAATATTGGATGCTGGTCATTTTGCATTTCTAGTGGCCACAAAGAGCATAGAAATGTGGCACTGCAAGGGAACAAAGGCCAAATTGGGTCATAAGAGCTATTTTCCTGTGAATATGATCATTTTCTGGCTCTTTCAAAATTCTGAAGGCCAGAGAAAGTGATTCTTGAGCAGATGTTTAAAACACAAAACCATCTATGACTATCTTAGTGTAACCAACAGAGGAAAGGAATATGTGTTAAAAACATTGAATAGAATTTATTTAATGTTTCACTCCTGAAACAAGCATTTCATGTAAAATGCATATCTCCCCAGGGGTAAAATCTGATCAGGCTCAATTCTGAAAACCTTATCCAAGCAAAATGCTCGTAATGATTAAGTAGTCCTGGAGTAGACATGTGGCAGATGATTCTTCAGGTCTTAACATAACAATATACTACTTAGAACACCAAACCAATGGAGAGAAACAGTCAAATTCAAGATTATAGCTGACCTCAGTGTGAAAAAAATTGAGGTTAATGTACCAATTTATTGCATATATTTTCTGGGGTGGTTCTTAACATGCCATGTAAAGCAAAGCAGGGCTGGTGATTATATGGTTTTCGTTCTCATTCCATTTTTCTTGAGCTACTTGTGACAAAAATTTCTCTTTTTTTAATGAGTTTAACCAGATTCTTACTAAATGAATAAGCAATCAGACAATAGAAATAAGTGTAGCAAACAACGAAAACATTACTACATATATAAAGTGTTCTGTACATATAATACTGTACTAAAATATAAATACATAATATATTTTTTTAAATGTTTGCACCATGTTAAAGCATTTAATTTATTATTTAAATATTCAAATGAAAGAGAACAAAGCTTTTCAGTAGATTTTCTCACCACTATTGCTGCAGTCATAGTAGGAAAGATGTGACATTTGAATTTCATCATAAATACAACATACCTGGGAAAAGAAAGCTACTAAAAGAAAAAATATATTGATATGCTCTTTATATCAGCTCATATACAAGCATGTGAGGTCACTTCTCATTGTGGAAACATATAAGATGCAGTAACATTTTGGGTTGAATATGTGCAGGCACTTTAGTTATCAACTAACTCTTTTCATTTAACAACAAGTAAATAACTTGTAGCTTTCAAACTCAACACAACATAAGTAAATCCCTAGTGCCACTGAAGTCAATGGGATTTATATAATAGATTTCAGGAGGGCAAGGATTTCACCCAAGTGTTTATCCAGTGAGTTAGAAAAACAAATCCCATCAGCTCAGGCCCTAGTTCAAGAACGCTTCCCTACTCAATATAACATTTCTACTTACTGAGTTCCAAAGTGATTTACACATATACAGTAAGTAAAATATATGTTAAATTCAGTACATATTTTTAACCGAAAAATGTAGACTGGGCAATACTAGCATATTTTGTAAATTCATGATAACTCTGCTGCATTGATTTTTCAAAAACTTCAATGAATCAGGGGCATAAATCTCATTTTTCAAAAGGGGCTTAGTCATTTGAGAAGTTATGTTTACATTGAAGCCATTGTTGCCATTGCAGTTTGTGTTGGCATATCCAAGTTAGCTTTGAAATGGGCAAGCTACTACCAACACTGTGTCTGTGGTATGAGGGAGCTCAGTATGGGTTAACAATTCGAGCATATACTCTGCTTTTTGGGTGAGTGTACAAGCCACACTGTTTCATGCTACCACAGCTATACTGCTAACTGTACCTGTGCTAACTGGTTCAAAGCTAGTCAGGGCTGACTACATGAATTTTTGTCAGAGATTGAAAGCACTATAGACATAACTTGCAGGCAGGGTGCAGTAGCCCAAGCAGAAGTTTTTTGTTACCTTAGCAGCTAAACTGCTTCAGGTACTCAAACTAGCTTGTTTAAACCCAGCTCAGGTATGTCTACACCAGTGGCACCCAAACTTCTGGCTCTGCTGGATGGATTAAGTACAATCTATACGCTACATTTAAGATGTGATTAATCATGTCTTAAGCTGTCACCTGGCCATATGTTCAGTCAAGTAAGTGTAATAAAAGGAGGAATAAACCACAAAGTTATTGTGATAAGTACTAACCATAGGTTAGTACTTATCATCACAAGGACTATCCTGCAGTGGCATTCTTTAGTGCACAGCAACACATGTGAAAATGCTGATGTGGCTGGCTGGGGCACAAGGGTGCTTCAGATCACACTGTGGGGCTAGCCTTGTGCATCCTTGTGCCCTAGTGAGCCCCTCTGCAGCAGATTGAGCTGGTCGGAGCAGTTCCAAGCTGGCAGGCTGACCCCCACAAGGCTTCCTGCCAGCTTCGTCTGCTTCAACCTGGCTCAACGTGCTATGGTCCTGGATGCATGTGTAACTGCAGCATCCAGGATTAATAAACTCCAACACAACTTCTGTATTTTATTTTTAGTAAGTTTATTTTTTCCTGATGATTCCACACCAAAACCACAGGGACTGCCATTTTTGCAGGGTTCTGGAAACTGCTTTTTTCCCCACTGTTTCCACAAGAAAACATGAAATTGCAGGTAGGGTAGCTCCCTATTCATAAATGACCTTTGGAAATACGGACTTCTGAAAATTTTCCAATGTCTGTCAAAATGTAGTGTAACTTAAGGCCAGACCAAATTAGGCTGTATTTCCCTTTTATTACCATTTAGCTGTATTCTGTATCCCACTGGACCTCATTTTTTGATTCACAAAGTTTTAGGGAATTGAAGCACATATCTGGAGCTTCAGGTTGCATATTGTCTCAGAGAAAGTGAAGTACTTCATGTCATGACAGTAATCATGCAAACAGTGTAGAGTTGCTTTCCGCCCCGTCCTCTTTTTGAAAACACTGCAGCACCAAAAGTTGAAGGTGAGGCTTGTAAGACAGGTAAGCAACTGAGTTGACTGCCACTGTCAGTTTGGGTCAAAAATTATGAAATGTTCATCTTGCTGAACATTGTAGTTTTTGTGTATTTTTAAGAAGAAAAAGTTCTAGAAGAATTATCCTAACATAGCATGAAATGGAAAACTAACCTCTTTATTTCCTAACCCACTCAATCCCTACTGTTCTAAGAGCAACACAACTCTCAACTCAAAATCAGTTATTTGGATGCTGACTGACTGTTGGAGAACTAATGATTTATAATACCAACAACAGTATCACATCCAATAGAATTTCACTATGACACACAGCAGAGCTACTAACATGATATGATTTGATTCACTGCATGCAAGTTTAATTGATAATCTACATCTTAAATGAGAAATGTCACTATGGTAAAGCTTCCTATCCAAAAGTACATTTGTGCACCTATATTCACGGACTCTTATTACAACCTGATTGCAAGGCAAAAAAAAGCATAATGCATACAATTTGTAATTTGCATGTGAATAGGGACAGTCAGAAGACAATGCAGCTGTGAATATAAGAACAGATGAAAGTCTTGGACACTGTAGAAATTGTCAAAAAGGAAAAATTGGCAATGGGGCTGGATGCATGATCAGAATAGACAATGTTTATTGAAAGTTGTTAATAACAGAATGGCAACCAAGGACAGCGGAAGAGAAAAGATAGGGGAAAAAGACTAGATGGATAGGTAAGGTTAAAAGGTATATTAGAATGCTAAAAGCACTGTGATAAAGGAGGACACTTGACTGCATTCCTAGAAAATAGTAGGACCAGAGCTATGTAGGACAGAGAACTTTGATCACAATAGTTTATAAAAAAAAGATGCGAGGGCCTTTAGACTGTGATGCTCTTTCCGTCTTTCCCCTCTTTGCTTTGCTTTCTCTTTGTTTTTAACTTTTTCTGTTAAATAGAAAAAATCATTCTCAATTTCCCCTGCGTAAAAGAAAATCATTCAGCATAGCGTGGCCCCCAAAACATCAGACACTATCAAACAATACAAGACACTGCCAAAAGAACCTAAATGTGTATTGTGATTAGAAATGTAGCTGGAGTGTTCTTTGACTTCAAAGATAATTTAAAGAGATTGGAGACTGGTTAAATTTCATCATTATAATAATTCTAAGGTGGTTTACAAATATAAATGATAAGAAAAGTGGCTTATTTTCAGATCTGTCTTCTTTCTTATAAAAATAATTGGGATTTGCCAGTTAGTTATGCTCTCAACGTAAGAATTCAGAAAAAGGTAACAAATAAATGAACATTACTATGGTTATTCCAGCTAGAATCCTAATGAAATTTGAAGTAACGTTTCAGATTAATGTCATAATAATAACACCATATTATAAATAAAGACCACTGTGACTTTTCCCTTCAGTCCCTTTGTTGTTGTTGTTTTTTTCAATTTGAAAGATCTCTGAAGTGAACACAAAGTGAAACTGGAGTAAAAACCATGGAGAAAGGACAAGTCTATAAGGATTTCTACCTTTTCCTCAAACTCGTACTCCAGTGTGCATGGAAGAGACACAAAGGGGTGGATGTTTACCATTTGAAAGGGTTTTTAGTACAATAATTTTCCTTTGCTCTTTCCCTTGTCCATTTTCTCACTCTCTTGATCCTCTCTCCCCATTCCATCTCTAAGTTAGTTCCTCCATGTTTTTCTGATTTTTCCCCAATACAGAAACAAAGTTTACCCCAAACTCTGGGGTAAAGTACTAGGAATTAAGAAAGCTAGCTCTCTTTTTCCCAGGGGAGCTTTTCAGGGATTCTGCCCCAGTTCAACACCCACTGAAGCCAATGGGACTGTTGACTAAACTCTGTGGTCCTTGAATCAGATCTAGTATGCATGCACATTTTTTAAATATCTCTTGGAGCCAATAAACAATTCCATTCCATCTATTTTTCTCAACATGTGTTCTTAAATAATATTTATTAGAAAGTATATTAGTACCTTCAAGTAATGCATTGCAAAACAGGACTAACATCTACCATGTGTCATTGATTCTCTCATTTCCCAAGGGGGAGAAGTGCTTGTGCAGCATAGTATTTGGTTTTGACAAGGTTTTAGTTTTGTTTTTTTAATAAATCTATATGCAAGGCACACATCAGTACATTGAAGCTGAGACTTAGTAAAAAATTTAAGAGTGAAAGAACAAAGTCATCAAAGGACAAAGCAAAAAGGCATTCAAAACTTTGCCAACAGCCTAACAGGCACAGTTTCTTCAGTACAACCAAAACTGTTCCGGGCGGAGGAGAGGTGCCTCCAAAACATTCAGAAACATCTGAAACATTTCTGAACCATTTCAGATAGCTTTGTTTTGTTTCGGAGATATTTCAGAGCCTTCTGTTTCATTTCAGATTCGGTGTTTTGGGTGCCAAAACGGGCCAAAACACCTCCAAAATGAAACGGCTGCCGAAGTTTTGCACAGCCCTATTTAAAGGCCAGTCTGAAGAAATATTATATTAACATCAATACCTGGGAAACTTCAAGCACTAAATTGTACCCAATGACGCTGTGATGTATGGCAAGGCATGAATCATTTTGGGCAAATTTACTTCACTGTTGAGGCAGATGGGCAAGAGAGACAAAGGGAAAAGACTGTGACCCAACATCACCAGGATCTACTCCTTCCTCCCAGAACTTTTTGTCAAGTCTGCAGCCAAATATGAAGATCTTGGACTGCCTCTTCAGGCATCTTCAGGCTCACCAATGACTTTCCTGTTTCCTGGAAGATTGCAATCCTCATATTGAGGATCTGCCAACAATGACAATGAAGTTTCAGTGTTTATGTTAAAGAAAGTAGTGTCAAGGAACTGTGTCTCATACACAGTTGAAGGTGATCAGGTTTCTGATGGTTCTTAGGTGCTGGAAGAGATTATTCCATGCCAGTTGTTCAAACTGTAAAAGTATTGTTCCCTTTAACTGTTCCCTTAGTCCCAAAGCAAGTGAGGTTAGCAATCATGTTTTATATTCTGCTCTATTCTATTTCAAAATGACATGGTAATATTGTGGCAAAAACTATCTGATCTCAGGTTGGTAATATTGTGGCCAATTTCTCTACCACATAACCCATAGAATTTTTGGCACTTTTCGTATTTAAGAAAGAGGTTGCTCACACTACAAAGGTTGTATTTGTTGAGTTCTAACAGAGGACTGTCATCAGGAACAACTGCAATTGCCTGCTACCTTTTATATTCCAATGAGACACAACATGCATCTCTTACCTAAATTTTACTCACTATATATACCATTTTATAACTTTTGGGGAATTGCAATGTTGCAATGTGTCCATCACAGCAACTTCTGTAGGCATTGGCCTAGAAGGAATCTTGGTAATGATAACTAACTTGAGCAATAGCAGCATAATATGAATCATAAAAATCACAAAATATTACAGTTAAGCAGGACCTCAGGAAGTCCTGTAGTCCAACCCCCAACTCAAAGCAGGACCTTCTCCAACTATATCATCCCAGACAAGACTTTGTCTACCTGGGTCTTAAAAACCTCCAAAAATGAAGATTCCACAACTTCTCTGGGAAAATTATTCCAGTGATTTACTATCTTCCTAGTGAGAAATTTTTTCCTCATATCTAACCTAAACTTCCCTTGCTGTAACTTGAGACCATTGCTCCTTCTTCTGTCATCTGCCACCACTGAGAACAGTCCAGCTCCATCCTCTTTGAAACCACCTTTCAGGTAGTTTAAGACTGTTATTAAATGTGCCCCCTCTCCAAGTCTCCTCTTCTCCAGACTAAATAAGCCCAATTCAGCCTCTCCTCAGAAGTCATGTACCCCAGCCTACAACCATTTTTGTTGCCCTCCGCTGGACCTTTTCCAATTTGTTGCCCTCCGCTGGACCCTTTCCAATTTGTCTATATCCTTTCTGTTGTGAGGGGCCCAAAACTGGACATCGCTCCAGATGTGGCCTCACCAGTGCCAAAAAAGAAGTAAATAATCAGTTCCTTTGGTCTGTTGGCAATACTTCTACTAATGCAGTCCAATATGCCATTAGCTTTCTTCATAACAAGGGCACACGGTTGACTCATATTCAGCTTATTGTCAACTGTAACCCTTACATCCTTTTCTGCAGAGCTGATGCTTAGCCAGTCAGTCCCCAGTATGTACAGGCATATGGGAATGTTTCATCCTTCATCCTAAGTACAGGACTTTGTCCTTTATGAACCTCATAAGGTTTCTTTTGGTCTAATCCTCCAATTTGTCAAAGTCACTCTGAATCCCAGCCCTACCCTCCAGTGTATTTACTACTCCCCTCAGCTTGATGTCATCCACAAACTTGTTGAGGGTGCATTCCATTCCACCTTACACATCATTGATGAAGATATTGACTAAGACCAGTCCTAGGACTGTCCCCTGGAGCTCTCCACTGGATACCAGCTGACAATTAGACATCGAGCCATTGATTACTACCCTTTGAGCCCTACAATCTAGCCAGGTTTCTGTCCACCTTACAGTCCATTCATCCAACCCATAATTCCTCATTTGGCTTGTGAGAATGTTGTGAGAGACCATATGAAAAGTCTTGCTGAAGTCAAGGTATATTACATCCACTACCCGCTTTCTATCCAGAAAACCAATCATCTTGTCATAGAAGGCAATTAGGTTTATCAGGCATTATTTGCCCTTGGTAAATCCATGCTAACTGCTCCTAAGCACCTTCTCCAAGTGTTTAGAAATGGATTCCTTGAGGACCTGCTCCATGATTTTTCCAGGGACTTAGGTGAGGCTAACTGGTCTGTAGTTCCCCAGATCCTCCCCTTTCCCTTTCTTAAAGATGGACACTACATTTGCCCTTTTCCAATGATCCAGGACCTCTACCAATCACCATGAGTTTTCCAAAATAATGGTCACCAGCTCTGCAGTCACATAGTCCATCTCCCCCAGCATGCTCAGGTGCATCACATCTGGCCCCATGGACCTTTACATGTCCAGCTTTTCTAAATAGACCCTAACCTGTTGTTTTGTCCCTGTTGGCTGCTCACCCCCTCCCAAAATTGTGTTGCCAGATGCAGTAGTCTCGTAGCTGACCTTGCTTGTGAAGGCTGAGGTTTAAAAGTTCTTTAGTTTTTTCTATCTAATCTGTTACTAGGTTGCCTCCCCCATTCAGTAAGGGACCCACATTTTTGCTGAACTTCCTCTTGTACTTGTAGAAACCCTTCTTGTTACCTTTCACGTGTCTTGCTAGCTTCAACTCCAGCTTTGGCCTTCCCGATTTCATCCCTGCATGTCCAATCAACACTGCTATACTCCTCCCTAGTCATTTATCCATGTTTCCACTTTTTGTAAGATTCCTTTTTGGGTTTTAGTTCATTAAAGAATTCCCTGCTAAGCCAAGTGGGCCATACTTACTAGTCTTCCTGAGCAATGGGATGGTTTGTTCCTGCTTCCTTAGTAAGGTTTCTTTAAAGTACAACCAGCTCCTGGGCTCTGTTCCCCTTTAGACTGACCTCCCAAGGGATCCTCCCATCAGTTCCCTGGGTGAACTGAGGTCTGCTTTTTTGAAGCCCAAGGTCTTTACTGCTTACCCTCCTTCATTTCTTCAGGATCCTGAACTCAGTCATCTCATGGTCACTGCTGCCCAAGTTACCATCCACTTCTACTTTTCCCACCAATTCTTCCCTGTTTGGAGCAGGAGATCAAGAAGGTTTGATTAACTATATGATTAATTATATTAATTATATGAATTATTTGCATGATTAATTATAATAGGGCATGGAAACCTTAGTAGGTACCTTCATTTATTTTTTAGCCAAATAAATAAATATATGTGAGTATAACTGTACATCAGTGAAAACATAAGTGTTATTTTGTAGATAAATATAATAAGGTACCTTTTTTCTCTAATTATCTTCTGGAAATGCAAGACAGTGTTTTGATATATCATGTAACACGTGCTGAGATAATCAGTTACTCCAAAACAGCAGGACTTTTAGCACCTTTTGTAAAATGGTCAATATTCCAGGTCAAGTAATGGCTTGTCCATTACTATATACTGCTTTAGATGGGGTTCATTGAGTTTCTCTATGCTGTAATATTGGTTCTAGGAAGAGAAGAAATGTTCTGAATAGAAAGTTAGCGCATCTGTGTTGAACAGATTTTCAGATAAGACTTCAAACTTGGGTACCTAAATCTGAGCTCTGTGATTTATGCTCCTAAAAAAATGAAACCAGTATTTCAGAAGCAAAAATTGCCTGAAACTTCCAGTGGAGTCTGCCTCATCCCCTAACAAAAACCCAAAATGTGGTAAAGAGCCAGCAATGCAAGTTTTATGTCCCCCTGCAGTCTTCCTATATAAGGAAGGTTTTGTCCCAATTTGGAAATTTTCCCATTGAACTGAAATTCTACAAGTAATTTCAAACTGGAAACATTGGAATGTTTCATTTTGATAATGCTGAATTATTTTATTTGAATAAGATAAATAAATTTCCTTTTGATAAAGGCAAATATTATATGTGTTTTATATGTGATGTGTAAAAACATATACAAGTAATATTTAACTTTCCATATAAAATTAATCAAACAGTAATTAGAATATAATGTTGTGACATATCAAGTATGATAGCTGACACACTACTTTGAAATTTTCCTTTAAAAAAAATCATGAAATAAACTCTTGCAAGACAGTTTCAATTCAATAAAATTACACTTTCTAATAAAAGGCTGATTTGTCCATTTTTCAACCAGTTGTAGTAGATATATAAAAGTTTGTTTTATAGATAGTGGAACATCTAGTGTAAGAACAAAAAAGCATCTGCAAGACTCATAATAATGTATTCAGCTGAGACAAAAATGAGTATTTAACCAGCTTGGACCAAATACAACTAAATAAGCCTAAATAAGACATGACCAGAACTAGAGTATGACTGTCTTCCCCCTACACATACACACAACTGCCTAATTTTTCTAACAGTGATATTTTAGAGAAGGCCTGAAGGCCAGACACTTTTATATATGCTCTGATGTATTTGGATAAGAACATGTCAGAGCACACTTGATTAATCAAGTGTGTTGGAACAGTGTAATCAGAACGCTCCAGCATGCTGCAGCATCTCATTTATTCAATGTCCCCACATTTCAAAATGGTGGTGGGAGTGCGCTAACTAAAGTGTGTTTAACAAGCTTTAGTTAAAGCGCCCCCACCACCATTTTCAAAAATGGGACACTAAATACATGAGAGACCACACACATTTTAACTACAGCAGCTCCTGAGAGCCGTTGTAATTAAAATCCCCCCAGACCAGGAGTGCAGACTCCCAGGGGAGAGAGGAGGCAAGTTGGAGGAATTTATAAAATTCCCTTCCTTATTCATCTTCATTACATAGCAAAAGGTTCCATCACTCTAGGAAACAGTCAAAAACTCCAGAGATAAAAACTTTCTCCTCTTTATTACAGCTGCTTTCTTCCAGTCAGGAACCACAAACAATATCATGTGACTGAAGTGTCCAGTCACACAATGTTAACAATGAATGTGTGTTAAGAAATACAGATGCAGAACAACCCACAGCCTGATATTTGCATGCAGTCTTGGCAGACAATAACACACATTCGTAAAAATCAGTCTGCGCATGAAGAGTTCACAAACGGGAAAAGGCTACAATTCAATGAATAAATTGTTCTCTTTTTAAAAGTTTCTCCAGCTCTAGTATTAAAATGTTAGTGAGATGAGGATAAGTCAGCATTTAGCTCAGAAACAGAATATGAATCCCTGCAGATCTGTCTTGTATTTAACCCCCATTACCTTGCAGCTGGCAGTATTTTTTTATACATTATGCAGTTTAGTTTATGAGCATCCTTACTTTGCCCATCCTGATTGGCAATCCATACTTTAAGTCCTCCAGCTTCTTCCATCAGAAATAGCTGTAAGCACAGTGTTAACCTTCACATATCTCTTGCATAATGCATTTATTATGGTTTGCTGGTTTGATATGGGGAATTTAGCTGCATACGTTTAAGAAGTCATTGTTGTTGGTTCCACTTAACTGAATAGCAGAGTTCTGTTTTTTATAATGAAAAAAATCCTTTTTGTTTAGTAAAGTATAACTCTAAACTTATCCTCGGGGATTTTTTCAGAGAGTTTTAATATTCTCCAATGTACCATTGAAAATTCTAGAATCCTAATATTGCCTTCAAATATACTTTAGAAATATTATATCATTATCCATTAGATTACTTTGAAAGTCCTTCAGGAATACTAAAGACAACCTTAAAATATTGGAGAATAACTTCATTAGCCTGGAAGGATTTCAACAGTAATCTAAAACAAACTAATTCTAAGAAATATTGCTAGGAATTTTAAAGAATGTACAATAGCCTTAAGTGTTTTGTATATGAGTTTTTGAGCAGATTTTAACCTCTGCCAGAAAGTTCACAATAAATGTAATACATTAACAATTGAATCCACCATATTTTCAGTACTTTAAATGCTTCTGAGAATTGGGCTTTTTTTCTAAAAAAACACCATTATAATGTATTGACCCCTGATTTTGGAGGGGGGCAGGGGCTTTTAGGCTTGTCACACATGACTAGCATTTATCTGGATTAATTTTTTCAGAGTTAAAGACTATATGTAATCAGTACAATTTATTTTGATTTACTCTTGGTGCTATATGCATGTTGTATTGTAACGCTTTGGAATGTCATGCGAGTCTTGTGCAAACTACTTTGGAAAAGTGAGATTTCTGAAAAGAGGTACTGAAGGAACATTTTATAGAACTAATCACATTCTGGGTTTTCAGTAAAATATTAGGTAGACCAAGGAATATCCCCCCCATAAAATTTATGGCAGCCCTTTTTCCATAATATATACTATGTCAGCACTGATGCTTTAATCATTCACCGGGGGGGGGGGGGGGGTTAAGGCAGTTGCCTAATACTTTTGAATAAGAATAGAGTTTAACACATGGCAGAATAAGCCATGCAGTTGCAAGAGGGTTCTGAGTTGGGGAGTGGCCCCTTTTGTATTAAGATGATGCATGCAGACCTTTGCTATTGGTCATGTGTCAAAGAGAGGGTAGAAATAAAACCATTATACAGGTCCCCCAAGCAGAAAGCCATGCCACTAGGATTTAAGGGGCAAAATCATCTCTCTAGCTAGTGAAATGTAACAGGACAAATGAACAAATACCAAGTACTATATATACACATACCAAGTACCTATATGATATAGGTACTTTCTCTTATGTCCAGTTGGCCTGGAGGCCTCAGTGGTTAAAATTTGTTTTCCAACAGAGATTTTCCCTCTCAGATTTAGTTCCTTTAGTTTTTAAATCATAATTATCTGCAAAACCAAGACTACAACATGCATTTTTCTCAGTCCTGTGGCATTTCCTTGCATCCTCCCCATTGTATTAATACTTTTCCAGGGACACCATAATTCTGTAAATGTGACCAATCTTCCGAAAGGTAATAATGTTTATGAATAAGGACATCTGCATGTGCTCAGTGAGGGATTTGAATAGTCTTGTGGAATGCAATGTTAAATGCGATTCTATCTGCAGTGTTTTTCCCAAGTCATCTCTCCATGCTGTTTTGATTTTTCTTGTTTTGTATTTGTTGCAATGAGCAAATGTTTCTTATACCTTTCTTCTCCAATAGGGAAACTGCAATTGCAAAATGGAATTCTACATATTTCAAAGCTTGCCAGATGCCAACAAGTTATATGCAGATGTCTTGCATTATCAAAATTATACTAACAGTCGGGTTTCTTATTTTGTTCCTATTTCTACTTGAGAAGGTTAAAAGTCTAACAGAGACTGGAAACTGAAACCTTCTGTTCATCCAGAGGGCAGAGATGATGCACTTTTGAATAAGAATAAGAGTTTAACACATGGCAGAGCAAGCCATGCAGTTGCAAGAGAGTGCTGAGTTGGGGAGTGGCCCCTTTTACATTAAGCTGATGCATGCGGTCCTTCAGTGCATACTTGCTCAGACTGCCCTAACAAAAAAGCCCTTTCAGATCCTCAACATTGATCTGAAAGGACTTTTTTTGAGGGGGATGAGAATTAAATTTTTGATTTACATATATAATTGTAATGAATTGTAAAAAAAAACACTTAATACAGACACAGCACTTTGAGAAAATCAAGTTATATGAATTATAATCTGAGAATTGAATTCAAGGACACTGACATCAAAATATATTTCTCAGCAGTCTGTAACAGAGGCGTACTGCTTCCTTTAGAAAGGTACAGCAATATTTTATATCAGTTTTGTAAAACTGTCATCATTTGAACATTTCATGAGGTGTCACAGAAGGAGGTAAGTTTAAAACAAAGCAAACAAACCACCAAAAAACCCTCACTAAACCATATAATTCTTCCACATGCCATCTAGCTTGAAATGACAACTGCAGGAAATAAATGTTTCAGTCCTGCAAGCATTTTTGGTGTGTGCTTACATTTCTACACAGAAGTAGTTCCAGTCTTTGTAGGATCAGGGCTTATATTTGAATGATATTTTCTTACTATAAGGCTTTTAAAAGCTGCTAAAAAAATGAACCGTCAGGAAAAAATATTGCTGAGGCCATCTACTTGATATATACTTGGTTTCCTGCAGGTGAAGCATCTGTTCAACCTTTAAGTCACCAAATGCTAGAAATAGGTAGTTATTTTTGAAAGAGAGCATGAATAAGACAATAGACTAAAATTCTGTTTCTGGTTTTGCCATTTACATGCTTACATAAGTCATTTTCTTGTGTGTTTTTTTTCCTGTCCCACTCTTAAGTATGTCTTGTCAAATTATATCATAATCTGTTTAAAGCTGATTCTCATATACCTTAAGGATCCTTTATACTTCCAGAATGGCATAAAAAGGCCTTGATAGAAATGAAAATTGGGCCCTATGTCCCACTTAAGGAAGGACTGCATATTTAAAGGAGTGAAAAAAAACATTTGTTGAACCATGAGCAATCTTAAATGATGACGTTTCATACAGCTTTTCATGGGACTTGATTAGCAATGCTAAAGGCAAAAAAAAACACACACAGGAAAATCTTTTCCAAAATACCTTCTTAATTAATACAATATATATCTTAAAATAATTTTATTTTAAAATGTTTTCTGTGAGCTGCTCCTGAGCATGAATTATGGGTCCCTGCTGTGTGGAACTGTAGAACTGCAAGAGCATGTGAGTTGTTACGTTCCCAGATCAACCTCCAAGGTTCTAGGCAAGATTTAAATTTTTTTAAAAGAAGACCAAAATGAAATAAACCTAAAGATGCTGGCCTCCTAAACCCAAATATGCAGTTTAGTTTTCAAAAGCAATAAGCACCAAGAAACTCCCATTGATTTTACTGGGAACTCTTGTGCTGGTACAGATGTACCTGGGATCCAACCTACAATTGCGGCCTACTTTAACCAGTATGATTGTAGAACAGGTGCCAGCTGTTCAAATGTTTGCTGGTGCCAGGACTCTGATTTAAGTAAGTTTGGGTTGGGGGAGAGGCAAGTAAGATTGGGAGGGCTAGCAGGTCTGCAGTGGGGTTGGGAGGGCTGGAGAAAGTTTGGTGGGATCTGAGAGGCTAGCGGACTTGGCAGGGGCAGTTGGCAGGATCAGGGATTAGCGGCCCCTCACAGAGGGGGCTGGTGGATTTGGGGGTGCTAGTGGGTCCATGGGGGTTGGTTTTCTCCTCTGGGAGTGTAGGAGGTTGGAAGGCTAAAGATGGTCCAGTCAGGAAGGCAGGGGAGGGTAGGAAAAGTGCATCCCCAAGGATGAGACAAGCAGCTATGATTTCCCAGCCCCAGGGCTCCACTGCAAATGTGTACACATGTTCCCAGGACCCAATCCACAGTTACACAGTTCTCTTTAAGCCATGTGATCATAGATCAGGTCCCATGTGTACACACATTTTCTGGTGCCAGGAGTCATGCTGAGAATGCAATCTAAGTAAGTCAGGGTGGCTGGGGAGGGGGAGGGGTGGATAGTGGGTGCAGAAGGGGGGAAATGGGAGGGTCTGCAGTGTGGGAGATGTCCATCCAAGGTTGCACTGGTCCATCCAAGGTTGCACTGGTCCATCCAAGGTCACATAGGTTAGTACATGTCCTAGGTGAACTAAATTTAGATTGGGCTTGCCACTTTTTTGCCCAGTCTAACCTTCCTGAACATCTGTACACGGACCTAAGTTAGGTCAATATAGGTGTAAGATCTGCATGTGGACAAACTAAGTTGGATCAGATGGCCATTCTTTGCCTGACCAAACCTCCTGAACTTGTGTACAGTCAGGCACTTAGGTCCATCTAACCCTAGTTAGATTGATGTAAGCATAACGTCTGTACATACCTTTGGTTGCTTTTAGGTCACAGGTTGGCAATCTAGGCCCTTGAGCTAAATCTGGCCCATGAAGGGATCCAATCCAGCCCACAGAGTTCCCATCCCACATGGGGGATCAGTGGCCTGAAGCTGCACCCCAACAGCACTCCCCTCTACCGTGAAGCCTGAACCTCTGCTGAAACTGTGAGAATCTGCTTTGAGAGTGAGTACAGGCAGCTGGCTGCTGGGGTGGGTAGCTTGCAGAGGCATCCAGCCTGCACCCATGGCCAGGTTGCTCTGGTCTGTGCTAGCAAAATGCTGCCATCCCTGAATTTCACTGCCTTAGTATGGCTCTAGAAGTTTAACTTTAGGCTTTTGAAAAATCCCAATCTGTTCATTCAATAGGCATGCATGGCTCTTCAATGTCATCTAGGATCTCTCATAGAAAATTTGTTCTCCCCCTCACTTCCCTTTTTTATTATTAAGAATGTTTATATTCATCTGCTTCATGTCAAGTCTGCTATCAGATGTTCATGTGTGGATAGCCTTGTATGTACTGAATTTGAATTTGACTCTGTCCAGTATAAGTGAATATAAGAAGGATCCTAATTTCCTTTGTGCCCATTTAATGTTTTGGTTGTTGAGTAAGGCTGCATTCAAGAGCCAGGGGGCTAGTGGGCACTGACAAAGGCCTATCCAGACTTTTGTGAAAAGTGCTTGGGGAAAAACCAGAATTAGACACCTTTTCCCAAAATAAAATGTTCTGCTGCAAATCCAATTTTAACACTTAATAATTTTGCATTCCACACTGTTTACCTATCTTTCTTCCCTTGCAGATAAGGCTAATCAGTCCTAAGGTTAACAGTAGATAGCCATTATCTGAGCCTAATGCTACTAGAATCTGTTTTATAGCTAAAATCTTTTCTTTTTCTGATGCATGGATTTGAAGTTGAAGCAAAATATATATGTGCATATGAGAAACTGGTCTACTGCTTTTGTGAATTTCCAACAGTCTGCAGTGTGTGGGATGTGCTGGTTCTACTGACATTGTTCTACTTACACAGTTTGATTACTATTTTCTTCATTATACATAGTGTAGTACTACTCACATTACTGTCTCAGCCATTCTTGGGAAGTAAGTATAACATGTTCTTCTGAAACATGTGCAGTATTACTTACTTCTATAAAAAAATACTATACCTAAAGCAGTATGCAGTGCCACTGTGCAGCACTATAGACAGGTACTCTCAAGCACTGTGAATTGCATCCATTGCAAATTACCTTTTGTAATTTCATAAGTGTCCTTTATAAATAAAATGTTTCCTATTTAGAGAAAAAAAATATTCTGTATCCTATTAATGAGAATTTAGAAGTCTGTGTATTGCCAAAAAAAGTTACGTTCCTTTATATCAAGCAAACAAAGCTTGTTTTTGACAGATACATGTCATGAGATACTAAACATTATTCTTGGCTGTTTTCCCACATAAATGTTGATTCTAAAAGACAAATACTTGTACAGTAATAGAGAGGTTTATCTCCATAACTAGGGTAACCGTACATCCCAATTTGACCAGGACACTCCTAGGTACTGTAGCCCAGTCCTGGCCAGCTGGTCAAAAGTCCTGTGCTGGAGTCTGCGAGGGAGATGTAGCAGCATGGCACACCAGGTAGATGGCTGGGCAGGCACCACTTCTGTGCCGGAGCAAGGTGAGTGGACTGGAATAGGCACCACCCTGCCTGCATGTGGCAGGTCCTTGCTCCTGCAAAGGAGCAGTAGTGCCTGCCCAGCTGCCAGCCTGGTGCACCATGTCACTCCACCTCCCCACTGGATTCTGGCCCAGGAGACCAACTGACGAGAACCAGGCTATGGGATCCTGGAGTCACCCTATGCATAACTCACCTCTTTCTCTTGGCTCCTGCTGAGAGGTCAGCACTTATGTTCTTGACCCCATAATGTATAGCTGTGTGAAAGATTTTTGTTTAGGATTTCCACAGTTATTCACCATTTCCTCAAAGTGCTACTGTGGCAAGGCCAGTGTCATGGAGCTATAGCAACTCCTTGTGATTGCATGGCTCCTGCCTCCTCTGGTCCCCCAGGTCCTTCCCTCCTACTCACCTGTTACACCTTGATGTTGTTTGAAATATCAGAAGACTGCCCAAGGCCCAGAGGGAGTCCAGTCCACTACCAGACTACTTTCTATCCAATTTGCCATGACCCTCTTTTGGCTCTATAGTTGCCTTCAGACACCAAGTCTCTTAAGGGCCATGTTCGTGACCTCCAGCTGCCCCTACAGCCATATGCATGCCTTGCAGATGTCACTGATTATCATCTTAGTTGGGCAGCTTCCCTACTGCAATGTCTGGCCCTCAAGCCTCAAAGCTTTTTTTGGGTCTTTGGCCTTCCTGGCCTGGGGCCCTTTTTTCTAACTGAGTGTCCCTAGCCCAAAGTGCACTGTCCTGGCCCCTGGCTTCTGGGCCCCAGTCCTGGACTCCTGTTCTCTACCCCTGGCCCCTGTCTGTTGTCCATGCCCTTCCTGGGCTCTGGCCCTGGCCCTCCCAGCCTTGAGCTGCTTCTGAACTGTCTTGCCCAACTCAAGCTTTTGCCCTATTGGCTTCTGCCTGCCTGTCTTGTACCTGGTTCTGGCAGGGCTCAAGTCCTCCCATGCTTTCTAGCAGTCCTGTGGCTTGTGCCTCTGCCCCAGCAGGGCTCAGTAGCATGCCTCTCAGGTACCACTGTGGCTCACATCCTGTCCCTGGCAGGATTCAGTTAACATGCCTCTCAGACATCCTGTGGCTCCCATCACCCCTTTTAGCTGCATCCAGTCCACTGATTATACCTGGCCCAAAGTAAAATAGCATAAAAGCAAGCTATTTGCTTGAACCATGACCTCTCATTCCAGGTAAACAAACCAACAAACATCAGCACAGCCCTCATCTTGGGCTCTCACCACTCTGCCATATGAGTGCTTCAGCTCCTGTGAGGTCTTTTTGGGCAGCCACTCTCTCCATAGAGCTCAGCTCTCTGCAAGGCCTACTTGCCTCCAAAGCATTTCCCTTACCTATCCAAGTATGCCGCCTTATCTGAGTCAACTGACTCACTAGCCTGCACAAGTGTTTGCCTTTAGGGCTAATGGGCAGCCCTGTTGACCTTGCTGCAGCTTAGGTCTGCTGTCTGCAGCCCTCATCTCAGCTGCTCATTTGTCCACACAGCCAGCTAGCCAGGCTGAGTTCTTCCCTTTTTCAGTAGCAGGAGCCTTCTGCCACTGATACCCAGAATTCAGATATAGTAAGGCTGTAGCAAAGGCCATACAAATCTATCATTTAAATGCATACTTTATGCTTCAACATCATAAAGTAACTGGAAAAGTACGAGGAAATAGCTTTACTTGATGATATGGACATGATAGGGTTATCATATTTCCAGTTTCAAAAAACAGGACACCCCTTTCCCCTGGCCGGCAAGCATGCCACTTTTTCTCTCTCTCTCTCTCTCCCTCACCTGCCAGCAGCTGGAGGAGCCCCATGTGCAGAGCACATGATTCCCCAGCCACCAATCACCTTCCCCCGCTACCCCTAGCCCTGCAGCTCCTGGCTCAGGCCAGCTGGGGAAAAGCAGAGACAGAGCAAAATCCCAGACATTTGCTTGCATTTCAAAAACCCACCCAGATGGAAGACAGAGGACCAAAAAAGAGGACATGTCCAGGAAAACCCAGATGTATGGTAACCCTAGACCTGGAGTTATGCAGTGCTTTGGGAGGAGGTGGGGACTCCCCTCAAGAAATATAATTCTTGAAGGATGGCTTCAGGAATGCTTGGAAGTATGACATTTAGGGCCCTGGCACATATTCATTTAATAGTGGGAGGAGATCTAATTCCCAGTCCCAACAATCATGCTTCCTGCCATGCCACACATGCATTACAGGACATGTGATTTTGGGATGAGGGATCAGATCCCAATGGCACCATTACTATTTGCCAGTGCAGGGGGATCCTGAGCTCAGTCAGGGCAGCTAGGATCTGGAACCAACTTCCAAGTGAAGTGGTGCTGGCTCCTACCCTGGGAGTCTTTAAGAGGAGGTTAGACGAACACCTTGCTGGGGTCATTTGACCCCAGTGCTTTGTCCTGCCACGGCAGGGGGTCAGACTTGATGATCTGCTCAAGTCCCTTCCGACCCTACCAACTACGAAACTATGAACTCCTGCACTGGCAAGTTGAAAGCTTGGTGCCTACAGACCAGCTGAATTTTGGCAGTCCCAAGGTGGGGGCTGACAATCAACTGACTGTTGGTTCCAGCACCAGGACTGCACTGGGGCTGTTTGGGACACCTGCACAGTCCCAGGGTTAGGACCGGCAGTCAGCTGATTGTCAGTCCTAGCTCTAGGACTACACTGGAGCTAGTTCCAGACACATGTGTGATCCCAGGGCTGGGACTGACAAGCACTTCATTATCATTCCCAGCCTTGGGAACACACCAGAACCAGTGACAGACTCCTGTACAGTCCTAGGGCTGGGACCAAGAAGCAGCTGATCAATGGTTCCAACCCTGGGACCACACTGGAGCCAGTTCCAGACATCCATGCAGTTCTGGAGCTAGGACCAACAAGCAGCTGATTATCAGTCTCACTCTCAAAACCGCACTAGGGCCAGTTCAAGACTCGGGTGCAGTCCCAGGGCCTTTTGAGTTTTGCACTGATTGCCTGGGACTACCCCCTGGGACTGCACTGGTTCACTGTCTATGTGCCAGTGCAGGGCAAGTACTGGCACTGACAACTAACACGGGCACAACTGGGATCTGATCCCCAATCCCAAAACCACACATCCTGCCTTGTGCATGTAGTATGGCAAGAGGTGCAATTTTGGGAATTGACAGGCAAACCCCATTCATCATTAAGTGAATGTGCACCAGGGCCCCAAGTAACTAAACTAAATTACTATAAATATCTGGATCTTTCTTCTGCAAAAGGTCAGCAGCAGTGTCTTTGGTCTTTGCTTTACACTCCACTCATATCCATCCTCCTTCCATTTTGTGACCTGACATTCTGGTTCACCACAACATCATCAGTTTAAACCGAAATGATGATGGCAGAACTTCCTCGTTATAAAGACAGTATCTACAAGAGGTTTTTGCCTGTTAGAGAAATTAACAGTATCAAATATTTTTGTTTGTGCAACATGGTTGATGCATATACCAGATCATCCTTTATATGCAAGTCAGAAATCCAGTTTCCAGAACATTTATGCCTTGGAGCATCCCTTTCTCCAGAGAATCATAAACACATTTTTTTTCTACATCAGCTGTCTGCACCAAGCAGATAATATCTTGTATGTAGATGCCTTTATAATTTCCTAGATATATTGCTTAAGTGTGTCTTTTCCCCAAGGCCTCCCAGCTTTCCAGCACCCTAAATAAAGCAAGGAAGGGCAAAGAATCACACGTCTCCCAAGAGCAGAACTTTCACTGAATTGTGCTTGAATGATTGTTCAAGTTAGCACTAGTTGGTCTGATGATAGTTTTGCAGTCACCCAAATACAGTCAAAAACTGATCATGTTACACTCAAGACCAAAAAAAATGTGATATTAAGTGGAGCAGATAATAACTGGAGCTGCATACCGGGTGATGCTTACTTGTATTCCAATTGCTTCACAAAGGCTGTGGCTATAAATTCTAGGGGCCTAGAATTTATACCATTTCCTTTATGCATTTTTGCAAGCTTATGTAGTGTTGGATTGTGAAATTCATTCAGTAGCTAACATAAGAAATGAAGTAAAAAAGAACAAAAATATGTTATATCACCTCACAAAAAGCTTGGGAGAGCTTATAACCCTCCTTCCCCTGCACCCAATGGCATTGCACTTGAGCTTTACTCACTCTTACTCTTTTATACTCTTTCACCCTTCTATTAATTTCTTTGTCTTCTATAAAGACTTTCACAAATGCATCCTAAAAGTTACCCTGTGCAGTAAGAACTCACAGTACTCTATACAATTAACTATAAACTAAATTGCACATGTATCACTAAAGCCCTAGGCAAGCTACACTCTGGCTCTGGTGGGACATTAAGTTTCCAAGCACTAAGCAAAGCATCTGACAAGAGTACCTTAAAATTATAAAATATATATATATTTTTTTCTGTTATAGATCTTTACATATGTTTCTTCAACAAGGCAAATTACTTTGCCAATAAATGTCTGCTAAGTGATTCGATCTTGGAACATCATTCAATAATTGTGACATTAAGCGATAAATTTACCCAGTGGAGATTATTTAACTTGTTGACATTAAGCAGTTTGTGACAGTGACTGGAGTGATGACAAATAGAGGGTTGAGACATTATTTAGTATGGAAGACAGCGGTTGATGATGAAAGTTATGATAATAGGCAGAGAATGATACAGAAGGAAGTGATATTATCTGTGTTTGACTGTATATCCAATATAGCTTTGTTCTGTATGTACACTTGCATTGGAAGTCTTTGCGGAGGCATTCTAAATCTTTAATCACCTACTTTCAAAAATTCATTTGTCTAGACAGAAAACTTTTAGGATTTCTAAACATACCTTGCAAAGAATAAGCACACTGTCACTGTATAATAAATAGTATTATTATTGTGATTATTATTATTATTGAACCAACTCTTGAATTTAAATCTCTATTACCAGTAATTAGCATAGTGTATGAAAAATATATAAAACATAGTAAATAGCAATTTTTTTCAGCATCTTTCTAACTTATCTTTAGCTGAGTTAACTGTGGGTGTATTGTGCATAAGAAAGTAAATATGTTAAGCTTTAAGAAAGGAAAACAACCTAGGGGATATTATAAAATTTGAAACGATGGTACATGCTTACTTTGAATACTGTGCATTTGATTCTTTAAACTGCATTTTTATTAATACAACAGAAAAAGAAGAAAGTCTTTAAAAAGCACCAGAAGTAACTAGAGGTATGAAAAGAATTCCAATGACAAAAGATTAAAAAGATTAAGAATATAGGGTGATTTTCAAAAGGGACATTGTGCAGTATACACAATGCACAATTTATCTGATAGAACTCATTTCACAAAATAGCAATAAAGCAAAGCACTTATATAGATTCAAAAAGGATTAGCTATTTCTGGGAATAAGACTGTCTGTAGTTTTATTACTTTTTACTAGCTCACATACAAACTTCCAGGGGATATTTATCCTCATCTATGAAGTCATAAGTCAACTGGTAATTTAATGGATTTAGAAGGAAACTTCCTGTCATATCAAAATGATCCATTATGGGGCTTTTACTCATTTCTTTGAACTATCTAGTATTGGCTGTTGAGAGACAGAAGCTGAACTAGATGGACAGTTGTTCTGATCTGCTGTGGCAATTTCTATGTTCTTAATACCCACAGTTTTCACTCCTCATAGATCTTTATGAAATCATATTATCATTTTCTAACTCTTCTTATACCTCCTCCAATTGCTTACTGCTATGGCAAAATCCAAAGCAGTGAAGAGGTAGTAAAAATCCTGAGAAATACTCCTGGGAAAGATATAATACTTTTGGATTTACTGACATTACAGTAAATTCTAAAGCTCTGTAGTCTTACCTATCAGAAATAAAAATAACATCCTTTCTAACAAGCTCCCTTATTATACCTACAAATCAGATCTTTACTGAATATTACAATTCCTAGCAGGTGTTTTGCATCTTCTACATCATTTCTGTTCTGGTAACTCATTTAAATGATGAAATATCCTGACACCCAAACTCTCTATCCAGCATCCTGAAACAAATGAGGCTGAGGTGACAGAATTAAGGATAGATTCACAGTAAAAGCTTTGTTTCAAATGATTCTTGGAAAACATATTTCTTTTCAATTTCCAAGAATCAAATTCTCATTGGGTATTACTAAATTCTTGAAATAGTGTATGAAGAAATTGCTCTGATTCAACCAGATGTTAATGATTTAAACAGTCCCTCACAATCTTTTGCACACCCTGCAGTGCTGCTAGAAAATTACCCCTGCTGTGCTTCCCTTGGTAACAAGTAGGCAACATGCTAGGAAAAGTATATATGGCTTTCAAATCAACCCAAGTTTAATAGAGTTGTGGATTTTTCTTTTTACTGTTAGCCAGTGTTAGAATCTTGAGAAAAAGACACCTAGGAGTAGCCAGACCTGCAGGGAAGGTTTAGGCTGTGATTCAAGATATTTTGGAATCAACTTTTTTTGGTTAAAGAGTCACTTAATCAAACTGCCACACTGAATTCTGATTTATCAATAATGGCTGAATATTTCCATAAGTGGAGACTACAACCAAATCCAACCAAGTCCATCATCTTTGCATTCCATCTTGACAATTGCAAGGTACATAACACCCTCAACATCACCTTTTGTGAAGAGGAAGTGAATCATGACCCAACTCCTACCTACCTTGGGGTGACCCTTGACTGATCTTTAACCTAGCATCTGAAAGACTGCATGAGTCAACATCATCTGAAAACTTGCCAGCCCAAGCTGGGGTGCAAAAGCTACCATCCTCCACATTTCTGCCATAACCCTGGTCTTCTCAACAGCTGAGTACTGTGCACATGTCTGGGCCTCAAGTCGACATACCAAACTCATCAACATACAACTCTACTCAGCAATGAAGACCGTCTCTGAAACTTTGATGTCAATTCCAGTGCAGTGGCTACCAGTACTTTCAAACATTACTCCTCCCTCTATTTGACAAGATGCAGCAACATGTAGAAAAATAATGCATATCAGTAGTAATCTGGACCTTCCCATCCACAAAGACTTTCAAGATCTCCCAAATCCTCACATAATTTCATGAAAACATTTTTGGACATGAACCAAGCACCTCCTATACCACAACGCTGAAGAATCTTGAAGGAAAGCTTGGGCAGAAAACACTTTCCCAAATAAGCACCTTGTCTCCGACCCAACCACACAACAACCAGGTTTCAACTTTCCACAGAGCATGTGGAAAACACTTAATAGAATACACACTGGACGTAGCCAGTGTGGCCACCTAGGCTAGGTTTACACATATACTGGTTTAAGTGACCAAAAACTGGTTTAAACCTGTAACAGAACAGATGTTCAGTGCACATAAACGAGTTTTTAAAATGGCTGAAACCAGTTTGAGGTTAACCTGGTTGAATGTAGTATCAGACTTAACTGATTTGGTTCAAACTGGTTTATGCAATGTCTGTCCCAGACCCCTTGCTGCTTTAAGATAAATCAGAGCCACTCAGCATCCTGGCAGGCTCTCTGTCCCCTCCCCTCTACTGCCTCACTGGAGCTTGGCAGTCTTTGCAGGCATCTACCTGGCTTCTGCTCCCCACTCCCCTCCCCACTCTGTGCTAAGCAGGCATTCCCTCATCCCTCACAGACACCTCAACATTAGCTTGCAGACCACATGCTGGCTACAGTCTGTGCTATGGGAGATGACAGAGGCAGACAGACTTGTTGGAGCTGTTCACCAGGTAACTTAATGTCCTTCCTTGGAAAAGCTGTTTAAGAGCTGTTTGCTCCCCTCACCACACCCTGCTAAGCAGGAATTCCTCCGTCCCCTCTGCCTTGCATTGTATTAGTTAGCAGAGCACATGCTGGGTCCATGCTGAAACAACAGGCAGAATCAACAAGTAGCTAGTAATATCCATCTGTTTTCTTAATGAGGCAATAAACACTGAGATAGGGGTGACACCATTATCAGCTCCCCCACCCCACCCCCAGCTTGCTTGCCTGTCAGTTTGCTGCAGACAGTATACAGAAACAGGGAGGAAGATTAAAAACCTCTGTATCATCAACAGATGCATGTACTGCAACCACCCCCTTTCCCTCAATGTTAGCTGGGAACTGGGGGATGGCAACAATCCCACCCCTTGAGCAGTAAGCCAGGAAAAGGCTGGGACTGCAGGCAGGCTGGGGGTTTACACCCCTTCCTAATCAGAGCCTCCTGCTGGGACCTGGCCACACACCCCTCATCTCAGCTCTGCAAGGGAAGGGAGGGCTGTGACTGTAGAAACCCTAACCAAACCATGGAGCACATAATAACATCCTGCACCAGATAAAAGTTTGAGGGTGACATCCTGAAGTTACAGTCGCTTTTCACCAGGGCATTGGTCTGGTTGGGGACTTTGGAAATAAAATTGTGACAACAGCTCTTGCTCCTAAAGCCATAAGAAAGAAGAAGAATGAAACTGCAATAACTATGCAGCTTTTTTGTTTCACAATGAGCTGGGTGCACTATTTTTATGTGCCAAGCATCAAGGTTGGGCATATTATTGTGTACTTAAGTTATAATTGTGCCTGGAGGCCCAAGGAGCAAGTTCAAGATCCTATTGTGTAGAGATGGAAGAAATGTATTGTTGGACCCTTTTTAATGAAAAATGTAGATCCAACCAAACCAATATTTTATTAACTTGTTTGTTTCACCCAATTATTCATATAAAAGAAAATATAATAATTAAAATGTTTTCTATTTCACACTAAGATTTCAAATTGAAATTTCAAATTGAAATTTTCTTCAGTTTTAATTTAAAAGGATAAAAACATTTAAAGTACTCAAATCTAAAATGAAATGCTTCATTTTGGGCTGAGCAGTATGTACATTAAACTTTAAATTTTTTTTTTTTCTACCCTTATAATTAAAAGAAAAAGCATCATTTCATGTTGACCTTGAATGACTGATTTAAAATCAGGTTAATCCAATCTTGATTTAAATTAGTACACCTACTTGGATGCACGAATTGAGATTGGGTGCACCATTTTTTTGCCTTATTTAACCCCTCTGAACACCGGAATTTAGATCAACCTAAACTGGGTTAGGTTGATCTAAATGTAACACCTATACGTACCCAAAGATAATAGTCCTTTTCCAGAAAATCTACCCTCTAAAAATGTTCTCTGCCATATGATAGACAAAGACTTGAGTTGATAAAATACTCTTCTGATATTCTGCAAGACGGGCCTTCTTCCAAATTATAAAAATAAAAAATAAACTAAAGAATTTTCTCATGATAATCTGATTAAGGCAATTCTTCCTTTAAGAATTGGCTTCCTGAACCCCTTGAAGGATGTACAATCTGTATGTTAATGCAAGTTCTCTCTTCTCTTATTGATGTTGAAAAACATCACCTAAATTGTACCTAGCACAAAACTTGTACCTACAATTTGTGACTGTAAATGTCATTTTTAATTAGTATCACTTATGGGTGGTATAATGAGGTGTAAATACAAACTGCCTTTGCAGAAGTCATAGATTCATAGATTCATAGATGTTAGGGCCGGAAGGGACCTCAATAGATCATCGAGTCCGACCCCCTGCATAGGCCGGAAAGAGTGCTGGGTCTAGATGACCCCAGCTAGATGCTTATCTAACCTCCTCTTGAAGACCCCCAGGGTAGGGGAGAGCACCACCTCCCTTGGGAGCCCGTTCCAGACCTTGGCCACTTGAAATGTGAAGAAGTTCTTCCTAATGTTCAATCTAAATCTGCTCTCTGCTAGCTTGTGGCCATTATTTCTTGTAACCCCCGGGGGCGCCTTGGTGAATAAATACTCACCAATTCCCTTCTGTGCCCCCGTGATGAACTTATAGTCAGCCACAAGGTCGCCTCTCAACCTTCTCTTGCGGAGGCTGAAAAGGTCCAGTTTCTCTAGTCTCTCCTTGTAGGGCTTGGTCTGCAGGCCCTTAACCATATGAGTGGCCCTTCTCTGGACCCTCTCCAGGTTATCCGCATCCCTCTTGAATTGCGGCGCCCAGAATTGCACACAGCACTCCAACTGCAGTCTGACCAGTGCCCGATAGAGGGGAAGTATCACCTCCTTGGACCTATTCGTCATGCATCTGCTGATGCACGATAAAGTGCCATTGGCTTTTCTGATGGCTTCGTCACACTGCCGACTCATGTTCATCTTGGAGTCCACTAGGACTCCAAGATCCCTTTCCACTTCCGTGCCACCCAGCAGGTAATTTCCTAGGCTGTAGGTGTGCTGGACATTTTTCCTCCCTAGGTGCAGCACTTTGCATTTCTCCTTGTTGAACTGCATTCTGTTGTTTTCTGCCCACTTGTCCAACCTGTCCAGGTCTGCTTGCAGCTGTTCCCTGCCCTCTGGTGTGTCCACTTCTCCCCATAGCTTTGTGTCATCTGCAAACTTGGACAGAGTACATTTCACTCCCTCGTCCAAGTTGCTGATGAAGACATTAAAGAGTATCGGTCCAAGGACCAAGCCCTGCGGGACCCCACTGCCCACACCCTTCCAGGTCGAAGCCGACCCACCCACCACGACTCTCTGGGTGCGACCCTCCAGCCAATTCGCCACCCACCGGACTGTGTAGTCATCCAAGTCACAGCCTCTTAACTTGTTCACCAGTATGGGGTGGGATACCGTATCGAAGGCTTTCCTGAAGTCTAAGTATACGACATCCACCCCTCCTCCTGTGTCTAGGCGTTTCGTAACCTGGTCATAAAAAGAGACTAGATTGTTCAGGCACGATCTGCCTGCCACGAACCTGTGCTGGTTTCCCCTCAGCATAATTTGTCCTGCCAGGCTCTCACATATGTGAGCCTTGATAATGTTTTCAAAGACTTTGCCAAGGACGGAGGTGAGACTGACTGGCCTATAGTTGCCCAGGTCCTCCTTCCTCCCCTTCTTGAAAATAGGGACCACATTGGCCCTTTTCCAGTCCTCCAGGACTTGGCCCGTGCACCACGAGCGTTCGAATATTCCCACCAGTGGCTCTGCAATGATGTCGGCCAGTGCCTTCAGCACCCTTGGATGGAGCTCATCCGGGCCTGCCGACTTAAAGGTATCCAGTTCTTCCAAGTGACTCTGCACCATCTCAGGGTCTACGCATGGAAGTCTGGCGCCTTGCTGCTGCCTCTTTACAACCCCAGTGAGAGACTTGTTGCGCCCCTCACTTAGGAACACTGAGGCAAAGAACTCGTTGAGGAGTTCAGCCTTGTCCCCCCTGTCCGTCACCAATTGTTTCTGCCCATTTAGCAGGGGTCCTATTCCTCCCTGGGCCTTCCTTTTACTCCCTATATATCTAAAAAACAATTTCTTGTTGTCCTTTACTTGGGATGCCATCCTAAGCTCCATGGTAGCTTTGGCCAGTCTAACTGCCTCCCTACAAGCACGAGCAGAGGAGGTATATTTGTCTTTGGTGATCTCTCCCTGTTTCCACTTTTTACGTGCTCCCCTTTTGGCCCTTAGGCTGCCCTGGATTTCTGCGGTTAGCCAAGGAAGCCTCCTGGCCCCTTTCCCTCTTTTACCTTGCATGGGGATCGTCTCGCTTTGTGCCCAAAGGATCATTTCCTTAAGGCACAGCCACCCTTCTTGGACTCCCATCATTTCAAAACTCCTACTCTGCAATGCGTCCTTGACTAATCGCCTGAGTTCACTTAAATCAGCTTTCCTAAAGTCTAGTACTTTCATCCTACTAGTTACCTTACCCACTCAACGTCTTATGGTGAATTCTATTATTAGGTGATCACTGTCCCCCAGATGGCTACCGATCTGTAGGTCCCCTACCATGTCATCCTCCATTGCCAATACCAGATCCAGTATGGCATTCCCCCTAGTGGGACCATGTACCTCCTGTGTCAGGTGGAGGTCTTGTACACAGGTTAGAAACCTGCGTGAGCAGTGGGACTTTGCCGTCTGTCTCCCAGCAGATGTCTGGGTAGTTCAGGTCCCCCATGACTACCGCCTCTTTAGCTTTTATGGTCTCCGTGAGCTGCCTCAGGAGCCCCGCATCTATTTCTTCCCCTTGATGTGTCAAAGCAGTGTAGCACCTTAAAGCCTGAGTGGTTTAGAGAAGCCTAAGATTTTGTAAGCAACAGCCTTCTTTTTTCAGATGCTGGACTAACATAGCTAACTAATCTACCATTGCAACATGTCCTCAGTAGATCCCAAGGTGATCCACCCTAGGATAGCATAGGCAGTATTGATTCCAGTTTCTGATCTAGCTCTGAGTCCTACATCAGACTTAAATGATTTTGTTCATTCCTCCTTTTTCTGTTTACATGTTGTTTTCCTCATATTGAATTAGATTTTAAGGAGTACAATTAAACAACAGCATACTTCTTATGTAACCCTGTTGGTGTATCTGTGTTCTGTACGACAGCCTCGCTGTGGTACTTATCTCTAGATCCCCGTTGGTAGGTGGGCTGGATTGCCGGAAACTGTCCCCCTTATTTGCATATCCCCATTGAAATGCATGGTCGATGGCAGTGGGAACTCTTTGTGCTTATTTTGACTGTGATAACATCTTTTAACTGCTTTTTAAATTTTGAATATAAGGGTGAGTTGGGCTTGATGCACTGGCCTCCTCTTCTAAAATTGTAAAGTTTATAAAGATACTGCCTGCACCCACATGAGCATGGGCATGCATTTGCAGCAGTATGAACAGTAGTAGCACAAATTTGTGCCACTACTTTGTGCCACAGTGCACACCCTTGCCCATGCACTTTGCAGTGGTATACATTGTCTTGCTGTTCCATGTGCTGCAGTGGGTGCTGGCTGGGGCACAGGGCACCCCAGTGCAGACCTAGCCAACAGGCAGCCCTTGTGCTGAGGTACCCCGTGCCCCAGCCAGCTGGAGAACGTCACGTGGGGACAGGGAAGTAGACAGCCTAGGTTGCCTGCTCCCCCATCTCCACACACTGTGGAGCCCCCATGCTGAGGTACATGGAGAAAGCGGAGTAGGCAGCCCTGGGGTCCTCAAGGCATGGAGCAGCTGACTGGAGTGCAGGTGGCTCAGTGTGGGGGCTCTGGAGTGCTGGGCTGCCTACTCTACCATCTCTGTGTTTGTCCTGGAACATGGTACTTTGGCATGCTTTGCACTGCTTTTTTTCAGGGATTTTATTTATTTATTTATTTTTGCTACTCGGAAATCCTGGTAGCAAATTTTTCTCCAGTGCTGCAAATTAGGAGTGCCACACATGGTTTACCGTGCCATGTGTGCAGTTTGTGGCACTGCAAAGAAGTTTGCAGCCCCACAAACCACATATGGCCACACATCTGGATCTTGCCACTGATGCTGTAAGAAAAAATTGGGTAAAGATTGCTGAGGGTTAGTTGATCCAAAGTCTACATGTTTGACTGAAGATATGGCAAATACTTCCAAGGTAAAGGAGTGGGATCCTGGTGATGTTGGGTTACAGCTCTTTTATTTTGCCTTTCTTGTCTATCTGCCCCCAATTAGGTGATCTGGCTCCAAATAATCAATGGTTTGTCATACATCATGGCATCATTGGGATGATTTAGTGCTTGAGTCTCCTAGGTGTTGATGTTAATACTGCCTTTCTTCAGATTGGCCTTCAAAGTGTCCTTGAATCTCCTCTTTTGCCCACTTCTAGAGCGGTGATCATTGGTGATTTGGGAGTACAGGACCTGTCTTGGAAGCCATTTTTTGGGTATCCTTATGATATGTTCTGTTCAATGGAGTTGATGCTGTCTAAATATGGCTTTTACACTGGTGGTCTTTGCATGAGCCAGAATGCTGGCATTCATTTTTCTATTCTTCCAACTAATATGGAGGACTTTCTAGAGATATCATTGTCAGTAACATTCAAAGGCTTTCAGGTGTTTCCTTTGTCATCAAAGTTTTACAGCCATGCAAGAAGGCAGGAATGATAACAGCTTGGTAGATGGGAAATTATGTTTGTGTCCTGATGCCATGACCATTCAAAGACATGATTTTGTAGTGTAAGGCTTCAGCCTCAAACCTGGGACCTCAACCTGTCTGGCTCAGTGACTTATCTTGACCTGCCATCCCCCAGCAAACTGTTCAGACTGGGGAAGCCTCCATCAGGACCTACCCATCCACCCACTCCCTACCACCAGAGTGGCCGGTCAGGGTCTGCACTTCCTTCCATATAAACCTCTACTTAGGAACAGAAAGTGTCCAGGCAACAGGGCATATCTCTCACCTAGATGCCCTTGCTGTTCCTTCCAGCCTATACTTCCACCTCTGTCATCACCTCCACTCTGCTTGATGCCCTGGCTTCTTGATTCAGCTCACTCTCTGACTCCGCACTCTGCCTGATCCTCCAGCTTCCTGACTTGACGTGCTGTCATCCCAATTCACAGATTGATCTCCAGGCCACCCAAAACTTTGACATGAAGATGCCCAGAGACAGCTCTGGCAGATTTTATCACATATTGAATATTGACATATATGTTTATTTTTTGGGAAAGATGGCTACCTATGTAGAAGAAATATTCAATGTCCTCCAAGGACGGACTTATCATTGTAATAAGTGGAGAAGCAGTAGATTGATTTGGAGTGGACTGGTAAAGTATTTTGGTTTTTGTGGAATTGGCAGTGAATCCAAGCATTTATATGCTTCACAGAAGCGGTCAAGAGTGACCTGAAACTCTTCAACAGAGTGGGCACACACAGCACAATAGTCAGCATACTGAAAATCAGTAATGGCAGTGCTGGCTATCTTGGATTTGGAATATAACTGGTTGATATTGAAGAGATTCCTGTCCATAGAATACTGGATGCTGACTTCAAATGGAAGTCTATAAGTAGTGAAATGAAGAATAGCTGTGATATACATGGAAAAGAGTGTTGCTACAATTACCAGCCTTGTTTGACTCCTGTTCTAATAGTGGTCCCGGTCTATTTCCAAGCCATTCCTCAGGGCGGTTGTTGTCCTGTCACCATGAAGAAGTCTGATGATGATATTTTGGTGGGCATCCAGATCTCCTCAGGATTTTCTAAGGGGGCTGTCTGTTGATTTAATCAAAGGCCTTGGGTCCCTGAAGGTCATGTAAGATCTCAGTGTTGCTCACAGCATTTTTCCTGCAACTGTCTGGCAACAAAGGTGATATCCCTGATGGAGGCGTCCAGCCAGCCTTGCCCACTATGAATGGTGATACCTCTGAGTGGTATGAAGTCAGTATGGGACTCCAGGAATCTCCTCAGCAAGGAGAGTGAATCTGTTGAAGAGAATGCAAGTGATGATCTTCTCTGCTATGGACAAGAATACAATACCATGGCACCTCCTGCAATCTAATCTATCTCCTTTCTTGAATATGGTAATGATTTGGTTATTTCTCAAGTCACTAGAAATCTTTTCATGTTTCCAGATTTTCAAAATAATGGTGTGAAGTTGACGAGAGGGCGTTTTTCCACCTTACTTAAATTTCAGCTTGTATTACATCAAGGCCACATGTTCTTTATTTGCTTAATAGCTCTGTTTCTTGATAAGTTGGTGGCTATACAAAGTAGTCTTTAATGAGGTGTTGTGGAATGGTTTTGATGGTAGTGTCTTTTACATTAGAGTCTTGGTTCAGGTGCTCCTGGAAGTGCTTTTTCCACCCTGCATTGATAACAGAGCCATCTTTAAAGAATGTTATTTCATCCTTAGACCTCAGAAGGACAGATGTTTGTGTGTTTGGCCCACAGATAGTTTTAGTTGCGTTGAAGAAACAAAACATGTCATGGCTACTGGGAAATTTTTTATTCTCTTTTGCTTTGTATTTCTACCACTTGCTCTTTCACCTGCATTTTCCTATGGGTTTTGGCTTTAATGTGGTGATAAATATCTTGCTTCTGTTTGGAGCTGGCTGAGGATTCGGTGCTTCAGTGCTCACCATGACTTGTGTGGAGGTCTAAGCTGGAGGGACCCTCAAATGTAACAAGCCCCTGTTGGCAATAAATATCATCAGAGTGGTCCTCCCAGTGGTGGTGTATGGCAGCAGAGCAGTAACTCTCAGCAGCACTTCCAGCAACAGTAACTCCCCGCAGTGGTGAGGAGTAACAGAGGTGGTAGAATAGTAGCCCCAGCAGTGGTGAGAAGCAGAGGTAGAAGCACAGCAGCTCCCCCAGAGGTGGTGAGGAGCAGTTACAGCAGCAGTGGAGCATGACTCCCCCACTCTCCCATGGCGACTGATGACAGAAACAGCAGAGCAGAGGCCCCCAGCAGCGGTGAAGCAAGGAGAAAGTGGGGGCTAGCAGCGACGCTAGCTGCCAAGTTCACCCTGTGTGGGACTAAGACAGAACTCTGAATTCATTGAGTGTTAATAGTTAGGCTGCTGACCATTTAGGGTTTCCCAAGCTTGTTTGTTTCATTTACTTTCCCCTTCAATAAACTCTGCTGCAAGAGGGGAAGCTTGTTCACATTGGAACACCCAAATTGGAACACCCAAGCTTTAGTTTTCCCAGTTTTCTGGATAGGGACTCAAGCCAAAAGAGAGAATTTATGCAGAACCCCTAAAAGTGATCTTGGCCTGCCAGAAGAGTTTTATTTATAGCCATATCTACTGTGATGAAGAAGTATGCAGAAGTGATTACTACATAAACTTAGGGGGATTTGACCTGATTCCTGATATATAAGGCTTTTATTTTCATGTGTGATTTCTATCACATCGGACAATAATTATATGCAAAATTTCCTTTGTGTCAAAATGACACAATACCCTTTCTAAAAGAAAGGAGGGAAAAAGAAAATGCAAAAATGTCAGTCCCTACAGAGAGCTAATATCCATGGGGCACATATACTTTATTTTCTATTTTGAGATTTTTTTTCCCCCCATTAAATGGATAGTTTAAGTTATGTTCCCTGCTTCCATGTGTATAATAGCTAAGCAGTAAGTGGAACATGGTAGGGTTAGCATTTTGGAACCAGCTGTTCTACCTTTTCATGATATTTGCTGTCTTGCTTTAATATCACATTATTACAAGGCTTTCAGCGTGCATTTTGAATTTTACATACTGCATAATATGATAATATACATACATGAAGGGTTAGTGTGCCAGTTAAAAGATTTTTGTATGAATTTGGATGACCTCATTACTCACGAGAAAAAATGCTGTATAACATCCGATTCCATCGTGTATTTTGTTTATGCTACATATTTTTCAGAAAAATATTATAGAAATCTTTTAGAGAGTATTACATTTATTTTATTGATGCTATATTTTATCTCTACCTATTCTAACAGAGCTTCCCTTAGTACCCAGAGTACAGACTTAGAAAGGAGAAGTTGAAAACTTCTAAGATGATCTAAGATACCTTTTCTAGGAATCAAGCTGTCATGCGTTTTAATATCCTATATAGTATAGTCTGCCAGGACTAAAAAATAATTCTGCATTTATCACCTCAAAAATAAGGATTCCCAGATCTCCAGTAGGAAAATGTGTTTTTCTTGTCCTGCTAGTTTGTGCAATGCCAGACTCTTGAAGAGTCACATGCATGGCACTGAATTCAGAATATTTTCCTGGTTTACAGACCAGTAATGTGCATCCTGATTTGATTCTGGTTCCTGCCACATCTGTGGAAAAGAGAGAAGGAGGAGAGTAGTAAAATCTTTAAAGGCAGAATATTTTCTGGTCATGCAAAAAAGGCAGCTGTTTGAAATCTGCCTAGAAGGTTGGGGCCTTCATAGTTATACCAGCACAGATTAATAAGCAGAGAAAAAATGAAGGGTCAAATGTGAAAGGTAAAATGAAATTTATCTTGTGCTTGTCACAACCATTTAAGTTAGATAGAGAGAGGAAGAAACATTCCATGGTCTCCCCTTCTTATATATTTTAGCAAAATTTTGAAATCCCTACATCAAAGCAAATTCATGTTCATCTACAGAGGGAAATTCCAAATGCACTACTTTTTTCCCATTAAATTAGCCAATTTTCAGAGATTCAGGGAAATGTGAAAACTCTAGTGGGGGGTTTTCTCACATCATTTATGCTATTTTATGACATTATCATCTTAACTGTAGCATTAAATAACAATACAGAAGTCAGAGGATTCATTTACTTCTATAAAACTGAAAACTTTAAAAGGTGTGTTTAACAGTCTAAAAATTGCATTTTGCTAGTTTGAAAACAAAGCAAGAAAACCTCAGACATAATTTTGTGAACAGATTTTGAATTCATCTCCCAAATCCTTCAAAGTTTAGGGCCTTCGATTCAGATTCCAATTTAGACCATCTCTTTTATTATACTTTATTTGTATTTCAAAAGGTTGTGATGTATCTGGGGATTATATGCATAAATCTAGGAACTGTTATACTGGTAAGGATACTTTCATCTCATTGTACAGACATTTAGGCAAATCAAGGGGGTGAGGGGGGTGGAAGTTGAGAATAAGTGCATTAAAATGTTAATTATCCACACCCTCATTTGTTTGATATTCCTGTTCTTAGTAATTTTTTTTCTGGAAGATGTATCTGAATTAAGTATCACTGCAAATATCACAATGCAGCAGTAACGGCATGAAGTTATCTGTGTTCTCTCTGTGCACTGGGCAGAGGATTTTTAATTTCATACATCATTTACAACATGATGTGGTGATTCCACACAGTCAGACACTCCTTATCAGAGGGAAAAAGAAGTGTCTACATGGCACAGCAAGTAGCATTTTTACCTCTAAGCTAGGAGACTCTAGTTTCAGATCCTTCACCAGGACTGGGTTCAGATCCAATACTGTCACAACAGGAGAGTGCTGACTCATCCAGATGAGGCATTAAAAGGATCTTCTTTAGCCTTTCTCCAGTGGTTATCAGAAAAGAATGTATAGAAAACCAGATTCTGTGTTTTTCCAAGAAGATTAAATATATGTGCTTGGTTATAAAAGATATTGATACTTTTGTATGTGGTGATCTTTGTGCTAATACCCTGTGCTAAAGATAATCATGTAATTAACTGCATACCTAAATCAGGCCTGACACAACACCAGCACACTAAAAATGGGGAAAAAAAATAGATACATACACTGTACTATAAATAGATGTACTTGGATAGACATTGGCGCCACAGAAATCAACACTATGACATTTTTTTAAAATAGACCTAACAAATGCTAATTATTTCTACTCTCTACCAAACCAATATCATTTGAGGCATGAAAGAAAAGTTAAGGATCTTCTTACAGACGTTAATGATGAAAAGAGCAAAAAAAAAAATCCAAAACAGAGAGCAAGGGCAAAGATTTCAGCCGTGATGGACATGGTGAATTTTTTACAAATGAGTGCATCAGCCCAAATCTCCAATCATGCACTGAGGCCTTCTGGGAATTTTAGTTCCCAAGGCATATAGTAAGTTTTGCTGAGAAAGGGAAGCTCACTTTGTGAATGCAGGTCCTTCTCCTCCATGTGAGAGAGACCAGGAGGAGCCATACTTCCCAGAGGAATCATACACGTCTCTGCTGGGAAATGCCTGGGAAGAGCAAGGCTGTAAGAGACAAGCCAAGGCTTAAGCAAAATAGGTCTTGAGGAAGGAAGCTTAGTAGGTTGGTAATAATAGGATTTGTTCCCAAAGGATACAAAATGTAGGAAGTAGCTCTGAAAGAAAGTGATTTGGAGCCAATGTGAAATTGGTGTTGGTGAGGATTTCCCACCCCCGGATAAAAGGAGAGAGCTGCACAGACCTTGGAAGGAGGAGCTGGAAGTTAGCATGTGAAGGCCAAGGTGACAGACAATTTTTGGCAGAATATTTATTCATTTTGGGCTTTCATTTATCCCTGCTAGAGTAGAGTTTTGGTTTGACTAAACTACCCAAGAAGGAAGAACTGCTGAGGTAGAAGCTGCATTTCTGTGGGAGACTACCTACTATCTTGCATAATCTCTCTTGCCTCTGTGGCTTCAATTTTTTCCTTGAATGACCAAAAGACTTATTTTAGTAATATACAGCAGGACAGAGAGAAATAGGATTTTTAAGTTACAGAAAACATCACAAACCATTTGAGAACGTATAGGATTCTGTAAAATATTATGGAACAATGCTAGAGCCTTCTGCTGCTCACGTAGTTGTCTAGGATGAGTGATACTTCATGATATATGATCTCCAAAGAAATGAATCGCCTGTCTGTGTAGGAGTGGAAGACTGGCAATTTTTTAACAGAGCACCAGGCCCTCTTTTAGTTATCCTTACCCTTGTCACTAACATGGCAGACCTTACCTATGCATGAGACTAGCCCAGGGGAAGTTATTCTCCACCATCTGTGCCTTGTCTCCTCCCTGTCCACAGCTCATCCTCCTCTGCTCCAGAACTTTAGAAGGGCAGATCTGTGGTTAGATGATATAGCTTTTGATGCTTTCCAGATAACTAGTCAGGGTCAACAGCTGAACTAATTATCATGTTTCTTGGACAGACTGTGATACAATTCTATGAAGACGTGTGCAAAAGAGAAATGAATGGTCTGGACAAAATTCTAGTGTGCTTATGGATATGAACAGCATGAATAAAATGGTGGCTCATACCAGTCAATGCATATCGGCTAGGATTCCAGTTTTGTTGTACCCAAGTCCTCTGAGTCATACCAGAATCCACATTGCACTAGGCATTACCTTTAGTTTGAATATCAATATTTGTGTTAGACTGCTACAAGAGCTGCTGGGCCAGCTTGGTGTTCTTGCTCCCAAATCTGTGAGCCTTGAGTTCACTGTATAAAACTAGTATGCCAGCAGTCTTTATGACAAGCTGGTTATGCATGCATATTATACTTCAGAAACCTGTTTAGCAATAATTTAAGGAAAACATGTAAGTTACACCACACACTCAAAGGCCTTCACCAATTATCTTGTGCCCATTGAAGTACTTACTCTGTGGAAAAGGTAAATCAAATTGTTGACATTTTTTATATAAGCACTAGACATTCCCCTTCCATGAAAAGTGCCATGTTGAGGCATCTGGAACAAATAAGTAGATGATGGGGCATGTAGACAGAAAATTTTCTCACTGTTTAATTTGCATGTTTCCTAAGATAGAGAAAAATGTAGTGTTCAAATAAATTACATTAATTCCTAGTTCATAGTTTCTAAATTGGAATATCGAATTACAAAATATTATTAAATCTTATCTATATTTCCATCTCCTGCATTTCCTTTTCCATCTCTACAGAGTTTGGGTGTGATTCTGCAACCATTATTCACATGATAGTCTCAGTTAAGGCAGATATCTTTCATGCAAGAAATTGGCTCTTATGGAACATCAGGTAGTACAAAGCAGACTAGTGAAACAATAACAGACAGCCTGACATCGGCTAGACCAGCAGTAACAGTAACCACCTGGTAGTATATTTGCTGTATTTCTGAGAAATAATAGAACATATGGCTAACTAAGCCTTTTCATATGCAACCTCAGTATTAGTTCTGTCTGAGCAATCTCAAAATGCTTTACTATTAAGAAAAGACTGTTTCTATGATGAACTAACTCCAGATGCATTAGGAAAGGAATTTTGATATATGAGAAACTGTGATATTGTCATTGGTGCTTGCAAAAATTGCTTTTATACAACTTAGCTGTGCACTATCAAAAATATTCTTACTGGGTATTTTTAGCTGGAAGAGTTGGAAACAGAAGGATTTTGCTTAGTAAAGCCAGTATGGAGCATCTCACTTTTTAGCAGATGAATTGGCAAAAATGTCCCTAAATGTCCAAAATGTCTCCATCTGCTCCTCTAACATATGTTGCTGTGTGTAGTTGCCTTTCTCAAACTATTCTAAAAAAAAAACTAAACAAACAAACAAAAAAAACCACCTCACCCCTTCGTTTAGGCTTTGGTTTCTTGAAAAAATAATTGGCAGCTCAAATTACAAAGTCCAAGTCAAGTGTTCTCCCCAAAGCTTCTATGATTCCTCAAGACCTCTCTGGAGACCTACGTCCATCTGTTTTCTAATATGTGGACTAATACTTTACCTCGTATGTCTGCAGAATCTCTATATCATTTCCAAGCAGGATCAACATCTACTAACAGGTGTGGCTGTTTTAGCCAAAAAATGCCATCACCTTACAATTGGTGTCTGCCATAAAAAGGTTTTGAAAGGCTGCTATGCAATCAAACTTCCATTATCCAAAATACTTATCTGTTGGAAAAGAAGATTTGACTTTTCCCTTTCTTTGAAAATCTTATACTTTTTCAACTGAGTGGATATGCTGTAATAGCTGACTAGCTGTGCTAGACATTTCTATTTAATGAACTCCACAGTGTATTGCCTCTATCATTTGCAACAGACCGTTCAAACCTGTGAGCATCATAGAGGGCTGAATCTGAATATGTCTTGTCATTTCTGGGTCAGTCTTCCTTTTCTGCATTCGGATGCTGCCAGGAAAGCACTGATGTCTCAGGGCTTGCTATTTCAGGTCCAGCCTCCTCTTCTTTGCCGGTAATTTGCCAGTTAACGATTGAATAAGTGCGAAGCTTGATTGTTCTAAGCGGGCATTGGATTGGGCCCTAGATTATCTGTTGTTCTTTTTGTGTACAGTATGCAACCAAGTAGCAAAGCAATTAAACTATATCAGACTTCCATGGCTATAACTAACTACAGTAGAACGGTGAATTTAGAGAGGCTAGGTAATAGAGAGAATGCTGATTTGTGTGTTTTATTGTTTCAGGAAAACATGTAACTGCAGTCTAATGTAGAACTTCTTTTAAGGGGTATAAGACAACACATGCAGACCTTTTAAGGGAGGTGCATCCTAATATACCCACTATCAGGCTCCTTTATCAGTTCCCTAATGTCCCCTGAGGTCAAATCAAGAAAGCATACTGTGAGAGCTCATCATGTTTAGTGTAAGAGCTTCCAGTGAAGTCAGCAGTTATCTGGGATCTTGCTGGGGCTGGTTGTTCACAGATGACAGTGAGCTGGAAAGAAACCTTAGATTCAGGCCTTGGTGGGGATAGAGCCCAGAGCAATAAGCCTATGTCTAGGTAGGAGGGACTTTTTGAGCACCATGAGCTAAAAGGAGAAGGACAAGGTCATGAGGGTACCTGAGAAGGAGGGCTATGTTGCTCAGCACTCAAGAGGAGAGACAGGAATCCCAGGAACAAAAGAGGGAGGGGTCTGTTGTTTCTCAAGCAGTTTCAAGCTGCTGTTTCTGGCTCTGCTGTGGTGCCTCTGTGTTCCTGATGTATCCGGGGATAGTTCATGTAACTCCTCTGGAGGTAGGCTGTATGTGTGTGAGGGGAGCACTGACTGGAGTAATTACGAGGTACCAAATTTTAGGTTTTGATGACAATTATACTACTTTTACTATTGTTTACATGGCTTGGATACACATATAGTTATGATCTAGGGAGGACCGCTGTCCTAACCTTTCTCATCGTAACATAGGATAAAACTAAATTAAAGTAGTTCAAAAGTCTGTTTTCCCAAAAACCACAAGAAATTTTTCAAGTCAGTTCTGATTCTTGATGTCACAAGAATAAACCCATACCCATGACAGTTAGTAAGAAAAAGTCAGTGAAATGTTTTAAAATTACGAATACTTAAGCCAATATAGATTTAGAACAGGGGTGCTTAGCCCATGGGCCAAATTCAGCCCACAGGTGCTATGCCTCCCAGCCTGTGCAGCTCCCTGTTGGTCCATACATTTGATGTTGGGGGAGTAGCGGCACTGTTCCCCTGCTGCCAAATTTCTGGACCCACGGGGTGCTCCAAGTCCTGTGTGCTGAACCAGGTTTCCAAATCCCAAAACTTCTGGCAGTGCTGGGCCCCACGGCCCAATCCCAGCACACAGGGGTGGGATGTGGCAGTGCTGGGCTCCAGGACCAACCTAATCCTGGTCCTCACAAAGGTGGTGGTGCCAGGCTTCAAGGGCCCAGTTCTGGTGCACAGGGATTAATCTGGCCCTCAAACTGAACCCCCACCACTCATCTGTCCCTCAGAGCCAAAATCATGAGCTCCACTGGTTTAAAAAGTGCCTGGATGCCTTCATCCCAACATTTTTCTCTTTTAATGGGGAAGTAACAAATTATGCTAGACCCTTAACTCAGGAATAGGCAACCTTTTTAGGCTGAGGGCCCAAGTAACCCAGTTCATTTCATAGTTTCATAGTTGGTAGGGTCAGAAGGGACCTGAGCAGATCATCAAGTCCAACCCCCTGCCATGGCAGGAAAGACTACTGCGATCAAACGACCCCATCAAGGTGTTCATCCAGCCTCCTTTTAAAGACCCCCAGGGTAGGAGCCAGCATCACTTCTCTTGGAAGTTGGTTCCAGGTCCTAGCCGCCCTGACAGTGAAGTAGCACCTCTTGATGTCTAGCCTGAATCTACCCTCTGCCAGCTTGTGACTGTTATTTCTTGTCACTCCTGGTAGTGCTCAGGGGAACAGGGACTCTCCCAATACTTGCTGGTCCCCCCAGACTAGTTTGTAAACGGCCACTAGATTCCCCCCTCAGCCTTCTATTGTGGAGGCTGAACAGGTTCGGGTCCCTTAGCTTCTTCTCGTAGGGCCTGCCCTGCTGACTCCTGATCATATGGGTGGCCCTCCTCTGGACCCTCTCCATGTTGTCCACATCCCTCCTGAAGTGCTGTGCGCAGAACTGGACGCAGTACTCCAGCTGTGTCCTGACCAATGCTGCATAGAGGGGGAGGATCACCTCCTTGGACCTGCTTGAGATACGTCTGTGGATGCATGACAAGGTATGGTTGGCCTTCCTGACTTCATCCCCACACTGTTGGCCCATGTTCATTTTGGCATCAATAATGACTCCAAGATCCTTTTCTGCAAGCCTGTAGGATCCTTTTCCCCAGCCTGTAGGTCTGCTGCTGGTTCTTCCTCCCCAGGTGCAGTACCTTGCACTTGTCAGTGTTGAAACCCATCCTGTTCTCATCCACCCACCCCTGTAACCTGTCCAGGTCTGATTACAGCCTATTCCTCCCTTCTAGCGTGCCCACTTCTCCCCACATCTTAGTGTCATCTGTGAATTTGAACAGGGTGCTTTTTACCCCCTCGTCCAAGTCGCTGATGAAGATGTTGAACAGTGCAGGCCTGAGGACCGAGCCCTGTGGATCCCCATTGCCCACATCCCTCTAGGTCGAATAAGACCTGTCCACCACCACACTGTGGGTGTAGTCCTTCAGCCAATTAGTGATCCATCTGACTGTGTAGGTATCAATGCCACAGTCTCCTAGTTTTTTAATGAGAATGGGGTGAGAGACAGTGTTGAAGGCCTTCCTGAAGTCCAGAAAGACTATGCCACCGCGACACCTGCATCTAAGGATTTTGTGACCTGGTCATAGAAAGCCACCAGGTTGGTCTGACATGACCTGCCTCTAATGAACCCATATTGATTGCCCCTAAGCATAATCTCCCCAGCTGGCCCCTCACCGACGCACGCCAGGATAATTCTCTCAAAAAGCTTACCCAGGACCAAGGTAAGACTAGCTGGCCTATAGTTTCCTGGGTCCTCCTTCCTCCCTTTTTTGAAAATGGGAACCACAATGGCCCTTTTCCAGTCCTCTGGCACAATGCCAGAGCACCATGAGTGCTCGTAAAGCCATGCCAGGGGTCCCGCAATGACCTCTGCTAATTTCCTCAGCACTCTGGGGTGGAGATCATCAGGACCTGCTGATTTTAAATATGTCCAGTCCCTCCAAAAGTTCCCTGACTAGGTCCTCTCTGACCCTAGGCCTGGGTGTGCCTCCCCTGGGGCCTACGGGTATCCCAGTAGTGGGGCTGACCCGGTCCCTGCTCAGAAAAATGGAGGCAAAGAAATTGTTAAATAGGTTAGCTTTGCTGCCTGGTGCAATGACCAGATTTCCTAGTGTGTCCTGCAGAAGTTCCACATTACCCGGTACCTTCTTGTTACCCCCTATGTATTTAAAAAAGGACTTCTTGTTGTCCTTGATCTGGGTAGCTAGTCCCAGTTCCATCTCCGCCTTGGCCTTCCTGACTGCCCCCTACAGCCCTAAGCAACAGAGGTATAGTCCTCCCTGGTCACGGCCCCTCCCTTCCATTGCATGTACACCTCTTTTTTAGGTAGGACACATTCCTGGAAGCTTTTGGTGAGCCATGGGGGCTTTTGCGCCCTCTTGCCCCCTTTGATCCGTGTTGGGATTACCTCCCTTTGGGCTTGGAGGATCATTTCCTTAAGGAACAACCACTCTTCTTGGACACCCAACTCCCCTCCCCTCCGGGACCTCAGTGTCTCCCCGACTATTCTCCTTACCTCATTGAAATCCTCCCTCCTGAAGTCCAGGGCTGCTGCCTTGCTGCAGGCCTTTGCCACCTTGCACTGGATGGTGAATTCCAGCAGGTGATGATCGCTGTCACCCAGGTGGTCGAGCACCCGCAGACCCCTCACCAAGTCATCGCCTGTGATCAGGACCAGATCCAACAAGGCATCTCCCCTGGTGGATCTGTGCACCTCCTGGGTTAGATGGAGGTCCTATATCTTGGCTAGGAACCTACGTGAGCAGTCAGACCTTGCTGACTGCTCTTCCCAGCAGATGTCTGGAAAGTTTAGGTCACCCATGATGACTACGTCCTTTGACCTAACTGCCTTGGTAAGCTGACTTAAGAATTCCTGGTCTAGCTCTTCCCCTTGGTTGAGTGGTCTGAGGTAGACCCCCACCGTTAAGTCCCTTTCCCCTCAACTTCCTTGTATTCTAACCCAGAGCACTTCAGTGTGCCCCTCCTCTGACCCAGTGCCACTCATTGAGGATGTGTATTTCTCCTTGACGTAGAGTGCCACACCCCCACCTTTCTTCCCTGTCCTATCCCTCCTGTACAGCCTATAGCCCTTGATATTCACCGCCCAGTCATGCGTTGGGTCCCACCATGTTTTGGTGAGCCCCACTATGTCTGGATTGGTGTTAGCTAGCAGGAGGGTAAGTTCCTCCTGCTTGTTCCCCATACTACGAGCGTTTGTGTAGAGGCATTTGAGGCCTCCTGAAGATGCATGCACTGCCCCCCTAATTTCAGTACTACCCAGGCCCCTGTTGCTGATCTGGGTATTTGTTCCGCTTGTCGTCAGTCTAGGCTGGGCTGTTCTTGTGGGTGATGTTTGGTTTAGTGGTCCAAGGCTTCCTCTGCCCCTGTCTTCCCCTTCTCCTGATGAGCCTAGTTTAAAGCCCACCAGAGGAGATCAGGCAACCTAGAACAGAACACAAGCTTTCCTTTGGGGGAAAGGTGAAGCCCATCCCACCTGAGCATGTCTCTCATCCTGATGTGTGGGTCATTGTCTAGGAAGCCGAAGTCCACCTCGAGACACCATTCCCGAAGCCGCAAGTTGACCTCTCTGATGCAGGTCTTCCACATCCACTCACTGGTAGGACAGAAGAAAATACCACCTGTGCCCTTTCATGTCAGAAGTGGGTTGGTGCTAAGACCCAGTTGCCACCACTGCATTCCCATCTGGCAGCAAGAGGAGACCACCCACAGCAGGCACTTCTCCCTGTTGCAGCCAGGAAGCAACTCTTGTCAAAGCCCCCTCGCTACTAACTGCTAAGAAAACTGTACATCCATGGCTGGATCAAATGGTTCCATGAGCTGGATCCAGCCTGTGATCCATAGGTTGCCAATCAGGTTGCCATAGGTTGCCAATCAATTAGCCTTAGCTAATCAAAAAGTGTTACCTTAATGCAATTCCTTGTTTAAAGGTGTTTAAAAAGTATGTTGTTATTGTTCTACTTTGTAATTTTTGTTGTAGCAGCAGTCGTTATGATTGAGACAGCATTTGTTGGGCTGGCCCTAGATAAATATAAAGTATCAGGCCCTCAAAATGTATACAGCTGCAGCACCTTACAAATGTATAAATTCCTACTCCTTCCTACAAACACTGAATGCACATTACAGGATTGTAGCAAAATTTTAGCTCACTATGCTTTTAGTTTCTTCAGCTGTATCTGTTTTGCTATTTGCATTTGTTTAAGGGTTTTCTTTTTTTCTGCTTTAGCAGAATTTTTGGTAGGGAACAAAAAAGCTGTTCATTCTAGTCTGTATTCTCCTTTAGCGGCTGGGTAGTCCTGAGCAACCAATCAGAACTTCAGCTCAGCCACAACTGACATTGATTAATGGACACCTTGCAGATCTACTTAATGATCATCCCCATCAAAAAAAAGAAGAGCATGTAGGGAAATCGCAGAACACTGCTGCTTAACTTAAGTTTCTACATTTTTCAGTCCGACAATTTTTAAATGCTTTTAGTTCTTGTGTTATATTAGATAATAAAGCCAAATAAATATACTCTTCTTCCCATGTCTGTGATATCATTCCATTATGTAGAAAGACAAAACATGAGAGAACATTTATTGAAATAAACTAAATAAGGATTGATATAATGGATGCTTAACGTTATCACTGAGTGTTGGTCTGACAGAAACATTTCTTAAATATAAGAAAGCTTTTGGAATAGGAGTGATCAAATGAGATGTATGGCCAGGGAATACCAGCAGTATCTGTATACAAAGTGCTTCAATTGATCAACATTCATTTCAAGGAAGCTTCACTGAGAGAAAACCATGCCAAACAGATTAAACAGATAAATGAGAAAGTATTTTAAATACTGGAAAAATAAATGGAGACATACTTCAAAGTGCCAACAGACAGATGCAAGTCTGAGGCTCAGTTTTTACAGCCAGAAATCTTAGAGGATCTTAATCATCAAACAATAGGCAGGAAATCTCTTAGATATATAAGCCTATCTTAAATTCATTTAGAAAAATGGTAGCACCAATAAGGGCAGCTTCTAGCCTCCCCACTCTATTTCTCAGAGTGCCAATCCTAGAAGAAACATTAATCTCAATTGAAATGGTGTATTATTGAGATCTTATTAAGGTGGGCAAGGTATACTTTCCTTTATAGATTTAATGTAAGTTCCCAGGGGAAAATAAAATCAAATCTGTTGAATCTCATATCTTTTGAATGAAACTAGTTTCATTCAGTGGCAATTTTGTTTTTTCTGTAAAAGAATAAATAGGCTGACCATTTTTCTCTAAATCTGTTTCAGTACTAATGGCACCTGTGCACGTGCTGGACATCTGCTCTGATGCATGCTAATTAACATACATCAGAGCAGACTGGAGCATGCTAATTAGCACACTCTATCAGCCTCTACATCATGTGTATTCACTGTCCCATGTGTTAAACCAGTGGTGGGGGTGCTTTAACTAAAAATCATCAAACAAGTTTTAGTTAAAGTGCCACCACTGCCATTTTGAAGTTCAGGATGCTGAATACACATGATGCTGCAGACACTTTAATTACAGCGACTGTAATTAAAGCTCCCCCTGCTCTACCCCAGAGCATGTGTAAAGATGCCTTAAGGCTGTAGAAACCATGTCAGCCTCGCTTTTCAGTTAATGAGTTTCAAAAAAATTTCTGGCAGGATCAGTTTTATGTCCTTCTTGATTTTGCTCTGTATCCTGTTTATAGGATTCCCCTTAAAAGTAATTCACAATTCAAATTAAAAGAATTTGTCTGTTGGATCACTCATAAAACTGGCCATCTTTGTTTCACTGTCAGACCTTAGTACGGTTGTCAGCTTTGTAATCAGTAGACTATAGATGTATTTCACAGCAGAAGTGTCCCAGAGTGTGGTGATGAACAAGTGCTCATTATCCTTTGGCACCTTTTCTGTACAGTCTCCCAGGGCTCCATCCTGTTGCCTCTCCTGTTCAATGTGTAGATGAGGCTGCTGGGTGCAACTGTGCAGAAATTTGGAGTGAGGTGCTGTCAGTATGCTGACCATTGTCCCAGAGTCTCACTCCTTTTCCAGTTGGGGATTGGATTGGGGATTAAGGATAGAAACTTAATCCAGACAAGAAAGAGGTGATAGTGGTGAGCAGATTGATTTATTTGCTGGGGACTGGAACATCTATGAATGATGGGGTTCAGCTTCCCTTTGTCATTCAGCTTTGCAGCCTTGGGGTGCTTCTGGGTCCTCTGCTGCACCTGGATTTTCAGATTGTAGTGGTGGCTAAGAGCACCTTTTACCAACACCAACTGGTAAAAGTCTGCAACCCTTTCCTTCAGATTCTGATCTGGCCACCAACATCCATGCCTTCATAACCACAAGGCTGGACTACTGCAATGCATTTACTTAGGGCTGCCCTTCAAGACCACCTGGAAGCTGCAGCAGGTGCAGAATGCAGCAGCTCACCTTCAGGTGCGAGTGGATTCCCAGCAGTACACAACTCCAGTGCTCCAGAGTCTGCACTGACTCTCAATAACTTTCTGGGTGCATTTCAAAGTCCTAAATGCTCTGGGCCCCATGTACCTAAGGGATTACCTTCTCCCTTACATCCCATCACGATCCTTAAGGTCAGCCAAGAGCAATCTCATGCAAGTATAATCAATATGCCAAGTCCACTTCACAAAAATGCGTGGGAGGTCCTTCTCAACAATTACTCTTCAACTCTGGAATTTCCATTGGTTTGGCCATGTTAGTCCTTTCTCTGCATGGCTCTGCTGGCTCTTCCTCTTTTAATTGCATCAAGAATAAGCTACTTTCTTTATTTTCAAATCCCTATGTGGTCCATTCTCCTTCCTTTCTATGTTCTTATGCTTCATTGAAAAGTAAGCTTCTTCCTCCATCCAGCTCATTATACTAGCGTCCATCATTCACTTGTTACTATTTCAAGCAAATAACTGTAAGTTTTCTTCCATGATACCCATCATACTTGGTAATTCCATTACAATCCTTCAAATCTCTCATAAAAAAATTATTTGCTCTACTGCCAAAAAAAAGAAAAATTGACAGCTTTTAGGTGTTTATGTGCTGATATCATGCATTGACTAGACAATATTGTCTCCTTGTAATGCTCTCTGCCTCCCCCAACCCATCACTGTATTCATCCATGGCCTTTAATTGTAAACGGTTTGGGGTGAGGACCATCTTTGTACAGTGGATTTGTATGGTGGGGTCCTGGCATAGTTAGGTCATAAACCATGACTAGGGCTTCTAGGCACTATTATAATTTTAAAAATACATCATTCTGAAAGAAAAATGTTCAACTGAAGGGATTTCACCCACTTCAGGATTTTATTACAAAAGTTTTGCTCAGTTCTCCTACAGTAATCTGAAGTTTTACAGGGCACTGCAAAGACCAGCTGGACCAAATTCACTGTAATAAAGTTGTTTAATTCTAGAGGGGAATAATTCAGTATCCTAAATTAAAAGTTGCAGCGCAGTAAAAATCCCAACTCTTCAGTTAGTGAGCCAACCACTGCCAGACCTAGAGCTCTAGAGATATTCATTTAGCACCATCTTTCCACTTGTTTAATTTTGCAAGGTACAAAAATGTTTATAAATAAAAAAGGACATTTGCATGCATAAATGCAATAAGCTATTTAGTTTGACTGACATGAGCTAGTGTAAGAAAATCTGGCAAATCCCTAATACAGAATAAGGATTTTTTTTCCTACTACAGTGTATAGATAGACCCCCCCCCCCCCATTAAATGTAGGTAAAAAAGAGAGTTGCTTCTGCATGTTTCTCTCTGGTGCAGTACATGGTAAAAGCTGTTCAGTGATATTTCATGTGAAGCTATAATTTCTGCCTTAGATGTCAAGGTCAGTGAAATCTGAGGTAATGGTTACATAAGTGCTAGTTATTTAGTATAAAGCTGCCTGCAGGGTTGCTGAGAGTGGGCATTCAAAGCATTTCTCAGGACTTGCATGTTAGAGGGATTTGATTTAATTTATTTCTTTATGGCAAAATTTTGGTATTAATATTGTGTTCCCCTTCCATGTCCTGATGCTAAGCATGGAGATGAGTGCTTTATAATAGTCCTCTCATGCTTCTGCTCTTACCTTGCTTCACTGCCTTTGATCTATTGTGCACTTTACTCAGTGACACAAGAGCAGAAATAGAGGAGTTTTTTTTTTCTCTCTCTAAAGAGCTGTGTGTGTTCTGTTGCACTGTAATCATGTAGTGAGGGTGCTGATTAAAATTATATGGGTGTAGCATGACCCTTCACTTCCTATGTGTCCTGTCTACCTATTTTGAGAGGAATGTTGAGTGCTACAGAAGGCAAAAAGATTGGTAAAGTGAGATCAGTGATGGTACTGATAGAAAGGAGAGAGGAATAAGCCTTGCAAAGTTCTAAATTTGTACACAAACTGGAAACAAAGTAGGTGTTTGCTATGCAGTTTGCCTTGAGTACACTGGAACACGGAAAAGGAAATGGGTTTCTCATTTCCATGACCACGAGAAATGTTATTTTCAAAAAAGAAAGCTTAATACAAAGTATATGTAGTTGTCAAAGGAAAACAGGATCCCTCTCCATGTTTGGATGATGCTTACCAAAACAAGTGATTAAAATGAAAGATCCATATTATGCCACTTTTTCATTGAAACTAAGCAAAATCAAAGCTATGCCAGATGTATGCAGCTCATAACAGAGTCCCCAGTGTGCAGGCAGCACTTTTTATTTGATTACTGTGATTGATAAAGCATATAGTGAGGTGTTTGGGGGAAAGTTTTTGTTTTTGGCTTGATGTATTCATGAAAATACACAGGGGGGAAACACTTCAGCAATATATTTAATTAGCATGAATTCTAAACATAGAAGTGGCATTGAAGAAAGAAAAAAAAATTAAAATGTTTTTTAAAATATACTACATCTCCTACAGTTCCTGGCAACTCTTTTCTCACAGTATACTTTTATGAGCCCAGAAGTATACAAGTACATACATGCACCCATACCCATACTTTATACTGAACAGGAAAATAAAATATTTCAAAGTCTATTTCAGAAACGTAATTTTGTAGCAAGCAAAATGCTTTCTTCCATGGTCAAAGAGCCTGACCACAAAGGGTAAGGGCCCTTGGTTACCAGAGTATTTTCCCTGAAGGGACGATTTAGCTGGACAGCACTGATGGCAGCCTTAAACTATATTCTGTCATGGACATAACGTGAAGAATGACATATAAAAATGATTTTGAAACAACTTTATTGTGTTGTTTCCAAAGAAGTTCAAAAAAATTTGGGCACCCAGATCTCATTGAAATTCACTGAGTGTTAGAGTCCCAACTTCTTGAGGTTCCTTTTGAAAATCCCAGCTTCAATTTGCACTATTTCACCTTTTCTTGACACATTTCAGTGCTGGTTTTAGAAAATACAAAAAGGAGGTGGGCAGTACTCTGTACTGTTAGAATAGAGGGTTTACGCTATGCCCTTAATAAATCATTCTGTGTTAAAGATATGTAATTTTGATATAAATATAACGTATACATAATATGATCCATCATAATTTTATATAGATACATATCATACATTGTACATCATTGTGACATTTTATATCATACATTGTACATCATTATGCAAGGAGTGCACACACATTTTTATATGTATATGTAATTTTTCTGTCCAATATGCATGGCAGAAAAAGAACTAATAGCCGGGTTCCATAGGGGTCTCTGCAGAGAATTCCATACGAGTGCTCCCATAGAGCATCACTGAGTTCTTCCCCCATCTCCTCACCACCAACGTGGTGTTATCTGGTTCCCCTTGGATTTATGCTCAGGGAAGAGATATCTTTTTATCTTCTAGAGTTCTTCACAAGTTTTACAAAGTATATAAAAAACTAAGTTCCCAGTTGTATTTGGGATGTTCCCTCAGTCCTAGTACTTCCAAATGGCTCCAAATACAAGGGTATCACGCTGTAGCTAAGTACAGATGGTCAAAAAGCCTGAGACTGAATCAATTCAATCTTTGCAGGTTAGGCTAAACTGCATAGATTGAACTGATAAACAAGTGAACAAACATTCACTTTTGATTCTGGAAATGCAGCTATATAGCCCAAGCCAGAAGTGGCGGGGGGGCATTAGAGAATGCCTCCGTGTTCAACTGGACAAAGTAGCTTGGGCCAAGGCTAGCCTACCCACCCTGCAGGGGGAAGGGGAGGTTTGCAGGGGAGCTGCAAAGCATTCTGGTATGCTGGGGGACTATGTGTTAACTTGAATCTGGAAGGGATCTGGGACAGAATTTCAATAAACAAATTTAATTTAAATTAATTAAGCCTGATATTACATCCATCCAGGTTCATCTTAAACCAGTTTTGGCCATTTTGAAAGTGATTTATATGCACTGAACTTCTGTTGTGTTACAGATTTTTACCAGTTTCCCATCACTTATATTGGTTTATGTGTAATTTCTGTTCCTAGCCTCTGACTCCTCCTATCTATAGTCTTTTATGTTAACATTTTAATTCCCTGATTTGTCCTGATTCCACCTTAAACCTACCCTGTCCCTAAACACTAGATACAGAAGTACCTGCTGCTTGACTCTGTCATCTTTCCTTTCTGACTGGTGAATAACTTCTCCCGGAAATGGTATTATACCATCTCTCTTCCTTGGGTATCCTTTCACTCAGAAGAGCACAAAGCCATGTGCCCCTCTAATGGTTTCACATTCTCACTTCTAATAACTTGCTTCTCATCTGAATATGTCCTCATTGGTACTATATCAGAGTGATATAGTGGATTGCAAGCTGAATATGAGTGAATAGTGTGTTCTTGGTGGAAAAAAAACCCCAATAGCAGCATTAATAGGAGTATTACATGCAAGTCAAGGGAAGTGGCTCTGCCATTTATTCAGCATGAGTGAGACCTCACCTACAGTACTGTGTCCAGTTTTGTGCACCACATTTAAAAAAGATGTGGACAAATTAAAAAGAACCCAGTGGAAAGCAATAAAAATGATTGAAGGTATCAGAATCTTGATTTACCAGAAAAGTTTGGACAAACTGGGATTATTTAATTTAATGAGAAAAGACTGAGGGGAGATTTGATAACATCCTTGAAATATATAAAGAATAATTATAAAGAAGATGGCGATAGACTAATTTCCTGGCCACAGGAGACAGGACAAGAAGTAACTGTCTTAAACTGCAACAAGGGAATTTTGTGTTGGATATTAGAAAGAGTTTTCTAATGTATAAGAAGGGCCAAACATTAGAAGAGATTACCTAGAGAGGCTGTGGGTTCTTCATCCTTGAAAGTTCTTAAGAGCAAGTTAAAAAAACACTTAGCTGGAGTGGTTTAGACAGGGATGACCCTACCCTTAAGCAAGAGATTGGACTAGGTGACCTGTTCACATCATCTATCACCCTTGCTTTTCTATTATTTTAATCTTCATTTATGTATCTGATTAGATCCACTAGTGGTTAAGTAAGTTTTGGAAAGCGACTTTCCATTTTGGCCTGCTTTGGTGCATTTTTCTCTATCCAGAGGCCTGATCTTACACTGCTAAAGCCAGTTTTGTGCCAACAGTGGCAATGGCATGAATTGCATTATCTTGTGGAGTCCCACAAGGCTCAGTCCTTAGACCTGTGCTGTTCAATGCCTTCATCAGTAACTTGAATGAGGACATGGAAAGCACTCTGTCCAAATTCGCAAATGATACCAAAGTATGGGGTAATTTTAACACACTAGAGGGCATGGAACAAATCCAGGAGGATCTGGACAGGTTGGAAAAGTGGGCAGAATAGAATAGGATGCAGTTCAACAAGGATAAGAGCAGGGTGCTACACCTAGGGAGAAGGGATCACCAGCACACTTCCAGGCTGGGGGAGGACCTTTTCAGCAGCACAGCAGCAGAAAGAGATCTCGGAATTATTGTTGAAGGTCCATGAGTCATCAATGTGAAGAAGTGATCAGTAAAGCTAACCACACTTTACCATGCATTAGCAGGTGCATAACAAACAAGTCCAGTGAAGTGATACTTCCCCTCTATGCAGCCTTGGTCAGGCCACAGTTGGAGTACTGCGTCCAGTTTTGGGCGCCGCACTTCAAGAGGGATGTGGACAATCTCTAGAGTGTTCAGAGTGGGGCCACTTGTATCGTGAGGGGCCTGCAGGCAAAGCCCTACGAGGAGAGATTGAGGGCCCTGGATCTCTTCAGCCTCCACAAGAGAAGGCTGAGAGGTGATCTTGTGGTTGCATACAAATTCATTGGGGAGGGGGACAGGGGCAGCAAGAAATAGGAGATGCTCTGTTTACCAGGGTACCCTTTGGGGTAACTAGGAACAATGGCTACAAACTGATGGAGAGCATATTTAGGTTAGACATCAGAAAGAACTTCTTTATAGTAAGAGTTGCCAGAATCTGGAATGGGTTTCCAAGGGAGATGGTGCTCTCCCCTACCTTGAGGGTCCTTAAGAGAAGGCTGAATAGGCATCTGGCTGGGGTCATCTGACCCCAGCGCTCTTTCCTGCCCAGGGCAGGGTGTCGGACTCGATGATCTGCTAAGGTCCCTTCCAACCCAAACATCCATAAACCTATGAATCTTATCCTTTTTAACTCTACCTTACCTCTAAGTACTCAAAAGTTAGTTTACAGGATGGAAACCAGAAGGAAACAAATTATTACTGTGGCTGCTAGTGTCAGGTTGTGGGTAACAGTTTCATGACAACATTCATGTTTTGTACTGATGGTGCTCTGCTTAAGGAAGTAGCAGCAATTACTTGGCTGAGTGGTTCTCTCTGAATTCAAAAAATTAATTTAGTTTCGGCTTGTGATTCAAAGGTTTTTTTGTGAGAGATTCCGTCTAAGTAAGGCTGTAAGCAGACTTTCTGCTACAAATACTAATTGTTTTGTGTTGGATACTTTTAGTCTGATATTTATTATATAGTAATAGCCTCAGTAGTTTGTGGCATGTTACGTATATGCGATTTCACTGAAACACAGGGCACAACCATCATAAACAGCAAGGAAATTGTTGTGATTCTTTTCGCTTGTGTTTTATTGCAAAAAGGAAAAGACTGGTCACTTGGCTATGATATAATACAATGTATCTGGAAAACTACACTGCAGGACTTTTCCAAAGCAAAAATAAGGAGAGATTTTGTATTAGAGAGATAGGCACTGACTTTGCGGAATCACTGCAGCAAGTTGCAAATGATGTATGAAATGAGAAACCCTGCCCATGGCACAGAGAAAATCTATAGCTAGTACTGTGCAGTCATTGTGGTACTGGGTGGTATTTCCTGTGAGATTAAGCTTAATCATAGCCATCATCTAGCTAGCAAATTTTACACAACAAATAAAGTAAATGCTTTAATGAGCTTTTCAAGGTTCTGTGTTTCTCCTCTCTCTGGTATCATCACAAAACAATCAGCTTTCTGCAGTGGTTCTTGTCTCATACTCCTTTAAATTAAGCTTTAATATTCTGCCTGTCCATTGGAGAATCTGTGATTCATGGGGATAGTGCTAAATTCTTGTAAGCACTGCAGCCAATCTGTTTGTTTTGAAGCCCACTTTCTTCTTGTAAGTCAGGTGGAATTCTAAAAGACCTCACTCTCAAAACTAATAACGCTCAATAAAGTTACCTACCTGCTTCAGAAAAAAACCTATAAATATATAAGGTTTTTTCCCTTTTTTTTTTAATTGAATTTTCTAGGGAGGAAGTGTTGCCTCTAGGGAGGAAGCAGTATTGCTTTTCTTCTTAGTCAACCTGTACAGAGTAAACTGGTATTTCTTTTCAAACAAATGATTTCAAGGAGAATGTAAAGATGTGATGTTGGAAAGTGTTAGGTAATATATTGTTACATTTACAACATGTATTGTACACAGTGCAGAGTAGACCTGAATGCAGGCCAACCTTTTTCAGTAAGACTCCTGCAGGCCTAAGTGAAACCATGTTAACGCTGCGTGGGCAAGATTCTCACCCATACTTAAACCCTTTAGGTCAGGTATAAAGGCTCTAAGATCCCAGATCCAGTTGTGAGAGAGTTTCCCTTGGTGCCAGAACTGAGGAAGACAACCACATACCATATTTACTGATCCCTTGCAGCTTTGCAAGTCCTGATATAGGGGGAATTTTATAGGTGGGGTTGCATCACATAGTCCTCTGTTAATTCTAATACCTTAAAAGACCATCTAAATTATGCCACAGGCCACCATAGCCGCTTCTCACCATGGTCATCTCTTACAGATCTATCACAGAGACCTGGACTAATAAACCCAGATATTCAAGACACCTGAATCAGATGCAACAATTCATGAGGCTGGTTTAAACATAATTGAATATATTAAAATAATATATGACGAATTATTTTACTTTGCTTTATGATTTGCACTGGGCTCCATTTTAAGCATTTCTTTGCCACTTAAAGATTAGAAACTAATTAGTTTTTAAATAAGTTGGGGATTGAATACAAGAGATGGAGATTTGTAAAAGAGCCAATACTGTGACTCATGAGAAGATTGCAAAAATTGGTAATACTAAGGACTTGGTTATCCAGAGGCATACAGGAAAGTTCACACAAACCAACTCAAAGTATAAAGTTAATATGCAAGAATTAAAGCAATCTATATTCAAGCAAGCAGTGAATTAAAGCAAGGTCTGTATACCATATTTGCCTAAATGCAAGATGATTTTGAATTTAAGATTCCCAATAATAGATTCCCCAATAGATTCTATACATGGAAAATGTATGAATTTGTTACAATTATCCATTTATAAGGTCATCTTAAATTTAAAGCAGTGACAAAGTAGCAGGTGCAGGATGTAAGGGAGTCAAGCAGCCTGCCCCCTGCCTCGATCTCCTCATCTTGACCCCTGCTGGTTTCCCCTACCACTTGCCTGTTCCTGCATATCAACTGTCAGCACCACCCCCACTGTGTCTGCTCTACCTAGTACCTACCCCCAACCCCATTGACTGCCACCTGTCTCACCCACACCTGCACCCCTCATGATGCCTGCCCCTCCCACTGCTTGACCCCTGTGCTGCCTGAACTCTCCCCTCACCCCAACCACTTTACCCTTAGTTGAAGCTCCAGCTCCAGCGCAGGGCAAGGAGTACATGGTAGTTCTGGTTCCTGCCTAGCTAGGCAGCAGCAGGTGTGAATGACAGCTCTGGCCCTGACCCCACAGCTAGGTCAAAGCTAGAGGCAGGGCTGGACCTGCCTCCACTGCCCCTGCTGCTGCTTGTCATGGCAGGGGCTGGAGCTGGAGCCAGAGCCATGACTGAAGGTAAGTGGCAGTATGGGGCAGAAGTGGCAGGGGAGGAGGCAGTGTGGGGTGGGGTGAAGGCAACATAGGATAGAGGTAGTGTAGAGGGAAACAGCATAGGGAGGAGGGCAGGGTGGCACAGGCTATACCAGAGGGCATATGGCGGTTGGAGGGCAGTGGCTGTAGTTCCAACTCCAACCCTAAGCCCAGATCAGAGTTAGAACCGGAGTGGGAATTGCAGCTACCACCTGACCCCCTCCTTGTACTCAAATCCAAAATGAGGGGCTTTTCCCCCATGTTGAATGAGGAGAAAATAACCTTACTATGAATGAGAGTAAATACTACACATGTAATAACTGCTTATATTCATTCTTGAAAGCTACAGAAAACTAAGACAATCAGGACTTGTAGTAGAGATGATCTTTTATTAAACCAACAAAATCTTTGCAAAAAAAATTCCTTAATTGCAAGCTTTCAGGCACAAACACCCTTCATCAGGCATTGGAGAAAAGATTATAGAAGTTCTCCTGGGCAGAAATGAATGTTCATATTTCATAGGATTTCACAGAGGAGTCAATAGATTGAAAACTCCTCTGGGCAGTCAGTTCATCGCTGGTATGAAGCCTCTCACCTCCTGTGAGGATCTGTGATGATGCAAGTTTCCTTGAAACAAAGGCAGGAGCAGGATCTCAGGTTTCAAGTGAAAAATTCAACCAGCCTGTCATGTCTACATTAGACTGTTCAAACATACTAGATCATACTAGCTCTCTAGTATCATAGCCTAGACTGGGTCTGTGGCATCCATGACAAAAATAGATACTTCTTGCAGGTATTTCTTGCTGTGTTCTGAGCTAAGATTCTGATACATGAAGTGCAGAGAGATGAAGATAGGAAATTACAGAACCAATGGATAGGCCAATATCTACACACAAAATCAGCAGTGCATAAACATACTATGCCCCAAATATCTGCAAAGTCCCAATGAAACATTGCTTCTCAATGTTGATGTATCATTATAACATTCTCCCTTCTTGTGTAGTGCTGCATCTTCTCCTTTTCCTTTCACTGCAGCAACTTTCTTTTTCCCTTTCTCCTATATCCTTCTGCTACATAGAAACTGCCAGATGCGGAGAGAATTTTATTTAAGTAGCACTCATCTGAAGCCAGGCCCGGTTTAAAAATTTTATTTTGATTATAAAAAGCTACTCCTGGTTTAGTATGTGTGTGTGCATGTGCATGCATGTGCGTGTGTTTGTGTGTGTATGTGTATTTGTGTAATTATAAAAGGCTGCTCCTGGTTTAATGTGTATTTGTGTGCATGCGCATGCATTTAATTGCAAGTGAAAGCTAAAAGCCAGTGTGACTGCTGATAAGAATGGCAGAACTGCTGCTGACTGGAGCTTTAATTTTTCAAGTTTGCTTTTAAATGCACATCATGTTTTTAATCTTTATCTGTTGGCTCATCAACATGAGACATTTACTATGGAGTTGCCTAATTAGCTCCGTGGTAAACATCTCAACGTCTACACGTGTGGTGCTATTAGGCCACAGGAAACTAATAAATTCTGCAGCAGGATAGTACTTGTAAATACAAGTACTACCCTGCTGCAGAGTATTTTACTTTGCCTGCCAGCTAGCCCCCTTGTGCCCCAGCCAGCCCCTTCACAGCACGTTGAGCTGGGCAGAAGTACCCCTGGGCTGTCAGGCTGATCCCAGGGGTCCCTGCCAGTCAGGGCTGCTCCAACCTGGCTCAGTGTGCTACAGTCCCGGGCACACAGTCAAATGGCATGCTCAGTAGCAACAAACTGGTGCAATAAGCACAGGAATTTGTTGCTGCACCTTAATTGCACGTGTAGATGCACTCTGTTAGAAATTATTTATTTCTTATAACAATTAGAATTTTTTTTTAATCACTATCACTTGATACATCCAGTAGTGAAGAGGTGATAGTTCTCCTTACCTGTTTCTTCTCCCTTCCTTCATCACCCATGTGTGGAAAATCAAGTTTGGTGTAATTGATCTCCACTAAGCCAGCAGTAAGGAGTGCCTGATCAGATCCTGGAGGTTTCCTGAGTTAGCAGGGTTAATCTTGTCAAGAAAATCTGATACATGTCTGGTATCACTAGCCTGTGAGGTCTTGCAGAATGCTTAGCCCACTGCGATTTCCTTATATTAAGAAAATATGTTTATTGATTATTGACCATACATTTCCAGAAAATGTATCCACTGCCAAAAAACTTCATGAGCAATTTTATGATCAATCAAATATTTACTCCTTATATTGGATTTTTTTTCTCGCTGAAATAATCATAGGTCCAAACCCATTTTCCTGTGGGAAAAGCTACAACTTGAATCGATGAACATTTTTCATGTGTAAAACTATATGCAATCATTATGTCTTTTAAATACAACCCTGTGACAGTAGCCACTGCATTTGTTTTCTGGTACTTTTGTGATAGGAGTTCTATGGAGTGGCATGCTTTTTATTACATTGTAATGATGTCCCTTCTGAAGATTAATGTTCCTGAACCTAAATATTTTCCAGGAATGACATTCTGAAAAATAGTTATCTAATGCTGTCATGTAATGCCTCCTCCTTTTATCAAATAGTGTATAACCACTAATTCAGTGACTACAGTAGTTCATTCAATAGCTTGCTGGGATTGTTATTTTGACAGGAAGCTGTGTTCTGCAAGTGTCTTAGGTAAACATTTCTTCAGAAGTAGTATTAGTAAAAACAAAACAAAACAAAACAAAAACATACATTTTCTAGACATGTTTGGATAATCAGACTTGTTTTAGATTAAATTGTTTGAGTGTCCTGTTACTATTTTTCAAGACCTTTATAAAACTGTTTATGCACTCTCATCTTAAGTTTCTATGTGTAATTTGTACATCTATCCTTTAATGTCTAAACTTCATGCAAAATGCCTAGCACTCATCAATAAGGACATTTGAATCAGGCACGATTTAGAATTGGAGCAGGATTTTGGTCAACCCTGTACTTGACAGATGTAAAAATTAATGTACATTTTTAACTATTTAAGAACAACTATTGCAGCTCAGACATGGCCTGTCTTTTTCAAGTCATACTAAGTGATACTAAGTGATGCTGAAATAGCTTTCTATCACTATGGCTAACTACAGACAATCAAAAAGCCCAAGGCAGAATTGATCCAACCTTGTGGGTTTCTCTAAGCTGTAAAGATTGGATTGTGAGAAAACCTAACACGTTCACCCTTGTGGGGGTGGGGTGGGGAGGGGACTGACCAGACTGGAAGGTCATGGGGAAGCTCCCACACAGCTCTCAGCCTAGCAGCAGAGCCCAGCTGAGCAGGGCCATCCCTGATTTGCTGTCAGGCACATGCTCCCAACTCCCTGCTGTCACCACAGACCCTTCCTTGTACCAAGCCCTAGGCTTCCAGAGCTGGTAGCTTGGAGGGCAAAGGCATAGGGTGGGGAACAGAGTCCCCCCCATCCCGGTCACAGCTTCCCCAGCTGGGGTCTGCACAATGCAGGGGGGCTTTTCCTTTTGATCCTGCAGCACAGCTGAGTGATCACCCCAGCTCTGCCCCTGCACCAGACTCAACCTCTCAGCTACAGGGGACAAGGGTAGAGGGAATAGACCCCCCATCCCCAGCTGAAGTCTGCACAGCACAGACAGAGCGGGGGCCACATAGCGGCTTTTAACCCACAGCCCAGCTGGGCACTGAACTCAGCCCCACCCCTGTGCTGGATCCGGCATCTCAGCCTGGGGGGAGAGAGGGGCTGCCCTGATCACCCAGCCAGGCTACAGGGAGGGGGAAGAGGGGGAGAAGCCAGGCTGCAGGGAAAAGTCCCTGCTAGGTGGACCCCGTGCACTGTTTAGACCCAAGCTGGTCGGGGGGGGGGGGGGGGGACAGGGCAGGAGGCTGTGCTCCCCTCCAGCTGGGCTGCGGAGCAGAGGTTTTGCTACCTCAGCTCTGTGACAGCGTAGGGGTGGGGCCAGCCAGGCTCCATTTGAGCAGACAGCAGGGCAGTCCACCTGCCCTGCAAGGCAGGGTTGGCGGGGGAGACACAAAGCATCCTGGGCTGCTGGGGGACTGCAAGGTAACTTGAGTCAGGAGGGGATTTGGGACAGAAGTTCTATAAACCAGTTTAACCTAAATCAGTTAAGTCCGATACTACATCCATCTAGGTCTGTCTTAAACCAGTTTTGGCTAGTTTGAAACTGGTCTATGTGCACTGAACTTCTGTTCTGTTACAAGTTTAAACCAGTTTCTGATCACTTATTCTGGTTTATGTGTAATGTATATCCCTAGCCCATATGGAAACAAGCTAGATACAAGTAGTAGGGAAGCAGTGTCATAGTACACTCTGATTATTAACCGTCTGACTTTGTTGACAAATTATCTTCAGTTGTGGTGCAATGTAAAACTAAAGCAACTGGTTAGTGGGGTGCATATTAACTGTTTACAGGTCAGACAAGAATAAAATGAATCTCAGATCCCAAATGATGCTTCTGTTGTGTAGGAAGATCCAAAATAGAGTTAAAATGTTCCAACTTTATATCTTTTGAAGGAACTATGTCCCTGTACTGTAAATAAAATATGCTACTAAAATATATGGCCTAGCATAATCATATATGCAAGGTGAAGTTACCCATTACACTTAGACCATAGTAAATCTGTGGAATGTTAAATGGTGTTAACATCTGAATGTTCTGTGAGCAGGTAAATATCGCTTCTTCCCTGCACAGCTCTGATGTGCCACTAGAGGGCTGGTAAGCCAGACACCTGAGCTCTATCCCTGCTTTGAAGCAAGGAGCATCCCAGGATTCTGAAGGAATTTTGCAAATTGCTCATTTTATTGCAAATTGCTCCATGGAGCAGACTGAAGTTACCCTAGCACAAGCTAGAACATCCCAGAGGTAACCTTTGCCCATAGTGGAGTAACTTTGAGATGTTCAGAGGTCCCTTAGCATGAAATAACAAGCACTAATGTGTAGATGCTCATGGTTTAAGTGCCCTTCATATAGTCTAAGTGTAATGTGTAATTTAACCCAAATATTATACCTGTAGTCTTTGTGGGTTCCCAAAGTATTTAACAAATCTTGCCAAACAATTCTACAAATCTCAGATCATACCATTCCCCAAGTACTTATAGCGTATAAGTCTATGTAAAAAAATCAAGGCATTGCAATGAACATAAACATGTCTTCCTCAGCTGCACTATGCTTACCACTCCATCACCTCTGAACCATATCTACGATATTTACTTGATTAGAAAATGAGCCCCCCACCCTCCACCCCCATTTAAATGGGGAAAAAAGCGTCTCGCCTTACTATTGAGCACAAAGCCATGGGGGCAGGGGAGCAGGCAGCTACTTTGGCTCTGGTACCAACCCACATCTGCCCTCCCCTGCAGCCTCTACACCTGGCTACTCTTCCCCCACAGTCCCCAGTCTTCCCCGCCATGCCACTTCTCCCTCTTTCTGCCCCTGTGCCACATTCCTCCACTATCGGATAAAAGGAAGACACCATTCATGCCACCACCTCTGTCAGTTGGGTGAATCAAGTCCTTTTTCCCCCTTTCTTTGTCCATTTTGATGAATGAAGTGTTTTGTTTCAGATCAGATGAAAGATTTCATGTTGAAAGAAAAATATTTAGCTTTCTTATTTTGGTAAGAAAAAATTGGTTTGATTCAAAATGAATTTGGTTTGTCAATTTTTTCATTTAGCAGTTGAAACAAAACATTAATTATTTGCATATACCTGTTGGGGACAAGATTTCCTAATGAGGCTTAGAGGATCCTGACTGGGGATGGAAGGAAGATGAAATTTAAATTCACATATGGAGGAGCCATAATAACAAGACTCCCTCATAGCATCTTTTGATATAGAAACAACAAAATGGCTGAAAAATTCTGCTTCTTGAAAATCTACTTTACACCCACAAAGGAGTGGTTTCAGGGATGACTTTTTCCAACCATCTGGTGGGATTTCGACTATAAAGACTGAGAATGACTTTTATATTTTATACTTATCCCTAGGTAAAAAGTTCCTATAACTGATGTTTCTGTCTTAGTTTCTTATGCATTTTATTCTTCTTTGTTTGACATAAGGTGATTTCTGTTCTTCTCATCTATGTTTAATCCTTTTTTTCTGGATCTGCCTTGCATTTGCCAATCTATGCTTGAGCTTAATTATCTTCATATGTGATTGTAAAGTAGGAAAGCTTTGGTTTGATAATGAGGGTAATATTTTTGTCCTCCAACTGAAACTCCATTCTTCTGTCTCCTGCAGTATCTTCCCACTTCCCATCTGATAGTCTGTAGTCTAAAAAGTGTGGAACATAACTTCTGTATATTCCAGGTTAAAACTGTTATTTTGCACAGTTTTCTTCAGTTTAAACCAGAAATAATTGCATAATTGTAATATCACATCTACAGGGAGTAGGCAATCATGAGTCAGTGATAGCATTATTTGTTGTACAAAGTATCTGGGCTATGTTGTTTTGAACACAGACTCTAGTATGAAGTTATCTCATGACAGTCCTCTTGCTTTGTGTGATCTGCTGCTGTGATCAGCTATTTTAATACCGCCTTCTCAAGCTCTGGGTACAGGTTGATATTCCAAAAGACTTTCACTAATGTTGATTATTAGATTTTGAGGCATTAGAATGACACCTCATTAGTCAGTGAGCCAGTGCTAAATGCCACAAGTGTCTTGTGTGATAATAAGATCTGCTAATATTCCTGACAACTAAATAAATGGACTGCAAAGGCGCATCCAGATGAGTGCGCACATGTGTTTCTCCAGGGACAAATAGCAGCAGCACATATTTGTGCCACTGCTACTTGTCCCTGGGGAATGCCCCTGCACGCACGCTCTGGTGCGTGGCAAAATGCCCTGGGTCGCATACAGGAGGCTGAGGACAGCATCTGGGCTGGCCCCAGCAGCCTTACCTGGGGTCCTGGGGGCCTCCCAGGACTGCAGCAGTGGCGATCTGGGCACATGGAGCCTGGCTGGCAGTTGGAGCGTGGTTCTGGCTGGCCAGGCTCCGATTTAAGGTGGTGAATGCTGCAGCCATGTATGCTGCCCGCCTTTTTTTAAATTGTTTTTTTTTTTTATACTGAGATTTCCCAGTATCTCATTTTGGCTCCTTGCAGTGTAGAGGACCTTTTCATGTGGGCTGTGTGCTTTCTGTGGAGCCTCAAAGTGCACATGCATGCTCATGTGGATGTACCCTAAGAGACTTATTTTTTATGTTTAATATAATTAGAAAATAATGGGTGAAAGAATAAGGAACATGTTACACTTCATACACTGAAGACTGTTTACAAAGTGAGAAAGTAGTTTATTAAACATATGCTTGTTTTGCCTCTTTAAAAGAAATTATGTTTATCTAGAGGCTTCCGTTCTGTATTGTTTCACATTTTAAAAGACAATAACTTTTCTTTTTATGTTTATCATTTAAACAAAAAAAAGAGATAAAAACTTTAGTGGATATTCTCTCCATCTTCCGCACATGTCAACACAGCAATTATAAAGGCTGAACTACAAAACATCAAACAAAATTAATACATTTGGTTTGAGATACTCAAATTTAACTTACTTTCCTTGCTTGATTTTACAGAAGCAGTGTAAGAGTAAACTACAGGGGGCAGCAGATATTAACCAGATTTCACATGAATGCCAATGCACAGAACTAATAAGGGCTGTTTAGCAGTTTTCTGTTTTATAGTATCTTGTGGATCTCCGAAATTATTTGTCAAGCCTTTATTAAATAATTGTTTATACTTTTTAGAAATGGGCTGAATAAATTGGGGTTTTTTGGTGTAGACCCACGATCTATAGAAAATTAAAACCACAGAGCAGGGTTTTTTAAAGTTCTTTTCAGGAATTCAGTTTTGATTATTTTTTTTTTTAACTTAAGCCCTATGTCACTTTTAGTTCTTACTTTTTCTTTCCATCAAAGTGCATTAAACTAATTTCTTAGTCCATTTTTATTACTTCTACAAGGAATTACCTGATATGTTTTCCTAGTATACATGTTCTTGACTGTCTTTTTATGTATCTCCCTCCCACCAGAAACCTTACCAGTCACCACTTCTCTCTTTTTAAAATATTCTTCACTTTAGAAATCTGATGACTTGACATGAATTATAATCTTACAGTGAGCTTTCTGGTTTGTCAACAAATTTTAGACACATTTTGAGTCTATACCAGGGATAAATGAACAGTGTAACAAGGGACAGTCAGATCATTTTGATAGGTTTCTGATGTATCAAGTGTGTTCATTTTTTTTCTTTTGTGCTACCTTTTACTTGGCAAAAAACTAAAACAAGTGCCTAATCTCCAAAACTGTTAGTAAACTAGAGTGATTTGTAAAAGGGTATTACACTCAAGGTATTAAAAGTCTTCATGATAATCAGTTTTTTGTTTAAAAGAAAAAACATGTTTTACAAAGACTTGTGTGATTCACTGACTTTTTAAAAATTATATACTTCATTCTACTAAAACTACTGTGAAACTTACTGAACATGTTTTATAATTCACAGAAGTTTCACCTAATCTTTTTAATTATTAAATATAGCCTTCAAATTGTATTCTTCTGCCCACTCCTCTACTCACAAAACTGTTTTACAGTGACAGTAATAAGTGTTTTACCCTCAAATCCTTAGAGACCTAAGAAATTTTCCATACTAAGGGCTCACTCCTTAGTTCTCACCCAGATGGGCAATCACAATGGAATCAATAGAGTTGTGTGTGTAATTTACTGTCTTGAGCCACCACTGAAATTCAACCCTGTCTAAGTAAGGGGAACAAATCTTAGAGTTTGAGATAGGAAAACAAAAATGTATGACTCAACTGAAGTGACATGGGAAATTATGTAGGAATAAATATGCAATATGATTCTAACCAATACACCCAAGAATACACCTCTACTTTTGAAAAAGAGAGTCTGAGATTTTCATTTAAAGCAGTTGGTTTTACATTCCATTCAGATTATCAGAGCTTCTAGCATTAACCCCACTCCTAGAAAGTGTTTCAGTGATAAATCAAACCATGTGCCTTCACTGCAAAGTTAAGCTGAATTTTTATATTCAGGTTACTTTTCTTAGTTAGCTTATCTCAGGTGAGAGACACTGCACAATGAAATAAGTCTCAAGCTGGTGGGTCCCTAGTGTAAAACTTTGCATGTGCCCTTGTTGAATCTCATCTGGTTGTGGACCACTTTTCCAGTCTATCCAGCTCATTCTGGATCCTACTCTACCCTCCAAAGTATCTGAACTCCACCCAACTTGGTGTCACCCGCAAATTTGCTAAAAATGTACTTGATATCATTGTCCAAATGTCCAAATGGCCCCTAGAGAAACCCACTTGATTACTCCTCCCAACTAGACATTGAGCTGTTGATGACTACTTGTTGAGACTAATGATCCAACCAGTTATGTATGTACTTTGATCTAGTCTGTATTTCCTTAGCTTTTTAATGAGAATTGTATATACACTTCCAGTTGTTCCATGAATCTTACTGAGAATTTTCCATGTGAATGAAGGGTTATATATGGCTCCTGAGTACCAACATTTCAGATTATAATGCTGCTTCACATACCTAGGTACCATCCTGTTAATGGTGGCTAATGGGTTTTTTTAATATAAAATGAAAGGCAAAAGAAGAACAGAATATTTTTATTCTGTTAACTAGGATACATGGTATCTCAAAAAGATTTTTCTTCTCCATTGATTAGTTGACAATGAACAGTTTCCCTGAGTTAGGGTATTGTCTAGTTGTCTACTACAAGATCTTCATTTTGTATTGAAAGCAAGAAAGTAAATGGGTCTTACTTTACACATACTGGGGGGGGAGGGGGGAATGGTGATTTTTCAAAATTAGGAGTTGGACAGCCTCTTTCAGTTAACTTCTATTTTTATTTAAAATGCTGACATTAACATGGAACATATTATGAATATTTAGCTGAGTCCTATAAAGAGTCCAAATATTAGACAGCATATTTTTATTTTACTTTCATGGTAGGAAAAGCTGAATTCTGTATTAGCATTACTATAATAAAATGGAATTAATAATTGAGCTACCTAGACAATACAGTTCATTTTGTACATATAGTTTGTATTGCAAGAATTCAGTATAAAAGTCATAGGGACATAAAGAAATATCTAAGGGTACATTATTCTTTCAAAACATATTTCCTCTTTTCTTTGAAAATGTTACATCTCTGTAAATAGAATCCATCTTTTTGGCTGGGGAGGTAAAATTTCAGATGATCAATAGAAATGCTGTAATCTGTGACAGAAATGAGATTGATAAAGAAATGCCATGGCAATGTTTTGAGCAAGCTGACACAAAAGTACAAAATTCATATTTAAGAAGAAAGATCAATAACAACTTTTTTACAAGTACAAAATGATTTATAGTAATTTCTTCAGACATGATTACATAAGCTTGCAGACAAAAAGGGTTAAGGGGAAAGATTATCACGTTCTTTTGTTTTTGTCTTGTACAAAACTTCTGCAAGAGAAGCTTTTAAACTATGAAAACTGGAATGAGGATTTTGCTTCTTGAAATAATTATAATATTTTCCAAACTTTAGGAGTAGAAATGATGGGTCTAATGCTCTGCTTGGTCCCAGTGTCTTAAATCCTGAGTGTTTCCTTTGATTACAGGTGGATTTATCCAAATACAGGGTTTGAATTTGGTTAGTTCTCTATAGAGAAGCAGCAGAGGGAAAAATTATTATATCAAACTGGTATACTCTAAAGGAGCACAACACTTTATTATATGAAAATATATAATTAGAGCTTAAAATAGTTAACAACTGGTAAATTAACAAGAAACATTACTGAACAATACCCAGTTTGTCTACTTACAAAATGCAGTTAATATAGCTTCAAAATGCAAATCTAACAAGCAATGTACTGATTGTAATGTGAGTTTGTCTTTAGTATTTGCAAAGCATTTAAAAGACTTATGTCATGGAACTGAGAATTTTCTGACTATATCAAACCAACAACATTTTGGAAGGAGGCAGAGGGTAGGTATTCAGCTGGAGTGTAAAATGCAAATTGATTAGAGAGTCGCATTCCCTTTTTCAAGTTCCTACATGCTGTTCCCGAACCCTTATGCTGGCAGCCCCAGTGGCACTTCCAGCAAAATCCCAGCCACTATAGCCAAAGCCAGGGCAAAAGTCTGTGACCTGCAAGGTTATTAACTTGCACCAACTTGCTGGGAGGTAAGCTGCAAACTTTTTATTGACAACCAAACTTTTTAAGCTATGCTTGATGTGAAACCTCTAAATTTCAACCTGTCCCTTGTTCAGGGCCTGGTAGAAGAGTTACATTTACATGATGTAAAACGCGTGTCAGTAAAACCATATGTTAGCAGTAAAAAGTTTGTAGAATGTTAGTAAAAAAACCAAAAAAATGGGTTGACAACTCTGACCCCATTACTTGTGGTGCAGTGTGCATCCCACCAAGAACTAGACAAAACACACCAAGAATTAGACAAAACAGATTGTGGTGTACACCCCAGAACACAGAAACTATAAATGTGAGTAACCTTTGTGTGGGATACTCAGTGTAGGAAGCTCCCTGTCATTGTGTACCTGTGCAAGAACCGGTCATAGTCTATCCGTGTTGGAACTGTTCTGAATGAGTGTAGTTCTTTGAAGTAGGTTTCTGATGCTGACACACATGCTTTGTCTTTCAGAACTCTCTCAATGAATATTCTCCAATATTTGCAGTATCTATCTGTGAGCATTCCTGCAGGTAAACATGCTCACAGTGTAAGAATATTTGCAGAAAGAGACAGAGATAGGAATACAGATGCAGATCACTTTACTTAATTGTATATAAAAATCTGAATGACTGCTTTTTTCCAATATTCACTAGGCTCCAGTAATTACCCAGTAACTCACACTAATGCTGTTGCATTATCTCTAAGGAATTGCTAGTTGTAATCTCTTCTTCAATACATCTGGGTCAATGGAGAGTTCATGCATAAAACTCTTGGTGCTCTTAGAAGAAGCCTGGAAAGTAGAAGTAAACACCGTTCTTCTTTTGCAATCTATGAAACGTTATGAAAGTATCTGACTCTTCTTGGTGTAGTTCAAATAGGCTCATTATTATACAGATTGTATTATTGCTTCACTTTATGCCATTGAGTTAATAACAGAGGATCTCTGATGACTAATAGGAAAACACAAGGTAAAGTGGAGCACTGTTTGTTTTATCCCAGTCAGTAATAATATTACCTCAGATATCCACCTGCAGATGAAATAGTAATAGTAATTTTTGTGCAGTTGAGATTTTACTGAATAAAAATAATGGTATTAAAAGCATTACTTCAAATGTGATTGAGCACTGTACCACCACATCATCATCATCACAAGAGAGAAAATCCAACAAACAGATGGCTGCTGATTACCTCAGATAAGTGGAAAAACTGAAGGCCTATAAGGAGAACTAACTTTGTAGAAAATGAAAATCCCTGGTTTATCTCTAAAACATTTCCCATTAATAATGCTGGTGTTTGTACAATCGCTGTAAATGTTACTGCTAGCTCTAACTGGATAGCTTTATAGTTGTGTATAGCCAAAACACATCCTAACATTGCTCTGGGATATAGGATTTATTCTTACTTACATAGTTATGCATGACATTCCTCCATCTGGGTTAGTAATCTCCCCCTTATTTATGAAAGTATATGCTATATCCCTCACCAGTCCAGGGTGCCTTTTCTCTTTATTCAAGAGAATTCAGTTTTAAAAATATATATATTACTGCTTTCCAGATGCTGATTTAAAACAGAAATGCCAGAGACATTTGAGCTCTATTCTTCAAAGAGTGGGGCATTGTGACACAATGGTTAGGGTGGTTTGCTACTCTTCCAGATATGTGAATTTAAGTGCTGTTTTGCATTTACACCAATGGTCACTCTCAGTCACCCTACCTGTAAATCGGATATCTGAATTTCTAAGATGAGAAGTCAAATCCAGACTACAGAAACTGGTGCCCTTTAAGCATGTGAACCTGGTAGGCTCAAGGTAACCTTTGACCCTATATTTCAAAGAAGTGTATCTAAAATTTGGTCTCAACTAACCCTCCCTTGCAGTCTGCATTTGCACACTTTGATCTAGGATGCAGGCTCATATTAATACAATTTTAACAAAAAATATCACAAGTTCAATGTAGGTGCAAACATCTGGAAATTTAGTCCTTAGCACTAAGGATGGCACTCTTTCCTTAAGGACATTGGCTCCTTAATCCAAGGTATATCATATTCTCCATGAAGGCATTCCCCCTGTATTTAAGTTTTCAGAGGTCTTTCTTGGAATACCACTATGTGCACAGAACAGGTGTCCGATGTTGCATGGTGTAGGAAAACTGGCATTAAAATAAGAATCAAAATAAAATGTTTTGCTTTAGAATTCCCTTGCTGCTTTTTGTCTTGATTATGCAACTTAAGACATCATCACCCAATATTTTGAAGCAAATGTGTCTGATTAAAAAATGCCCATTCCATAAATAAAAGGTACACCTCTGGTTATTCAAAAGGGATTAACTGACTCTGCAGTTTAATAAACTGATTTATTGTGGTAACCAAACCCATTTTGATAGAATAATCACCATCATCATATGTCAATATAACAGCTTCACCTGTCCACATTTTATCTAAATATGGCAACAAAGAAACAATTTTTTTTGCTGGTGTAGATTTTAATGATAGTTTAATGGACCAGCAGAGTCACAAGTGGGCTAACCCAGGTTAATCATGTTTGGATCTTTGGACCAGGGCCCAGGTTTATGCTTCTATTTCTGATTTAGATAATTACAAATCAATTCAAAAAAGAAAAACGGGCCAAAATATAAGACATTTTTAAAGCATTTGTTGTACATGCCTTTTTAGATATGCAGTTGAACTTGGTGGTGTCAAGATGATATTTACAAACATGCTTTGGTTTGTTAATAACATCCTGAAAATAAACAGTTGCTTGAAATGTTGACCTGGGTCATTTGCTGCAATTTTCTTCTGATCAATAAATAGCACAACATGCTCTAAGTTATTTCTGCAAGTGAATTTCCTAGATTTAACTGGATACTGTCTATTAATGTAGAATGATACACCAGTGAATGTTTCATGGACTTGTGCTCTGCCAAAAGCGAATACTGAAACATTTAACCAGGACAACAAAGCTCCACATTCTTGGAGAGATATTGCAAAGAAATTATTATCCTGCAACACTGTAGCAGAGGAACATTTAAAAGTGTAAACATTTAAAAATGTAAAGGTTGCTCTATATTTATAGAATGTTCCTAAAGAGTTAAGTTATCACTGTTATGTTGACCAACTGGATCTTATGAAGTGCTGAGAGCTCTTAAGAATCGCAGACTTTTGTAAAACATGCTCCTGTAAGGAATTTATGTGGGGGAAAAGGAAATAAAGCCTGTGTAAACTGTGGGGGAGTCACTAAGATGTTGATAGAGAGCCTGGGGAGATATTATTTTCCATTTGGTGATAATGGAAATGGTGCTTCCCACTTGATGGTAAGAATACATTCCAAAAAGACAAAACAAACCTCCTGCACTCTCACGTTTATGCAAAGCTTTTATCACAGGCCCATTTGAATTGTTCCTTCTGAATTCTGAATTTATTATTCTTTTAACCAAAATATCTATCGCCAGCTATAAAATACACCTGCTCAATTGCCAGCACTTGTGATAATGGCAGAAATTGCATGATTTTAGTATTTTCCTAAATCTTCCTTAGATGTCCACTCTTCGGAAATTAGTTATTATTCAAAAGTGCCACCATTTCACATCATTTTCAGTGGCTATTTAGGCTCTCTAGGCAAGATGTGGAAAAGACGATGCTTTAGCAAATATGGCTACTGTGGTTCATTATTTTAAATAGGGTAAAAGCCACAGTGACTCTATTTTTTTTAATATTTTTATAACTACTGGCTACTTAGCAACAGCCAAATGTATAGATGGAAATACATATACTTAAGCAAATACTTTATATGCCTAAATATACGTACCATATAAATAGGAATAGTATTGTGCACTGTGATATAACTGAGAGTCAAAAGAACAACATCTGTATTGTGCCATTCCCACTTCAGTCAGTTTTTTTACAATTTCATTTCACTTTGACTTTGGGTACTAACAGGAGGAGTGCATAGGAGCGTGGATGTAGATAATGCTATATGCCTGCTTAAGGCTTTCATTGTGCCCTGTACACACAAGGCGGGGCACATGGCATAAGATACACTTTCTCCACACCTTGAACTGTTGCCAAGAGTCAAAACCAGCAATGGTCCTTGTACTTTTTGTGTGCAAGTATAGTACTGGGAGCATTAGCACTGTCATTGGAGCCAGATTCTCTGTCCCCTCTGGCTGACAGACTGAAGCTAGCACAGTGTGAAAGGAAATAGATGCCAGTGCTGTGAGCATTCTCTCAGCATAACTGGCTACTTTCTGTCTGCTTGTTTGCTTTATAGCAGAATTTCTCTAGAGATTTGCATTACAGAGAGTAAAAGAGTGGTAAATAATGAAATGGATGAGTCACTGATATAGAGCAATCTGGATCACTTCGTAAACCAGGGACAGAGAAATAATATGTGTTTCATAGCAGCCAGCTGTAAAGCTAAACATCTAGGAACAAAGGATTCTGTCCTGGGAAACTGTAACTCTGAAAAAGGTTTAGGGATCATTGTGGAATATTAGGCTTTCAGTGTGAGACTGTGGCCAAAATGACTAACACAAGTAAGGATATCCAGTAGGAGTGGAGATATTTTACTGATCTGTATTGGTCAGTGGCCCAGTTGCTAGCTGACTATTGTGCCTGGCTTTGGTGTCCACTTCCATGTAGGTATTGCAAAATCAGAAAAGAATTCTAACAACCATGAGTATGATCACAGTATTGAAAACCCTGCCTTACCATGAAGGGCTTACAGAGTCTTCTAAACTATTTAAATCAAAGTTAAAGGGTGACTTGATCACAGTCTATAAGTGCTTCCAGAGGGAAGGGGAAATGATGGCTTTTCATTTAGACAAAGGCACAGCAGAAGATGAAGCTAAACATTCATACCAGAAATAAAAGGGCATTTTGAAAGAAAATGTGCAGGATCACTGGAGCAATGTACTGTTAAAATCTGTTCATTTATTGTCATGACTTTCTATCCCCAGAGATTGCTATAGCAGCAAGAGGCCCTGACCAGATCAGAGTCATGTTCTATTGGATGTTATACAAACATGGATATTGTCCCTACCCTAAGTATTTACAATTTAAGTCCTGATCTGGGACACTATTCAGTATGGGTGGCCTCTGCCACTCAAGATACTACTGAAGTTACGGGGGTTCCACACAGCTGCAGGAACCTGGCAGCATGAAGTTTTCAGGATCAGGGGTATGAAGGCAGGTGACTTAAAAGTCATTGTTAAAAGAACATAGTCTAATACATTGTTTTTAGTTTTGTAATTATACCAATTCAGTCCAGTTCTCTAGTTTCTATAGTCTGAATATTTTAGAAAGAAAAATTATTTTTAATTTTGGCAGCTGTGAATACGGAGAGAGTAAGAAACTTTAGTAATATAGCTTCTCATTTAATAGGTCTTTTCATAACACTGCTAGGAAGACTTTCAGTTATTTTACTGAGGAATATACCACACTCAGGATTCCCAAGTCTGTGCATCTATTTTGTTGATCCCATCATCTCATGACCATGTAGAAGGTTACTGATGGGAAAAAACTGTCTGGGAATAAAATGTTCTGATAGAAATTAGCATACAAAACATTAATTAAATAAATTCAAGAAAATACAAGCAATATATGTTGTATACTCATTGTCTAATCTGATCATCCTTCTCTTACACTAGTGCAAATCAGAAACAAAACTATTAAGTCAATCAGTGGAGTTACACAGTTATAAAACCAGTGTAATTAAGAGGAGATCCAGGCCCACTGTATTTGACAGCTTGGTGTTTGGATATGGATTTACAGGTAAGGTGTATGTGTGAATTTTGGGAGTGGAGAGAATTGTTTGGGGCACATAACTGTGGAAGAAATTGTGTCAGCTGAAAGAGTCTTGATTCCTATCTGCGTGAGTTTCCCATTGATGTAATTCCATGTGTTTCAGTACAGTTACTTTTGCTTTCACTCAGGGGAAAGGAATATCAAAGTCTGTGTTCATCATAGCACTAGAAATTTACATTCTGGAGAACTGGGAGCACTTTTGAGCCACAGAGACTATTGTCATTTTCTCCTTTTAATTTTTTTCCTTTTAGATACTTCTCTTTTTTCCTCAGTTGAGAACACTGAGGAGCAGGAATATTATATCTGGAATTAGACACACACTCAGATAATATCATCTGCTATAATTACTTTATATTTTAGGTAGAATACCTCATGCTCATGTTCGTTAAGCAGTCTGTTCATAGAAGAGGGAGACAGTAGTTAATCCATTTGCGCTCATGGATTGTATCTCTGCTGATTTTCATAAGTTTGCATTGTACTAGATGATATCTTTTTTTTAGATCATACCTGGGGTCAGATGTACCAACATGAGTTACAGGCTTGCCATATATAGCTTACTGTTTTAGTACATGTTCAGCAGACTGATTTATACATATCTGCCAAGTGAAGCCTGAAAAAGTGATATGCATGAAATGCTGATATATATATTTGTGGCTATTTTCATTATTGTGTTACATCTTGCTTTTTTCTCTGTTGAATGGCAGCAGTCGCTACTGTGTTCCCCTTTCGCATAAGTTTCTTAGCTTCAGGCCATGGGAAATAATATGCATGTATTTGTTTCTTAGATGTGTACAATACAGGATTTTCAACATAGTTTCTACTTTTAACAGCATGTTCATTTGCATTGCGTAGAGCAGTGGTTCTCAGCTGGGGTCCTGCAGCACCCTGGGTGCTTCAGCAGCAGCCAGGTAAAACTGCCTTGTCCTTTCCCTCTGCATTAGGGCACTCTAATCAGAGAGTGCAGCACTTCCTAGTCCAGTGTTCCCTGTGCTCAGACCTGAGTGGTACTGTTCCACCTGCTTCTGTTTCTGGGAGGAGAGTGGGGGATGCAGGTAGGGTTACACAGCACAATGCAGTTTGAGGCTAATAAGAGACCTAGTACAGGAGGAGCACATGTAAACGATACAGCCCTTCCCAAAGTGGCTATGCAGCAGGCCCATGGGGCCTTTTCATTTGGAGGCAGCAGAACCCAGGTGAAAAGCACTTTGGTAAGCTGAGGCAGCACCAACAGTGGTTCTCAGCCAGGAGTGCTCCCATGTTCAAACACATGGAGGTGGGGTGACCTGATCCTGAACAGGTTAAGAACCACTGGTGTAGGGCACAGAAGTGGTCAATCTGCAGCACGGGTACCACAAGTGGAACCAGATTCAGTAGACTTCATAGATTTCATGGACATTAAGGCTGAAAGCGACCTCACAAGATCATTGGGTCCAGCCCCTGCCCCAGGGGCAGGAAGTCAGCTGGGGTCAGATCCACCCCCAGCAAGATAGGCATTCAGAAAGGGACTGGAGAATGCAGGCATCAATCCTGCTACCTCTCACATGAGAAGTGAGCACTCTACCCTTTGATATTTCATAATTCCCCTTCCTTAAAGATCAGGGATGAGATAGAAGAGTGGCAGATAGGGCAGGAAGGAGAAAGTTAAGCAGAAAATTTAATAGGGAGCTCAGGGAAGGAAGTAGAAAGGACAGGAGCAAATCAGGCTGGGAGCAGAAAAAAAGAGCAGCAGATTGGGCAGGGTAAGGGGCTTGGAGAGACACTGCAGGGCTAATTTGTGGCATACCTACCAAAAAGGTTGGGCCCCACATTAAGCTATTTAATTCTTCTTAGTATTATAAACCCTCCCAGCCCAAATGTCAGATCCTACTTTCTTACCTATTGAAGCCAATACTATTGCTTCTATGAGAGTAATGGATTTAATGAAGATGGAAGAAGAGGAAAGTCCCAATGTTCTGGAGCATATATCACTGGTTTTCCTAATGTTAACCATCTGTAGCATACTGAGACACATAAACTGTTTTAAATGGTGTTTTAGGATGGATGTGTCTGGTTTGGTTTGGCATATTCTTTTCACACATGTCTATGGATAGAATTCTAGAAAAATGTTGACATACACTGGCTTATGTCTCCGATGATTTTTAAAAAATCTTTGAATTTCTCTAAGTTGCTGTTTGATTGTTGGAGGAGTTCTCTTTTTTCTTCTCTTTTGTGGATTTTATAGTATTTGGAAACAATAAGATTGTTATATTTGTCCACTCTTTTTTGGTGTTTGGACTGTCTAAGCTACTACAAGAATAAGTAGTATGATGGTTCTGTTAGTAGTATGTTTATCTTCTTTCTGCTCAGCAGTACCAGAGCACAGAGGTCAAAATCTTAATTTAGTCAGTGTTCTTGTGACCGACAACATCCTAGGAACAATGACTAGAGGAACAATGGTGGTAATAGTGATGTTGGGTTGAAGACTCCGAAGAACATTCAGTGTTTGAGAGTTGGAGACTGAGAAAAATATCCAAACTTTTTTTTTAACCCTTCACATTTAAGTTTATTCCAAACCTGGAATAGAACTCCCTACTCCCTCTCTCAACTTCACTCTTTATCTGCTGTCTTAGTAATTATAAAGTAAAATAAAGCCATTTGAAAGAAAAGCATTTAAAATGGTTTTATTTTTGTTTTAGCTGAAATGTCCACAGATTTTCTCTCTGACTGTTTCTCAGTCAAAATGTGCACAAAATAGTTTTCATAAAAGCAGTTGTTTTCTTGTTCCCAGAAATGAACCTCTTTAAATTTCCCTTCCTTTGATGATTATATAAAAAAGAGAATGTATAGGGTAAAAGGATTGTGTTGTGGCACTGGCTAGGCTTATTCTTTTCTACATATGCACACATGCATGCACACAATACTCTAATCGCATGACAGAATGAGATGATGATTTATATCTTTTAGGCAGATTCCTAATTTTTTTAAATTTCACTGGAGTCTGAGAGCCCTCAATATTGTAGGAGGTGCTCAAAGTGCAATTATGAAAGAGGACCACACATCACCACTGCTTTGACTTGACCAAAAACAAATTCCTTCTTCTTGAATGTCAGATTGCAGAGGAAAAGACTGTGACACTATTCCAAGCAGCACCCATAAAATAAGTTGTGCCCACATGAGTCCCTGTAATGAGGTGCTTTTCATTATTGCTTGTACAGATGTTCAAAATATGATTGTATGTGCTTCTGCTGTGAGTTGCTCAAGGCTGCTTGAATTTGGTTCTCCTTATCTGGGGCTTCAACAGGTGCATGGACTGTACTGGTTTCAAGCTGCATGGTGCTTTCTTTTACTAGTTCTAGCAGGAAGTATTACATTACTTACCACATCATTTGCAATTCATTTTGTAGTTAATGCTGCTGATGTTTCAACTTGCATACCTGAGTACCTGACTTGACACATCTGTCTTGCTCAAATGATATTCTTGGAGGTCCAAGACCTATTTTGTTCCTAGACTAGGTATTTTTGCACTGGTTACAGTTGGTTTACACTTCCAATAATTTCTTCCCAATCACAGCAGATAAGGTAGCATTTCTGAAAGCTGAGATGCTGAAGAACAAAATCCAAATAGCTTCAGAAAAATATAGGTGTATCTCAGCTGTTTATGAGACTTGCCTTATTTAACCTTGAATAAATTTTTGAATAGTTGTAGAGAAAGCAATTCTTCCCACTACTACATGTTGCCAGAGACTTAACAAGCAGAGTTAGCACCCTGGGCAAACCCTGTGGGAGAGCCCGGGCAGGGTGCAGTTCCAATAGTGGGAGGGCATGCAGGGCTCTGACACCAAGGGAGGCAGGGGAAGGAGGAGTGCAGAAATCTTAGCTATGCCAGGAACTCCTAAACAAGCCCTGGCTGAGCTTCTATTGCTGTGGCCACATGCTCTGCCAGACCCAGCTGTTGCTCTTAAAGCAGCAGCAGTAGCTAGCAGTTGTTTTGGAGTTCCTGGCATGGGTAAGTCATGGGGCTGCTCTTGTTGCTGGGGTATGGATTCTGTGGGGTTGAGGACATTTCTGGTCCCCTTCCTCCCCAGCCCTAGTTACACTACTGCATGTTGCTAATTAACTATTTAACTATTGTATTTAATAACTATGAGGAAGCTAGCATTACAGCTCCTGCCATCAGGGATGTGCCTGGTATATAGCTTTTGCTTCAGCCTGCAGATGGCTCAGCTGTTTGCTCTGGGGGTCTTCAGAATCAGAAGGTCCTGACTGGAACATGCAACAACTAGATACCATATGCAACAGTATTTTGTCTTTTACCTTTCCTCCTTCAGGGGACAAGTAAGGGAAATGTTTATGGAGGAAAAGACTGAAGGATTTTGGAGACCCTACATGCTAGGTCCAGTGGCAGTTTGGACAGGCGAAAAAGAAGAACGTGAGGTAGATATATTGGACGATAATGCTTGAAGAAGGAGGAGAGAGGAGTTGCCCAGGGAAGATTAGGGAAACATTTGAAAAATATGCAGGACATTACTAAGAAGATTTTATGTGGAGAGTAGTGGACTGGCAGGACAAACACTCTGGAACTTGTCTAACTATTGCTGCAGCACAGGACAGGAGGCTGAAGCAAAAGGAGACCAAAGCAAGTGGCCAGGTAGTCTGTTTTAGGTTAAACAAAGTAATTTAGGTTGGAGTCTCTTGGTGGTTGCACTGAAAAGGATAGTCTGGAGCACTGTAGCAAAGTGTCTCAGGAGCCCACTAAACTTTTGGGGTGAATTGACTCCACTTATCAGGACCTTTGTGTCAAAGTAGGAAATGCCTTTTCTATGCCTATGAAGAGGGAGCCAACCAAGCAAAAAGCAATAAATTTCAAGGCTCTAAGGAGTTTAATTTCCATCAGCTCTTAACAGTTTGTTGGAGTTCTAACATACAGCTAAAACCTCATACGGAACTGTTTTGAACTTTAACTCCTTCCTAAAAAGACATCTGCTTAGGTTTATGATGAGTGTGGGCTTTTTTTTAACACAGATTCTGAGAAGTTGTTTCCCGTGTTGAAAAATAAATCCTCCAATTGAAAAACTGTGACTAATACATGATTTTCCTAGCAGAGGGGTGTTTAATGTAGAAAAGTACTTTTCAACATTGTAACATAAAAGATTTGGCACCCAAACTCTGCTAATAAATTGGATTCAATAAGGCAGATTTAATCTTTCCATTCCTTTTTCATGAATAATTTATTTGGCTAAAATTATAGATTATTTTTGAAGCCCTAATTTCTGTTTTAATTGAATTGTCAAAGAAATTTTTTTTTACAGAAATTATTTGGTACATTTGTTTGGTCAGTATGGTTTTAACACCTCTTGGTGTGTGTAAAATATACAGCATTTCTCAAAAGGACTTGATACTGCACCCTTCAGTGGCGGCATATAGGGGGTGCATGTGGACCCCCTGAGAGTGCTGGTGCACCTCCGGACAGGCCGTGCTCCTCACTTAGGGGATGGGCGGGGGGTGGGGGGGGCATGCTGTGAGTGCCAGATGAGGAGTGGGAGCGCCACAGCCACTTCCAGGAGCACCACAGCTGCTTCCTGGCCAATGCAATTGGCCATGGGGGACCCCTCCCTCCCCCCCGTTGGCAAGATTGGCTGTGGGGGGACCAATGGGGAATCAGATTCAATGTGCAATGAGCTTGAATGGACTGTAAACCAGTAAACAACAGTGGAGCGAAAAGAGGAAAAGTAAGCTGAAATGATAGGAAAGTTATACAAACCACTATTACATACACAGGATCAACATGAAAAACTCTATGTAGCCTGACTATATAGGTGAGTGTAAATCAGCACTGTTCAACTGATGGTCCGTGAGCTGCATCTGCCCCACCCGCTAGATTGGTTAATGTGCAGCCCAAGTCAGGGTCCAGGTCAGGGCACTACTTCCTACTTCATTCTCCTACTGCTGCTGCTGGAAACCCTGGGCTCCTCTTTCTTCCTCGGGCTTCTGATGCCTACCTCTGCTCCTGAGGGCAGGGTGACAGGGCAAGTTCTGCAGGTTGGAAGGAGTCCATGGGTGAGAGGCTTATGGGGGGGATTCCACCCTCAGTGAGGAGGCACTGGTGGGCACAAATGAGAGTCACCCACAGCACCCTATGAGGATGCCCTATGGAGTGGCCCGGGGGGGGGGAAGGGGGGTGCTGTGCCCATGCAGTGCAGGAGGAAGCCTGCATGGTGTGGCAAGTCCACGTGGTAAAGTTGAGGATCATGGCTCAAGCCCTGTCTGTAATGTGGTGGAGAGGAAGAGTACAGCATGCAGCCCATGAGACATGCACTTGGGGTATATGCAGGTCACACAGCGTGTGGCTGGGGTTGTTGTAGCTGCCAGCCATTCAGAATTTGGACAGCACTGGTTTAAATGATAGCATTAAAAAAGTTCCCTACTGGTCTCAAAATCAATGTACAGCCCACATTATATTTTTTATCTAACTAACATGAATGTAATGCTAATTAAAAGTACTGGGTTGACAGCACTATAAACTGAAGTCTTCAGTCATTCATTTCCCTAAGGCTGACTTATCAACATGGTTCAGTCATGACTGAGAAAACACTTGGAGGAGTGAAAGTCGTTCAGCTTCTTACCTTTCCTGAGACTGCCAGTGTGTCCCAATTTTGATGTGCATTTTTGTAAAAGGGACACTTGTCTGTTTAGAATTGGTCTGTGACCTTCTGACTCATTTCACACTTAGTTATGTAAGAAGGCAAGAGTTTTCAAATGTAACCCATCCTGACATGAATTCAAAATGGCCATCTGGAGAAGGGGTCCAATCCTATCGTTGTTTTCAAGCTCTTTGTATAAGCAAGCAAAAACACCTGAGCCTTTGAAGAAAAACATTTAGGATATTGCAAGAATTTAATGCTTTAGTCTGTTAAAGTTTTGCTTAGGCATTATTGACTTTTAAAAATGAATCTATTTCCCTTGAGAGTTAAGGACAAATTTCTTTTTATATCCTTCCTTTGTTTCAACCTGCTCCATGCTTAAGGGTTCCATGTCACAGTGGAAATGGGAAATAATAACAAGACACTGTTTTTGTTTGTGCCTGCCTATGTTTCTTTAGTTCATTAGCAAGAGGAGAGGGGTTCTTGAGAAGAATGAGAAAACCCTCCCTCCCATAAAAGATAGAGCATACTGCTTGCATAGCACTCCCAGGCTTAAGAAACAAGGGATCAAGGTCAGGAAATAAACACAGACTGCCTCCCTGACAGCATACCTTGCTGCCACAATGCCTTCAGCTGTTCTGGATATCCCTGTAAACTGACCTTTATGCTTATTTCATACATAAGTTTGTTATACTATGCAAAGCAGGCTACTTTCTAGTGATAGGTAACACGGCACAAAAATTGCAGATGCCTGGACCTTTGTGTGCGTCGTGTCTTCATGCACAATTCTTGGAGTGACCAAAGAGTTGCTTCATCAGCTGACCTGAAAGGATATACTGGATGAAAATAATGAAAGTCCAATCTAGTGGTTTTAGGATCCTAACAAGCGTGAGTCTATCTCATTATTCCACACTTTCTGGCATGCACTATGAATGTAAATAGGAAAACAACTGCTTAATCAGGAGCAAAATTTTAGCGCAAGTTAAGACTATCAAAGCTAAAGCTGCATCTTTACCTTGTCCTTGGCTGTGCAATTTACATCTTTTTAAAATATAATTTTCCAGATTGATTGATGTTTCTCTTTTTCTGTGAAGAAGCTGTAAAGTCCACAGGTGCCATATATAAACTTTCCTTTTAAGTGTGTTCAGCTCTACGGTTTGGTCAGCTCATGGTAGTGGCAAAGGCTACATATGAAGTTCAGATCCACCTGGGGTTTTGAATTTTAAGTTTGGTGGGAAAAAAACAATTTCTGCTTACTTGGCATAACCTGTCCCTCTGACAGTATATATATTTACCCGTGCTGTCACTCACTGAAATGCTTCAATCTTCACTTTCTACATTTTCCTTTCCATTTGGCTGTTATCATGTTCTTTGGTATTCCTAGGTACTACTGTATTATAAATTAAAACAAATAATTAATTGATTGGTATGACTGCAAGAGACTGGGTGAGTTAAAAAAGAGACTGGATGAGTTTAAAAAAAAAAAAAGGAAATGGAAAAAAGTAGAGCTATGCTTAATAACTACCTTTTTAGAGCCTGTATTCCTTCACTTGATCCTAACAACTGTTGTGATATTCTGGTCTGGACTTTGGCCACTGTTGATTGTCATTAAAATGGGGGGAAGAAGGGGGTGCATTCTTTCCATAAAGCACAGGATTTGTGTTAAAGACCAACAAGAAAAATAATCCTTTGTTTATGGCAGTGACTCTTAGGAATTTAAAGCAAATCTCAACATTGACCTGCTGCAAATAAAGATATAGGTATGAAAAATATGTAAATAGAAATATAAGCCCACCAAAATTTGTTTTCAATTTCAAATATATCCTTTTAAAATTGTTCAGCAGAGTTCTCACGACTTCTGACATACTTCAGTAGTAGAAGACAAAGCAATCTTTGCTGTCCAAAAAAACTTATTTACAGCTTTTGCTGGGTATACTCATTTGTTTCCAGTTTGTAGCACATACTATAGTGCAGTCTAATAAAACTGATCCTGCTTCATCAGCCCCAAGTCCCTGTAGATTTCCATGTACTGTATGATTAATTACTAGTTTCCTGAAGACTTCTTGCTCTTTTCTTTTTTAAAGTTCTTTATCACAAAGAGCTAATATAAAAATAGCAAACCAGGCAAAAATAATAATAAAAAATAACTATACCTGTTATCACTTTCTTCTCCAGACATCTCTGTCTCTTACCAAAGGTTTATCACTTGAAAGATTTATAGGAATCATGAAAGTTTAAAAGATAAGCACCGAGTAGGTCTGTTGAGATACTGAATTAGCACTTAAAAGATATGCATACCCCAGGTGTGTTGGCTGCAAGTATTTTTGTTTACTGGAAACGCATGTATTTACTTGTCTAGTAGTGTTTTATTGTCTTTAATAATGGAGCCCACAAAGACTTGTGGCTTATAAATGAACTTTTTTTTTTTCTCAAGTATCAGTGCAGCAACTCAAGAAATGTTTCCCCTAATCACTTATAAACCCAGTGCCTAATGTATGCATTAATGGAGCTTTGTGACAAATCACCTGTTAGATTTCAGCCGACAGCCTGTCATATATTAATTATAAATAATGGTAATATACAGTTACCATAACGCACACAACAACAACAAAAATGAGAGAGGTAATTATAGAGTATCTTTTCTGGTTCCTCCTACTATTGCTTCTTGATCTTTGAACATGACCCAATGTTCCATTTTGATTGGGCTGATTCCAGTTGTTAATGGAACATCCCAGTGTACAAAAGAGTTTGGGGGAGATGCTCATTTGTCACAGTTGCAGGCCAAAGTCTCAGGTAGAACACCTACGGGGAAAATAACACTGTACGCTATTAATCCCAAATAAAATAATGTGCTACTTAGTGCATAAACTGAAAGGGATTGCAGCATGAAAATGATAGGAGGGGGTGATTCCTATGTGCTTGTATTTAGAAAAATTCCTCTCAAAGTCAATGGGAGTTCTGTGAATGCAAAATGCAGAAGTTTCCCCCTAAATGGCAGCTGGGACAAAAGATGATTTTCTCTTTCCTAGCTCTGGTCCTCCCTTGCTATATTTAAAGTTTAAAATCTCATTTCACATCTCTCTTGCTCTGCTTATTAAGTATCTGTGAAGATGCTCTAACTGCTTATTAGATAAACAGGAAAATGGAAAAAATACGAGTACGCATTTCTATAAAATATGAGTGTATATCTCAGACATAATTTTAATGCTGTAAGTAAAAGAAAGAGCTATGTTACACCCTAAGAAGTTTGTTAATTAAATAATATCATTAGTACTAAACTAATTAAGAGGAAACGATATCTATGTACCTTGCATGATGGCAATTAAAGGGTGTTCGCATTTTTATAAGAAAAATTTCAAAGCTTAAATATATTTTGAAATGTTCTTCCAATTCAATACTGTGCTAGCATTACAGTAATGTATTATTGTAATTTTGGCAACAAACTGTACAAAGTGACCATAATAGAGCATTATATTTGTGCTTCTTTAAATATTCTGAAAAAAAATGCTTTTTCACTTTAAAAGTTAGCTCATAATATTATGAATTATGACCCTCAAGCATTCAACTATTTGGAGAAAAATGGCCTCTCCGTGGCCTAGGAACAACAGAGTATAGCGTGCGTGAATTTATTAGATTTCTATGCCGCCCTTCCCAAAAGAGGTTCAGGGTAGCTTATAGCTTACCCTGTTAGTTATTCAAAGACAAAGTAACATATAAAAACAGAATAAAATAATAAAACAAACTCCTGAATTATTGTACTATTTATGCTGACAACATAGCAAGTGCTGATTCACCTTGGAGCAAAAGTGAACATAGACTTTTCATGTTTCACTGGATTCATCTTCATTTCCTCCTCTGTTCTATACATCAGAATTACTGAACAAATCAGAACAAACCTGAACAAATCTGAGAAATGAAATTATTTAGGTAGACTAGTTTTGATAACTTATAGAGAAGGAAACAGGTTTTTTTACTCATTTCATAATGTTGACAAGAAAGAGAGAGGAGCCATAGAAGCTCATGTAATACCAAGCTTTGTGGAAGGTTAACCTTAATCTCAAAACTTGCATGCAAATGGTGCTACTGTAAGAATTCATAAGGAGCATGTGATTGCTGATCAGTTTTTCAGTGTTATTCCAGGATCACAGCACAAAGAGCGCTGAATTGTAATCCTATGCATCCTATGAATTAAAAAGGTGGTCTAGTGAAAATTGTCAGGACACTGGATATTTATAGTAAAACTTCAAATACTTATTGACACATGTTATTTCAGAATAAGCAGAGAAGCTTTCAGACATTGGAGTCCATTTGAGCACAAGTAGTCTTTGAATTTTTTCTTCTATAACTGTATTCTTTAAAAATATAAAATTAAATCCCCCCCTTTAACATGATTAAAAAAAAGTCTACTTTCCATTCAACAGGATGCAAAATAGTCCTCCATGCCACATGACCTTTATATACCTCTTTTTGTACTACAACTATTAAAGTCATTTGGTATTTTGAATGGTGCAATGCTCCTTTAAATGTAAAACCATTCTTTGGATAATTTTTCATGGTGCAACTGGGTGTGTGTCAAAAAGGAGACAACAGTTTATAGGAATTGGGAGGAGAACAAAGTGTGCCTTCCTTTTTATCCGGAGTAGCATTATATTCCTCAAAGTGAAATAATATATTAAGAAACAAATTAAAAATATTACAGAGAGGATAAATGAAATCCCTCCCTACCCTGTAATGGTAAGCCTGATCCTGCATAGGTGAACATCTGCGGTTACAGGGAGTTCATTACAGAATCAGGACTCTGATGACCCAATTAAAGGGGCTATCTACAACAGGTCAATGCTATAAAAGCAGACAAGTAGGCCCCTGTTTTGTTAACACTTACACACAAGAGGATCTTTTGGGGAGCAAATGAGAAAACTTGCAAGAGTAAATGCTTGTAGGATTTATCTGATTAAGGTAGATTAAGGGGCTCCTATCACTTTAGCAACTGAGCAATTCAGAATCCTTGACATACATAGATTTACTATTCTACCGTGTGATAAGGATGTTTTATTAGTCCCATTTTACAGATGAGGCAGTGAGACACAAAGTCTAACCTCCAAACGTTTAAAGCTATTTAGGCACCTAAAAAAGCAAATAGACCTCTAGTAAGATGTTCTTAAGTGCTTAAGCACCCATAGCTTTTCTTGATTGCTGGACTATCCATACTTTCCAGTCTGTTGGGGAATTTGACCCAGTTTTTTCAGTGATTTACATTCCATGCAACTTCACTGATTTCACCCAAGTTGCATGGGGTGTAAATGAGCACCAGATTTGGAACTTGAATCTGAGGTGTGGGTGTGTGCACTCATGCACACATGCATATTTATTCACATACACACATGCATATATATATATATATATATATATATATATATATATATATATATGCATACCTGCATACATATAAATATACACGCACACATACACATATATAAATATATACATGTGCACACACACACATGCCTATAAATATATACACATGCATGCACACATACACACGCATACTGATATATATACACAGGCACACACATACATACCTATAAATATATACACATGCATACACAGGCCGTGCACACATGCATACATACATATAATGTATATACACACATGCACGCACATCTGTGTGTGTGTGTGCATATGTGTATACACATATACATATATACATACACACAGAGATGTGCGCATGCACACATACCACTCTGCACACCTATGACAGTATATGCTAATGTTTGATAAGGATGATATACCTTGATGGGCAGATTCTCCCTTGTTTAAAGTGCTTGTATCTTTATTGATTTCAGTTGGATTTACAAGGTGGAAACCAGGACAAGGAACTCCCCCTGTAAATTCCTCTGAAATGTATTGGACTAGGAAAGGTGGTTTTTGCTGGGGGTGCGGAGGGGTTTGGAGCGAGAGAGTGAGAGTGGAGACATACACATTTTTTCCAAAGAAAAATAGAAAGCTTTCTTGCCATCATAGGGAGTGCTCTTGTACAGGTACCGTCCTGTGCAAACTGTGTGTGTGTATTCTTACATAGATACAGTTCTTACCTAAGTGTGTGTGTGTGAGAGATAGGGATTACTCCTGTATACAGTCCTCTTAACAAAGTGCGTGTGTGTGAGAGAGGGATTACTCCTGTATTTGTACAGTCCTCTTAGCAAAGTGTGTGTGTCAGTCACAGGGAGTACTCTTGTCTACATACCGTCCCCTTAGCAAAGTGTGGGTGTGTGAAAGGGGGGGCAGAGCCGGAGGCCGGACTCTGCCGCGACCAGGGCCCGGCGCCCCCCCGCCGGACCCCGTCGCGCGTGTGCCCGCGTGTGCAAGAGGCAAGGTCCTCCCCGGGCTGGGTCGAGCTGGCTCCCAGCGAGTGACGTCACCTCCCTCCCCCCAGCCTCTCTCCCTCGCGCTCCCCCCGTGCCTCCCTCTCTCCCTCCCCCTTTCCCTCCCCGCCTCTCGCTGCCCTCCGCCCGCCGGCGCTCCCGGCCCCGCGCCCGCACTCCTCACTCCGCCGCGCCGCGGGAGAGGATTGCACCCGGCTCGTTCTCACGAGAAGCAAGAACCAAAGCGACGCCCGCGTTGTCTCCAGCGCCCGCGGCTCGGGGCTGCCCCGGTTGTCCGCCCGCACTTGGGCCGGGGGGCGGAGGAGCCGCGCCGCCGCCTGCCGGGGGCTGCCAGGGGCGGGCAAGAGGAGCGGGCGGCGGCGAAGGAGGGCAGGAGCCGGAGCAGGGGGCGCTGGATGCCGGCGCCTCGGACGCTCTCGCCCTCTGCCCGGCTGCGGACCGCGAGGGAGCGCCGCGCGGGAGGAGCCGCCGCCGCCGCAGCGCCCCGGAGCCTCCGCTCTTCGCTGCTGCCGCCGCTGCTCGGCGGGGATTAAAGTGGCCGCCCCGGAGACCGCGACGAGGGAAAGCGCCGGCGGCTGCTGCTGGGACCGGGGGCAGCCAGCATGGCCAGGTAATGCCTGCCCGGGCCGGTGTCCAGGCGCGCACACGCACGCGGGCGGGCGTCGCGCCTCCGGGCCAGGGCAGGGCGGGTCGCGGGATGCCCGGGAGCGGCAGCGGTGAGGCAGGAGCCTCGGGTGCGTGCGTGTGTGTGTAGGTGTAGGGCGGTGTTGGAGACCTCCCTGCCTGGGATGCTTGGGGCGCTGGGCTGGCTGTCTGTCCCCCCCCCGCGGCAAGGACCCGGTGCCAGTGGGGCTCGCGCCTTTGTCCGGCAAAACTTCTTCCCCGCTCCCCGGCTCGCCGTCCTCTTCCCCCCCAGGTCACAGCTGCTGCCTTCTTCAGTTGTATTTTCTGGGCTGCAGGATGATTCTTCCCCCCCCCAAATTACCCTCCTTCCCCTCCGTGCTTCCTGAGGCTGTTGTCTGCTGAGCCCACATCCCCTTTGGCCGGCCTTTGTGCCACCCAGAAGGCGTGGGTTTCTCCCCCCTTGCACACCACCTGTTTCTTCACACAGGCAGAGGGCTGCTTCTGTCCACCCCAGCCCAAACAGGCAAGGTTCCCTGCTTCCATAGTGCTTCAGAGCCCACCTCAGGTCAATATTTCAGCTCAGTCCTTGAGACACTTTGATTTGCTTTGGCATCTCCTAGCTGCAGGGGGATGGTGGGGAGGGGAGAGAAGAGGTTTCTATCCTACCATCACCTTGTCTGAGGTTTGAAACCTAGAATACCCCCTGGAAAGTTGTGATTGCCCTTTCACCCATGACCTCTTCCTTGGTATCTGTCTGCACCAACCCAGGCAACTTCTGTAACATCAAGACTGATTTTTTTGAGAGAGTGAGAGGCAAAGAACCAGAGGGGGGTGAGGTGTTTTGTAAATTTTTTTCCAAAGAGCTAGAGGAGTTGCTTCTTTCCATTCTGGAAATACAAGGGGTTTAGAAGACCATGTGTTGCCTGCTATTTTATTGGGGTTTGGAAACAGCAGAGCATCTGTCCCCAGTGTTACTGAAGAAAGCAACTCTGAACAAGTGACCCCCCCCCCCATGTACTTGCATCTCTCTGTAGTTGGCAATTTTGTGACAGTTCCCTTAGATTCAGTCCCGTGGGATCAGCTATTATTGTATTTTTGAAGTGTGAATTTGACAAACCGGTCAGTTTCATAAATTCTGCTGTCAAATTTGACCAGTTAAAATAGCTAAAAGGCACAAATGTGGCGGCATGGGATTTTCAAAGTACTAGGTGGTGTAGCTTTTGCATGAGAAAGGAGAGGGATTTAATTGGAGACTTTGGGGAGTAATCACTTTCCAATTTGAGTTTTGTCACTTGTGGTGATATGGTGGAATATATTTAGGTTTCTCTCTATGCATAAATGATGTATAGCTTGTGTATATCCACTTTAAGCACTGAGAGCTTCAGCTAAGTAGAAGACTTCCACTCTAAGAAGGCACTGAGAAATTCATTGTGGTTTGTGTGTGCTATGCCAAGCTGTCAGGAATGGCTTTTGAAAGGGAAAACTGTCTCTGAGCTCCTAGGTTTTAGGGACTGTTGGAAAATCTGCTTTTAGTATTAACAGGCAACTCCTTAATGAATAATAAAGAGTGATATGAATTAAACAGTCTATTGTGGCTGTTATGTAACTTGTACATCAGTTGTGCCAGTACACTACATGGGAAATGGTAACAAATACAGTATTTAGTTTGAAGTGGAGGTTTCTGAAAACAGCTCTGGGGTTCTGTTTTTAATTAATTTAAAATTTAGTCAGGTTTGCAGCTTTCATTTTAAGGTCACCCCTCATTCCTGCATTGGAATAATTCAGGGACTACAACTGCACAAGCTAAAGACTAGGGATCCCCCTTCATCTGCTGCTATGTCTGCTAAACCACTAGGGGCCTGTATAAACTACTCTTACACAGCAAATACCAGTGCCTAGCGTATGCTAACTCTTTTGTACTGAACGAGCTTTTTTTTACAGAGGTAACTATTGTCAAAAGGACAGTTACCTGTGGTTTATTACCAATAAATTAGAGAGCTAACATTATTTATATGTTTTATCATCCCCTCCCTTTCCTCCTCCCTCCCCCCCACATCACCAGATGTTGTATCCAGGGCTGTTGGCTCCCTTGCTACTGTTGTGGTTGAGGAAGGATGCTGCCTGAGAGGTGATAATTTTGAGCTAAGTCAGTTTTCAACATTCTTCTCTAGGTTTCTCACCTACTATAAGCTGAGAAAAAAAGATTTGTTGCTTGTACGTTTCCTCTATTAGATTAGTGATGGTGCTGTTCAGTGCAAGTGGAGGGTTAAAAGATAAACTAAACAGGATTACTCTAAGGAAGGAACAGACATAGATGGATGGTGTATTTAAACTAGCTTTGTAAGTGCTGTGTAAGTTCGCAAGTGCAGAGATTCCGAGGCTGTGGCTAGAGTATAGTCAGCACTTACAGGATCTGGGCTGAAGATGCACTATACATTTTTGAGTGTCAGTTTCACAAATTTAAAATCGACCAACCGTGGCATTCTTGATAGACATTAGGCAATAAGGTCAAGCATACTTACACTGTTCCTATGTTGATTTTCAGTTTTTCAAACTGACAGGGCAGACCATTTGTAAAAGAGCACAGCTGAAATATTTGCATATTGAATTTCCTTCAAAATGAACTTGATTTATCAAACTATTGGACAATTCTATATTTAAAAGGATTTCAAAGTTAAATCAGGATATTGTAAGGTCATGTAATGGAAGCACAATGTGACTATACTAGGTAAATTTTTTTCAATGGTTTATGTTTAAAAGCAGTTGACTTTTTGTCATATTGTGTGGTATGGGTGGCCAGTTTTCATGAGAGGCTTTTTGACTTGTTCCAAAGTATAATTGTTACAATTATTTATCGACCTTTCAATTCTAGTAAAATGGCATCCTTGTGTGTATGCATATCAGTTATAACTGTGGCATAATGAAGCTGGCTAAATAAGACTTTTTAAAACGTAAATATATGCTCAAGGCTAAAAGTTATAGAATGTATTGATAGACCTAGTCTCTATCTCCTGAAATGCATGCTATAGGGATGCAATATATTTGCAAGCAAAATAGTACTAGGACTAATTACACATAAAGATTCAGTTGTGTACATGACCCATCATCTTTCTCTCTGAGTTTTTTCATGTTTTTCAAACAGAGAAAAAGGTATAGATGTTGATTTCAGAACGGCTGTATTGTGCCATGAATTTTTAAGCATGATGCCACATTGTGATTTGTTGTTTTGAAGCTGTTGGCACCATATAGCTCATATATTTTATAATCAGTTCTATGAAGACTCCCAACTTTCACATTTGCTGTGGATTTTCTTTATTTTTTTAATACTTCTGGCCTTTGATTTGTTTGGGAAGGGTTTTAAACGAAGCTACTTATGAATGCGCAATGGCAACTGGCAGCCTAGAGTAGAATCAGTGTTTAAAAATATTCCTTCATATATTATCAATGATTTACCAAGTAGGAGCAAAGGGGAAGAGTTATTTATCTCTGTGATCTACTACACTGAGAGCTCCTGTACAACACATCTACTGAGGAAATCTGATGATGTAGAAAAAGATTGCTTGTGAGTGTTTTGCCTGTAAATTCCTTTCAACAAGCTTCACTTGTTTAAGCTGCTGTGCATTCGTAGAGCTGTATGTCTGCTATTGTACAGGCTAAGTTCAAGATCTGTTTTCCAAAGCCATAATCTCTCTCTAATGCCAGTTGGCTGTAATTGGTGATTGGTACATACACTGAAGCATCGTACATCCATGGTCTCACATGTGGGTTGAATAGCTAAAATAAATGGGAAAAAAATGATTTAAGATTCCTAAAAAACATGCTCCTGTATAACGTAATTGATCAAAGAATTCTCTCAGTATTGAAAACCTTGTTTTGTAAAAACGATTTCCCATTTTTTCTGGGGTTCTTTTAATTCTTCATCATATGACCATTCAAACACATGCTCTGCTCTTTTTTTTTTTTTTGTCAGCTCAGTTTTAGTCAAAATCTACCCCTCTAAGTAAATGCAATCTCTACTTCCCTTGGACCTGAAGACTTTGCAAGTTAAAAGTATTCCTTACTTGAGCACTGTAACATACTTCTCATAAAAAGGCATAAGAATAGGGAGAAACACTAAGATGTACTAGATAGACATTGCTATAATAACAAATTCACAAAATCAAACTTCATGTATGCACCTCTGTCTGAATTCCCCAACAGCAATATTGTGTCTGTGTTACACTTTTAATATTTAGCAATGTTCCCGAACATACAATACATTTCTCTTCTTACTGGTTCACTAAAAATGATCAGATTTTAGGTTCTTGCACTAAAACTGTTCTTCTTTTTGATGTATTACATTGGAGGACATTCCTCACTTCACCTTCATGCCGTGTGCAACTCTTCTTATTTGTCAATGCTAGTGGTGTTATCTGGCATCTCCAGTAATTCTTTCAATCTCTCTCCATTTGTATAGCAAATTGCTTTACTGTTTTGCAGCTACTCATAGTCCTATTCTTTAATAACAGCAGAACTAATTGCATATTCTTTTAGTTACTTGATACATATTTTCTCCAAAAGCAGTATAGTAAATGTAGTATATAAAATGGAGCTGGCAAGTGTGATGATTTTTGGTTTATAGCTGTTAGCGTTTCTATAAGTTAGAATTTAGTAAGTGATATGTAAAATTTTTGGCTTTTTAGACATAGAATCAGCTAATTTATGGTAACTACTAGGTTTGAATACTAAGATGAAGGGACCTGAATGAGACAAATGTGCTCGTTTTCCCTCAAATAGCTCTCTTCCCACATTTGGAGATAGCTATGCGTTTCTTTTGCAAATAGACTACTATTCTGTTTTGATTTGAGTGGCCTAACTTGGCTCCTTCACTTTTTTTACCCACCTCCTTCTGGAGTCTGGCTTTATGTTAATTGTTTGGGCCCAGTGACTGGAAATACACAGACATTCTGATAACAATATCAGCGGCTTTCTGACCTTTAGAATACAATTGTTTGCTGAGTTTGAACTCCGTAACACTGCCTGGCTTATAATGGGGATTGAATCAAGAAATTCTTAATTGTATTTTTTAACTGTCCTTAGGCTGTGTCTTTTAATGCAGTTTTACCAAGAGTAATTGCAATTTGTATATATGGAATTGAGAGAATGGTATTTCTTTATTATTGTTTTTTGCGGCTGGGTAGCTGCACACATTCAGAATGAAGAAATGACATTTTTGCTTGTTCTGGTAAAAAGCAGCACATTTTCTTTTTTAAAGTGAAGGGAGGCTCATTTATTTTATTTTATTACAGGAAAATTAGGACATCAGTGCTTTTACAAAAATTTACAAAGAGATATTTAGCACATTCTATACTGTGGTTACTTTTGATCAGCCTCATGCTAAAGGAAGAAGGATTTCCCATATAGAAACGAGTGTCATGTATTTTAGCATGTAAATGCAAGATGATTTTTTACATGTACATGTATATAATTAAAAAGCTGGTCATTTATTTTTGGAAAATATTGTACCATTTGTTGTTTTTATAAAGGAAAGAGATTCTCCCTTGCAACCCTGGGATTTGCTTCCAGACTGAACTGGGTTTTCTGTAGAGAGAAGCAGTTTATAAATGAAGGACTAGAATCTTTCTTCTTACATTTTCAGCTCTTTGAACAACAAATATATCAAATGTGTGTTATACACTGTATTTTCTCTAAATCCTGTTTTAAATACTTTAGCAATTTGGAACCACAAATATGTGGCCTGCTACTATCCCTAGTGTCAGTGCAAAATTCCTGAAAACTACAAGGGGACCTCAGTGGGTTGAAATATTTGAATAAACAAATATATTCCATTTCTTTTTATAAAAAAAAATAGACTTCAGATTAGTATTTTGGCTGAACATTTAAATGAAAAATAATGAACTTGGAAAATCTTCAGCATGATGAATGGCTGCAGAAACATTGGCCAGAAAGTAGAACAGGAAGTGGTATGTGTGGGTTTTTTGTTCTTTTGGAGTTTTTTGGTATTTTTTGTTTAGGATGATAGTGTATCTTAGAAAGCTGCTTAACTGCTGGCCAGTGCAGCTGTCCTTCCCTGAAAGATTAGGTTTCAGGAGCAATGATGGATGTTGAATGCCTGTAGCCAGTTGTGGGGTTTGCTCTGAGGTCAAGAGTACTGATGGAAGATAGGAATTTACAGCCTTCTGTCTCTACGCCAACTTAACCAGTAGCATTTCTCAGGAAAAATTAGACTAGACACATGCAGTACTGAGCTAATATTCCAATATCATTGGAAAGCCATTCATTTTAGAAATAAAAAGATTGAGTAGACTTGTGGATATTAAAAACATCTTTAGTTAGCAGAATTCTGGGTTTTCTAACAGATAAGCATAGAGAAGTTTAACCTAATATGCAGTAAATGCTGTAATATACTTTATTTAGGTTTTGTGTTGCATTCCATTTTAAAGTTTATCAACAAAATTAGTTAATATAAGAGAGATCCATACTCTTGACCTATTCTGGTACCTCCATTGTTTGAAAGGTGGTTTAAAATATTAACAAGTTAACCTGAGAAAATAGTCCATTTAAGGTTCTGTCCCAGTTAATTTTTTTAGAAATGATAAATAACAGTTTATATCGATTGATGTTAAAAAGTAAAAAAACCCCCATTGTTTATTCCCCTTTGATTAGTGTATCTTCTGTGCATTGTGATATGTAAAGACAGACCATTGGGGTATCTTGGCCATATCCAGTTTGAGGTGTTGGTTTAAAGATAAACTTTCAATATTAGCTGCTAACAGCCTATGTTTTCTGAATTGTTATATGAATGCATTTTTATTGGCTTAATGTAATTTCACACCACATAGCATGAAAAGACCTTTAATGGGGAGCTTCTATAAAGAGCCAATATAGGGGGACAGAACCAAAAACCTATTTAAATCTTTGGAAAGTCTGCCTCTTGACCTCAGTGGCCTTTGGGTCAAGGCCTTTAGCACCCATGCTTACGAGTGTAGTTTTTCTTTTAGCAAATCTTAGAAATAGTTCAGCACAAATATCTTTGTGCAGAAACAAAGTACCTGACAAGCTATTTTATAGTGTCCCACAAGGGAAGGAATCGGAAGCATTTTGATAAAGATAAATATATATCCATCAGGAATAATTTTAGAGTATTGGGTCCATCAGGAAATGGAACTGTGCCAACTAGCTATGTGTTCTACTTTCTTGGCAGCTTGCCAGCAACTTTTTATTTGGAAAACTGTCATCAATTAAAGTGAAGCATTTTAAATAATAAATATTCACTGTTTACCAATTAATTTTCTTATAAATAACAGATGGGTTACTTGATTAAGTTTTTCATTTTTAACTTATTTTGAGAAGAACAGCATTTCTCAAGTAATCGTTTAAACAAACCAATGATGTATTTTGATTAACAAAATTTTACAAAGAACAAAATTATGTTGCTAATCTTGTTTGATGATCTGGAAAATTATTTGTGCCTGACATAAGAAACCTGGAATATTTTCTTAAGATATGGCATATGAAGGATACAATATAACATTATAAGCATTTTGTGTAGACTAATGATATTGGTGACACTAACTAAATCTACTTTATTAGTCAGAGGAGAGTTGATATTCCAGGTACATTTTTCCAGTCACTGAGGAAAATCTACAAATTACTTATAAAACATTCTCAAATATTGCCTTAAATGGTCACATGAAGTCTCATAGTGATTTGTAGATAGTAACCTTGTTACCCATTAAATACGTCATGTAGCAGTTACTTAGGGGATCGTCATTTCTGTAAAGTAAGAAGATATTAAATTAATGGCCACAAGACTAAACATACCTCTGTTAAAAGACTAACAGAAACCTTATTTAATTTTAAAGATGGTAAAATGTCTGGAAAACACTGAAAACAGGCTTCATAAACACGTTTTCAGATAGTCTAGGAGTTGCTACGGAGATTTGAGCTAAACGGTCAGTGCCTATAAACACTGTATATATGACAAAAGGAGATGTTTATATCTTCAGTTCTTAGTGCTGTATCTGATGGAGGACTGGACTGCTGAGTCCCCAGAAGGCCACTTGCTATGAATATGTACTGGGCTAACATGTTCAGGGGCTAGGTTTAGTAATGTACACAAAGGTAACCTTATTCAAAATAATGATTTCCAAAAATAATGCAAATCATTAAAATAATTGCACAACTGCTTTGAAAGCAAAACTCTTGTGCACCAAGCTCCCTTATATTGAGCAATGCTACTCTCTTACTTGCTCCTAGTACTTTTAGTGGGGATCATGCAGCCTATAGAAGTTATTGTTATTTTAGGGCTATACTAGGCTCTCTTTCATGGCCTCTGCAGACTGAAGATGGAATTTCTTTCCATTTTTTAAATAACTCCTCCCTAAAGGCATGTGTGTAGCATGTGGGAACATATGTAGAATGCTTCAGTTGTAGGAGGAGAATAGTATTTTGCAATGATGATGAATATAACAAACATTTATACAACTATCAATGTGGTAGCCATACATTACACCTCTCAAATTAGTACATAACCTACCTATTCCTTTCCTCATGGCTTATTGTGGCAGGGAGAGGAAGAACTTCAGTTTTCTGGGGAACTTAGTTCTCCTAGGCTGTGCAACCTTTTCCTTCTAGGATGCTGTTGATAATGTCTGTTTGAGACTTTACTATTGACTCTGAAGGCATTCAAGCTCTAGGAAATGAAATGTGGCTGTTGGACAAGGCAAAGTTTTAGACATCATCACTTAACAAAGCAAAGAGTACTAATGTGTACTCTTAGGGTGCAAACAAGCATTCATGGGACCTGATTTAGGTTTAGGTGGCTTACTTTGACTGTCCAAACCTAAACTGGAAGCAGCACATACAGGTGTTTGCCGTTGCCAGGAGTGGCAGGGGCAGCCTCGCTTGTTGGCTGGGTGGGAAAGGGTTGGGTTGCCCAGTATTGTGGGATGTAGTTAGTGAGTTAAGTGTAGTGCCATCAGGATCGAGGAAGAGTAGGAACAGCGCAGCTCTGGGACTGTGGTGAGCTGTGCTGTGAACATGAGCAGGCATTCACCTGACTTGGTTAACTGATTTTAGATTTGGTTAATCCAGGCTGATATCAAGTTAGTTCACCTTCTGAGTGAGCTAACATAGATCAAGTGCATCGTTTTTTGGGTCAGTTAAGCCTTGCAAAGTGTCTGCATGCCTGGACATTTAGATCGACCTAACCTTGATTAGGTTAATCTGAACCTATCACTTGTACATACCCTCAGTGGTCTCCTAGTAATGCAACCCAATCTTTGACACAATACTAGATTTTCCCCTGTAAAGGGGATTCTTCCTTGTGAGGTGGCATATGTCCCCCACCCCCACTTTTCCACTGATTGGCACAAGCCCAATGACCTTTTTGTCCTCAGGGCCAAGGAAGGAGCCACCTTAGCAAGACACAGGAAAGACGTCTGCCTTGCCTGCTACCCCTCGTGCAGGGTCTCAAGGGGATGTTGGATAGTTACATCTTCAGTTCTGTAAAGTCCCTCTGTCATGACCTCAGCTGCCAGGGCTCTACCAGTAGGTTTCTCTCCAAAGCAGCTGTTGTTGCTCATTGTTAGATACTTTCTGTATTATGTTAATTCTTAGCAGCTGCGAGTGCAGCTCCCTGGTTTGTTTTTTCTTTAGAGTCTGATTAAAAAAATTAATATCAGATACACCGCTACAACTGTAGAAAGTACCTTGCAGGACTAAGTGCCTTAACTGTCTTCAGCATCTCAGAGAGTGTAGCACTATTCTTAGACTCTCCTTTCTATCTAATTCTTTGTTATTTGCTAGCCCCATGAACATACACGTTTTGTCTTTGCTCACCAGATAATGATATGTAGGAAACAGGTTCTAGGATTTTTCATTTCATTAGGGACTTTAGTTTGTCCCTCGTTTACTAGGGTGGGATTTACAGCCAAAGACCAGAGTCTCTATTCATTCTTTAAGGGTTTCTGTGTTTCTGGCCAGGCTAATCACTGCTAATCATTCCCTTTTTTCTCTTCTTAGTAGCAGGTTTCCCTCCTGCATTCTTTTCTGCTTTTCCCCAATGCTTTCCATTTCCTACAACAGTAGGTTCTCTGCAGTGAAGAAGGGAATGCAGGAGAGAAAGGTCTGTTTGGTACAGCAGACTCCTCTGAACGACTATGTCCATGGACCTCCTTTAGTGCTGTGCCATGGAGATACCTTAGAGCCTCTTAATTCCCATTTGGATACCCTGATGCTCTTGCTTCAGAGTGAACAGGCTGTTCATTTCCACTTACATCCTGGCTTACTTTTGCACTGGCATTACCTTCACTCAGAAGACTGCATGTTGTTCAGATAACTGGCTTTTAAGCAGCCATTGCCCTGTAGTTAGCTGGAGCCTTTTTTGCATGAGATATGATTCTGATTATCTGTTTACTTCTGAGAGACTTTTGCATAGAAACGATGATAATTGGATGTTCACCTTTAAACAGCTTTCTGTCAAGAGCACCTTGGAGTATGAAAAGTCTAGTTTTCAGGGTACCTTCTGATAGCCAACCATGTTTCAGGGGTGTTGGTTGTATCTGTGTAGGTTTAAGGACATAGGCAGACAAGGTTCTATGGGCAAATACGATATCTTTTATTAGACCAACTAAATAGTTGGAAAAAATGTTCTTTGCAAGCTTTCAGGTACAAACACCCTTCTTCAGGCAGAAGGAGAGTCTATGCTTATATTGTGCTCCCCCCGATAGGATAAAAGCCAGTATCCTTCTATCCCATCCTGGAGAGCACAATACAACTGTAGATTCTCCCTCTGCCTGAAGAAGGGTGTTTTTATCCGAAAGCTTGTAAAGAACATATTTTTCAACTATTTAGTTGGTCTTATAAAAGATATCACATTTTCCCAAAGAACCTTGTCTACCTTCTGATAGCCACAGAATTTTTGGGAATGAATATTTTTGAGAGAACACTAGAACTATTAGCTCATTGGGTTGCTATATCTTATTAATGCAGTCCACTTTTCAGACATCTTGTCTGTCAGCCCCCTTTCACATACCTTAATATTGTGGATTATCTGTCTGTTTAGCTAAAAGGCTCAAGATATTTACAGTAATTGTACCCTTTGGTATTGTAACCACACTTAGTGAGGCTATTATTGACTACGCACATGGGTTTTTGAGTTCTCATTTGTTACCTAACTTCAAAGTAATACCTAGTATTTCTCTCACCTTTCATTTGTCACTGTGATTTTCCAGTATTGAAGATATGATAACTGCCTTTATTTATGACATGTTCTTACTGTTATGGTGCTGTCCAGAGTGACGGATAATTAACAGGTGATTCTTACGGTAGGAACTTGTAGCCGTATGTTCTAAGAGTATTGCAAGCCTTGATGAGCTAAACCTCAGAAGTGCTGTGAGTTTGGTAAGTGCTGTTGTCATTTTGTGGATAAGAAGGTGCTGAGCAGTTGTATGACTTACCTAGGATCCATCAGAACAGGTACTCCAAAGTTAGAGGTGGGATTCTGTGTCTTTTGAACATTTGTTTGTATGCAAAATGGTGAGTAGGCTTCAGTCTTTTAATACTGATGAACTACATTTGTCAGAAAGCCTGCATGCCCCAGGTGTTTTTCCCCCCTCTGTTAGTTTTTTTCTAGTACAAAAACCAGAAGAACCTGGGTATCCCTTATTCCTCTGTGCTCCTTGTCCCAGAGAAAGGAGCCAACCTTGGTGGTGTCTGCTCTTTGCCAGTGTGAAGGAATGATACAGCCTGGCTCCATATCCAATATTATGCTGTTGAGGGCCTGCAGATAAGATCCTAGGAAGACAGATTGAGGGACCTGAATCTCTTCAACCTCCGCAAGAGAAGGCTGAGAGGTGATCTTGTGGCTGTCTACAAGCTCATCAGGGAGGTCAGCAGGGAATAGGGGATACTCTGTTTACCAGGGTACCTCTCGGGGTTATTAGAAACAATAGCCGTAAACTGAAGAAGAGCAGATTTAGATTGGACATCAGGAAAAAATTCTTTGTTTAGGGTTGCCAAAATATGGAATGGACTTCCAAGGGAAATGGTGATTTCCCCTACTTTTAAATGGAGATTAGACCAGCACCTGGCTGGGGTTACTTGACCCCAGCACTCTTTCCTGCCCAGAGCACGAGGTTGGACTTAATGATCTGACTTACTCTAATTAGATGAGTAGGCACTAACTCCTGCTAACCTGACCCTCGAAATCTATGAAATCTATGAAAATCTGCTCTCTAGCTGCTGGCCCCTTGCCTGGAGTTTCTTCTTCTTGTTTTGGCAAATGAGGTTGGTGCCCTATCTTTCAGATTTATTTGATCTTCCTGGACTGTATGCAGGTTAGATAGGACAAAGCAGTCACTCAGATCTTGTTTTTCCAGGTGTCCTGCAGACCTCTTCTTAGTTAACTTAATTTCTACTCTCTTAGTCCTATTGCATTTGTTTGCTAGTCGTCAGTGTTCTGGCCTTGAAGAGCATTGAATTCATGATTTCTTTAATAAAACAGAAAAGTTAGAAAGAGAGGCATAACTGTTATACTTCTTTTATGAATTAAAAGGAACTTCTTCCCTGACTCCACAGGAATGCATTCAAACTACGTGAGAGGATGCACCCTTACAAGTACTCTACCTTCCACTGTTCTTCTTCTCTTAATTTCCTGGTAAATAATGCCATAATGCCAATTTTCTGATATTATGTATAGAACAGGAGATGAGGAGAGAGTGCATCAAACTGAATTCCTGGTGAGTAATATTTCCTTACAAAGCTCCTTCCAGGGGTAGATTTTTGTGCGTTGGAAGAATGCAGAGTTTCTTTGGGACTTACAGCTGAAAGGGTCAGCAAGTTATGTGGGTCCCTTAAAATATTGACTCTAGCAGACATCACTGACATTACTGCCTCCTGTAGTACCCCTGAGTTTATTTTTTAGACTACTGTGGGCTCTTTCCAAACCTCTGTCACTCCAAACTCTATGGATATTTTGAAAGACATTTGCACTAGTAGATTTAGCCATGTAAAGACTTGCTAGGTAAATTTGTTTTGAATGCTACCAAGAATGTCTTCAGTCTGTTGACAGCTGTTCCAAGATACCATACTATTAGAACATGTATAAGAAACTTTTAGAGTTTTACCAGTCATAAAATCAACTTTTATACTTTTTAATCAATTTTTATACTTTTTAAAAAACAAACAAACTGCAACATTTAATGATGTGTGTGTCCAAAGCACGTGCTATTTTGTTGCAACATGTTGATACTATCTTGTGATATGCTATGGTCAAGCAATGATGTTTCAGAGACATATATTTTAGTTAATGCTGCAAACCCTCTCAAAAATTTGCAAGCAAAAATGTAAGGGGGTGCATGCAGGTGGTACTGAAGGGTGCTCCCAGCCCAGCTGAAGTTATTAAATAGTCACCTCTTGTACAGGTTTCCCTCCTTGATGTTGTCCGTGCGTTCCCGGAAAATCGTGCAGAACTCAAATTAGTATTTAGGGAACCCACTTTACAATGTAACAAATAGGGATATGTTCGAAGACCTTGACTCAACTGACCCCCAGACCCATTTCAACCACTTTTATAAGACAATTTTGGTACTCACCAACAGCACACAAGCACAGAGGGTGGTGGTGAAGGTTTAGTTGGTGTGAAGAGAGGCAGGTGAAGGGTCTTCAGGACCAGGGAGAGGGGTAGGAGATAAGCTAGCGGGATGCTTAGAAGCCATAATGGGGATGGCAACTACAGAAATCCATGTCACAGACAACAAGTGAGGAGCACAGATCCACACAGGAGACTATATTTTGGTGCACGTCACTCCCACATTGCACCGCACAAAGCAGCTGACTGCTGGCTTCTGCGCAGATCGCATAGGAGTGAATTTAGCTTGCATGTAACGAATTTAGCTATAAAAAGAGTCATCACATAAGAATGAATTTGCACGTACAGAACCTGCATAAAGCGATGGAACCTGCATATAAAAAAAAAAAAATTGTTGTTGGAATGAAGCCACTTCTGAAAATAGGTAGCCAAATAGATAACTTTACAGACTATGCTATCAATTTGGCCAAAGGAGAGTGCATGTGTTGGGGGCGGGGGGGGGGGAGGAAGGGAGGTCAGAACTCTTACCTCTTGACAAAAACAGCCATGAGGACCTTCAGGGTTCATGGAGACCTGGTAAGATCTAGGGTTTTCATGTCTTCCCTGGAAATTCTGCAGCAATAAAAATGAATGCACTTAGCTGGCTCTGTCAACCACTAAAGTTTCTTTAAAGTATCACTGCCTTCTCACTTTTCAGACAGACACTGGATGATCTTTCCTTTGGTGAGCTGCTATTGCTTGACTGTAGAGTAGTACTTTTGTATGCTAGTTCTGGAAGCCCTCTTTAAGATATTGCTATGCTTTATAGCAGCCAGGAGTTGATCACATCATCTTGAGGAGTTTTAAATAATCCCAAAATGCCTTTTAGCCCAAGCAATGTTGTAATACTTGAATGTTTAGATGACAGAATCTGAAAGCATTTTACAGAAGGTGTTGTTAATTGACTTGTTTAATTGATCACCACATGTCTATATGGAACACAAATTATTCTTTTGTATTACTAGTTATGACTTGCATTGCTGAAAACGGCTCTAGATCTGCATTTTTAGGATGATCTGAAGCTATAGAGAAGTTATATATTTGTAAATCTGAGATCCCCATACAATGACCATGTGGAAAGAGAGATTAACACTGTCTGGAATCCAGTCACATCAGCTGTTCATCACAAAAGCTGTTGTTCACCCTACCACACTTGAGATTATCTTTCTTCACTTCTTTGGTGTGATTTTCAGACTGGAATTTAGTCTTTCTTCTGTATCTGAATCATATGATCCTTTCACATGACTAAAATAGGAGAGCTAATCAGATTATACAATTAGCTAAATTGCATACTGGATTTTTAATGTTGGATAACCACATTGGGCACTGAGTCTTTGGAGATGAGGCTAAGCTTATTTTTTTTATTTTATTTTTTTAACTTCGGTACACATTAGAAGAATCAGGCAACCAACATCTCTAAAATCCTGAAATTTAAGACTTTAATGTCTGGAATTAATGTTAATACCAACATCAAAATATGGTATTTTAAATTATGTTCATATGTGTTAGATCAGTTTCTGTTGATTATTAATAAAAGGCTGATTTTAAAGTGAACCAAACCATTTTCTGACAGGAAAAGTTGTGGGAGGATGGATCTCACATGGAGGATTTTGCATTGTGAACTGAGCGCCAAATGGCATTCACTTTATTCACGTGCACACTCCTGCAATATTTGAATGCACCTAATCATTTAAATCAGGTTAGCAGGAGTTAGTGCCTACTCATCCCATGTATCAAAAATGTTAACTAACCACAAAAATGTATATGGCTTGCTCAAGCTTTTGTATGGGTTAAGTGAGAGATGCTTCATGTAGCAAAAACAGTCATTCTTAACTAGAAATATATAAACATTCCTTAATTTTAGTGCTCTTGAAATCTATAGTGCTACACATGTTTAAAATTGTGTGCTCAAGTTTTCTATTACATTGAAATCTCATATTGTGGAAGAAAAAGGAATTCAGAGAAGCTAATTAATATTTTTCCCAATATCATTCTCTTTTATTCAGAACATATAAACCAGTGTTGTACATTACAGCACTAATTTATGAAACTCAGTAGTTTAAACAATTCAATTGGATTAGAAAAATTGCTAGAATAGAAAAAAATATAAGAATCTGCTGCATAGCATAGTGTGTTTTCCTTTTCTTTTTTGCACTTCACATATGGAAATGCATATATATATATATATATATATATATATATATATATATATATATATATATCCAGACCTTTCTAATATGAAAGATGGATGTATTGGCCACGTGCAGACGAGCGTGGATGTTTGGTTCCCTGGGAACAAGTAGCAGAAGTGGCATATCTTGCGCTGCAGCTGTTTGTCTCTGGGGAACGCCTATACCATGAACACTTTGGTGCACAGCAAGTTACACCAAGAGTGGTAGGGGAGGCTGGGGCCAGTACTGTGCTGACCCCAGCAGCCTTACTTGGGATCCTGGGGGGCTTCCCGGGGTTACAACAGGTGATCCTGCCAGATAGAGCATGGCTGGCAGCTGTAGCATGGCTCTGGGCAGCCCAGCTCCTCTTTTCAGTGGTGAACGCTGCTCATGTGTGCACTGCTCTGTTTTGGTTTGGTTTTTTTCTGCGGATTTTTTGGACCCCTGGATATCCATGGGCAGCATGCCCTTGCTGTGTAGAGAATACCTGACTGTGCGGTATGTGGCACTGCAGATGTGTTTGCGGCACCACATACCGCACAGCTGTGCTCGTCTGGAGTGCCTGTTGTGTTTCCTTTGATACACTGTAGCGACAATTTTGTTTGACTGCAGGAAAAGGATTAATTACAGTGACAAATATAACAAGTCAGTTTTATAGTTGTTTACTAATCATTTGAATTTAAGAGTACACATGCTTTCAGGCTGCGTGTTGCATAAATATTATTATATGCGTCATCCTGTCAGGAACTTTGCAGTGTAGAATAAGGGTGAAATGCTGACCCCAGTGAAGTGCTGACCCCACTGACTTAATCTGAGCCAGAATTTCACCCAGGTTTCTTTTCATTTTCTTGTAAATATAGGTTTAAATCTGTGCAGAGTCACAAGGATAGGTGAGTAAACCTAACATTCTGCTGATGTGCCTGCCCAGTTATATCTTAGAATTCTGTTTTACTGTTGTACTACTTTATTTTCAAGATAAGTAACACAACATGTAATATTGTACTGTTAAAAATAGATATTTATAGATTTAGGATGGGAATCTGAATGTTTGAGAGGCAAAATGATCCATCATGACAACAATTTTTTCTGAGATGGAAGAGTGGCAGAAATTGTTAGATACTAAATAGAGGATGAGATATCCAAATTTAGTAGGGTGTTTAACTGAGGTAAATTCTGATATAAAATAAATTCTATTAGAAGAGTAGTTGATCATCTCAATGGGTTTAGCATGTACTGAGCTTCATATTTTGTTTACAGCTTATTTTTCATGTCTTTCTTCAAATGTCCCAGAAACTTTCTGTATTCACTATTGTTTGCTTAACCATGTTGGTTTGAAAATGATAAATGTTGTCTTATCCAGCAACCGAGTGTAGATTTTCTTGTCCTTCAGAAAATTTTTAAAAAACCTTTAAGTGTGTTGTCCTGGACTTCTGAATGTAATGACTCCTGACACATCTTAAAGTGTTATCTGAAAATTTTAGAGAGGTCGAAGTCGGAGCAGGTTAGCATCTTAGGATACATGCAGATGTTACATTTCAGTTGACCTAACTAGAGTTATGTTGATCTAAATGCTCATATGCATAGATGTTTGGGGAGGTTACTTTGAGCAAAAAGTGGTGGTTCCCATCTAGATTAGTTTGCCTGAGGAGGTGAAGTAAGTTAGATCAGGAATGGGTTACCCAGTCTACTGTATGTCTGCATGTGTTCAGAGCCCATCCCCAGGGCTGGGAAAGTCCAGCTGCTGACCCCAGCTCTGGGACTGCTCTTCCCACCTGCTCCCCCAAACCTGACCAGGCTATTTTAGACCTCCAGAATTTTTAACTCCCACTGTGGACCTGCTAATTTCCCCCCCCCCCCCCCCCATACACACAAGTCCTGCTTGCCTCCTCTTCCCACCCCAAGCTCATGGTGTGGCTCCTGCCATTGGCTAGTGTCTGCATACACTGCTCCCTATCTGTACTTGCTTGTCTTAAAGTAAAGCATATGATCGTAGACTGGATGCAGTGAGCTCTCACCTTAGCTTTTGTATTTAAATTGCCTGCTATTTAGAACCCCTGCTTTCCACAGGTCCATTCATAGTATCTGATGAAGTGTACTGTTACCTATGAAATCTTAATGCTTTTCTGAACAAGTTAGTGTATAGGGTGCTGCCCTGCTCTGCCTTCTGCCAGTAATTTTTTAACATGTAAAAACAGTGGGATAGCTTCATTTGTTGTGTAAATCCAATGAATATAGAAGAGAATTCTCTGTTCTATGCAAGTTATGAAATAGAGGATGCTTTATTTCCTTGACTTTCCTTCCCTGCTGATGACATTACCCTTAAAAATAGCATTTCTTGAATGTTACCAACTTGTAAGGATGAAAAACATTTTTCTCTGGTCCTTTCCAGTTGAAAAGAGCCATTACTATATTCATAATACTCTTATTCAATCTTCTGTATCTTTTTCATCTTGATAGCCTTTAAATTTTTTTACTCAAGTAGATACTTAAGACAAAGATGGTTGTACAGTCATAGCTGCTAGATGATTTAAAAGCAGTGTAAATCCATTTAGTTATATGAACTGACACTTGCAACATACTGCTGAACATGAGTTTTACATCGCATCCTTTGGATGCATTTCAAAAGAACATTTCAGAAGTATATATTGTTTTTGCATAGATACTTTAGTATGGAAACCTGTGTGTTCAGATTTAAAGATACTTTGATAACCTACATTGTCATCTTGGAGCAAACTTACAAGTTTCCTGTTTTCTCTGAACTGTTCACTTTTTACTTTAAGCCTCCTGCTTAGGAAGTCACTATGAACATGAATTTACCAATAAAGGGAATTAATACATTTCTGCTTAAACGATAGAGATGGTTTAATGTTCATTTGGATAAAAGAAAAATAGACATCAGCTTTCTGTACATCTTGTATCTCATATGAAAATGGATCCAGCACATTTTTGCTTGGTTATGTAATGTTTTATTAAGAAACACTTCGGTCCAGTATCCACTGAAATCAGTAAAAGAACTTCCATTGACTTTAATGGGCCTCTGAATGACCCCTCCAGACACTTTGCTTTTGTAGATTTACTTTATTTAATTGGAATACTATTAAGGGTATTTGTTGAGCTACTTGGCTTTCTCCCCTTCTTTCCTCTTTTCTTGCCGTTTTAAAATGTCCATAAAGTTTTGCATATTCTCTGTGTTTTCAGACGAATTATGCAATGTTCTGTTTGTTTTCATTTAAACAAAAATCAGTAGCTGTCCTACAGTAATATATTTTGGAAAGAAGAATATTTATAAATGTCCAACTAATAAAATTTGAGAGTATAACATAATTATTACAGTTATGTTTGATATTCAGTAGAATCCTTCAGTATCATGGTTCACTTGCCTGGTTTTATTTGTCAAACTATGTCAAAAACAGTTATTTAATGATCTTAGCCCTTAAGTATAATAAGTCAGGAAGTTTTTTGCCTTTTAAAACTGACAGTAAACTGCTTAACTTTTTTTTCTTTACTGTAAATTTGTTGTGTCACTTCTGACTTTCAGTGGAAAAGTGTGAAATGAATTAAGCATCTTGCCTTAAAAATAATTGCTGTTTGACAATTTCCTAATGTGACATAATGTTAATCTAACTAAATTTACCAACTATTAGAATTCCTTGTGAAAAAAAGACATTTTTGACTGGTGTACATTTACTAGTTCCAGAAAATATTAGGTTATAAAGAAGAATATTTTACTAGAGGTGTATTGATATATTGGTCCATATTGGATTGGCACTGATAAAAGGAAAATTGACACTATTGGCAATTGGCTTTTTTTGGCCGGTGTAGCCAATAAGGTCACTGATAAATGCTGTGTGCACGTGCGCAGCTGCAACTTGTACACAGCCACGAATCCAGCTCGGCAGCTTGGAGAGCAGCATCCATCTGGTAAGTCTGTGGGGGGGAAGGGGCATGTGGGGGGACAGATCGAGGCCCCCATGGTGAGGGAGGGAGTGGGGCAGGGGCAGCCCAGGTGGGTTGCGGGACAGAGCTGCGGGCGGCTTGTCTTGGCAGCATAGGGGGTGGGGTGTGGGGGTGGCTTCCCACTGTGCCCACACTCCCAGGGGAGGCATGAGGAACATGTGCCCCCCAGATTTGTGTGTGGGATGAGGGCAGGCTGCCCATTGCGGGCTTGGGGCCAGGGGCTGCACCAGCCTCTTCCCATTATGGGAGGTTGGGTCGGGTCTGTGCTTGGGGTAGGGGGGATGGTGGCAGTGGTGCTGGGAGGGATGGTTATGGGGGGCTATGGTGAATTTTTGCGGTGGGGGGCTATGATGAATTTTTGTATTCCACTGTGTAGCCCCCCCTCCCCGCACTGCCACTGTCTGCCTCACTCACCACAAGCACAGCTCAACCCCCATACCAGAAAGAGGCCAATGTAACCAGCCCTCTCCCCATGAACAAAACTGGGGAGCATATGCCCCCATGCCTCCCCTGGGGGGTGCATGCATGGCAGGGAGCTGCCCCTCAGATGAGCCACCCACGGCTCCATCCTGTGCCCTGCTGTGCCTTGGCTGAGCAGCCCCTGTCCCTGCACCTACCTCAGTCTCAGCCTCCCCCCCCCCGCCCCCCCGACCATCAGTACCAGTCAAAAGAATCTTTATTGGTACACCTCTGTATTTAACAATAGTCACAATTTTGAATCCATTTCTGTGTATGCTGTTGATAAATGTGAAATGTGCATGACTAAAAGAGTATAACTGAAGTATGGGAAGCAGACATTGAATATGAATCCTTGTGGTGAATGGCAGTTTTATTTCTGCTTAAAAAATAAAAACAGACGCAAAAATCCTGAAGAGATTTTTTTCATCCACTGAAATCTATGGGACTTTTGGATACACAAAGGAACATGTAATTGGACGCTGTTGGCTAGATTCAGTAAAGGGTCCTTAAGCACTTACCCCTTTGTAGACAACAAAACTCTCACTGGTTTAGACGTTAAGTGCATAAGTACCCTTTTCATGTTGGGCCCCAAATCTGTAGTATAAATGTTTTAAATTTTGACCAGTACACTTCTTTTGGATTTTCTAGTCTGTCCATAAGCTTAATTAAAAACACTTTTTTAGTGGAGAACACATACCTCGATGCATATATTTTTGGTTAATTCTCAGAGTCATATATCTTGTAATCTGTAAATTTGTGTGGTCTGTTTGTTATTCCTGAAATTTATTATGGATGTTTCTATACCACCCATTATCAAGTTTTCTTTTGCCAGGTATTTCATTGCTTATGTTACACTAATTATTACATTAAAGTTTGTTATTTGCGTGAAAGACATGATGCTGTCAGCTGCCATTGGCCTTGTATTGACATCTTTTTGTTGTCCTGCTTTTATAACTACAAAAATACACTGTTCCCTGCAATCAGATTTTGGCAAGGTCTTGAAGGATTTTTCTCAAAGCAACTTTCTGTTTAGGTAAATTAAAAGCAATCCTGAAGCCTTGGCGACTATTGGATCAATGCACACCTTTTTGCATAACATTTTCATTGCTGGATACTCAAGTAGATTTAGTGTCTGCTGTAGTAGGCACCAACAGGATTTGGTTGTTTGTTATTTTTCTTTCAATTTTTATTCCCTAACTGTTGTTTGTATTCAGGGCACATTACAGCCCTCTGAAGATTGAGAACACTTTTCATTATTGCCTTTTATCTGTCATGCTGTTTGAATGATTTTACTGGACGGTGGTAAAGTAGGAAGCGGATACAAGTAAATTACAACTTGTATCTATTTCTGTCAAAAAAAACACTAAAAGAAAAATATAATATGGCCCCCATAAAACATTGTTATTTAGAAAGCAATTTTTGCCAAATTAGTGTATGTAAATTGTCTTCTCTCTGTACAATTGAAATGTTTGCATTATTTTTAGGAGTCAGCTGCAGCCGTTAAGTTGAGCCATATAGATTCATATATTGAAATTGATATTGTGTTTTAGGTAAAATAATACATTTTTAAGTCATTTACCATTACTAAAAGTAGGTCATATTTTGGTTAATATTAAGGCCAAATAAAAAAAAAAAAATGAGCAAGGCATGATTTTCCTGTTTATGAGGATAGCGTTTAAAATGGAGAGTTGATCAGCATGATTTATATTTAAGTGTTTTTGAACATTCAAAAGTTTAGATGCTTTCAGATTTGGGATTTTATTTTATATTAATCTGTCATTTTAATTCATGCAATAAGATAACAGTTAGTGCACTCAGTTAGTGTTCAATAACCAATTCCTCTGTAACAATCAGGTAAGACCAAATTGTGCTTTTATGGGCCAATGCACCTCATAGTGAAGTAGGGGTGAAACAGGGGTGCAGGAAAATGATCCACCTGTGTCTGTAACGCAGCATTCCTACCAGTCTGTGGAGGTTACACTGACTTGATGCTTTTAAGGGCTGCAGTTGCTTCACTGATCCTATGTGCTCACTCCACAAAGACAAGGAGGACTGAATTTTCTTGTGTTGTCTGTCTTTTGCCCCACAGCCTATTGTAATGAGGAAGTATCACTTGATATAACTCTAGAGGCCCTCTGTGTCTCTGGAGGCAATTAGAGTTGGATTTGAATTTCTGCTTGAAAGAGCTCCAAAGATTTAAAAAAATAGATGTCTAAATATAGGCTCTGAAGTAGTTATTTAAACAAATGGAAAAGTAGCCTGATTTTTTCAGAAGTGCTGAATACCCAGTAGCTCCTTGCTAATGCTAGCCTAAGGCCTGATCTGCAGGCAGTTTGTGTACCAGTATACCTGTGTTGGTTTGGAACTGTTATTTTACCATTGTTGCTATGGCGCTACAACCTCTCATGTGGAAGTACTTTTATCATTTTAAAATATTGGATTCACTGTTGTAGGGTGGTATTGTTTTAACATATCCATGTAGTCAATGCAATGAGACTTGTATGTTTAAACAAGGCCTACCTGTGAGCTTAAGTTTAGCTATGGTTTGTGAAAATCGTGGTCTGTTTGTGTCAGATGTTTTCCCACTCCTTTGGTAATGAACAGGCCACTAACTGTTCCTTTTGCACTAAGGAACCATTAACAGAGATACTGTATCCCTCTTAGCAGGATTTAAAATATCTAAAATAATTTAAAGGAGTTCTGTGGAAAGAACATATGTATAAGCTTTTCCTAAATATGTTTCCAAGTTTGTTTCTTTATATTACAATATCACCGGCATAGTGCAGACATTACACTTAGGTAGACTGAACGAGAGTTTGGTCAATCTAAGTGCTGATCTGTACAGATATTTGGGGTTTAGATGAGGTCAAAAATGGGTGGCCTCATCTAACTTAGTTCACATGAGGAGGTAAGTTAGAGTGGGAATGGGACAGCCCGATCTAATGAACATTTGTACACGTTCAGAGTGCAGCCCTGTAACTAAGAAAGCCCAGCTACTCACCCCAGCCCTGGGGCTGTGCTGTTCCTACCCCCTGACTCAGGCTGGTTTATTTTTAGCCCCCAGAAGGACAACACTAACCCTCACCTCCCAGGCATGCCAAAAGCCTGGCCTTTCTGTCACCTTCCCATTCCTGTCCTCTCCTTTCCCACCCTGATTTAGATTGGGTTCCTGGTAGGGCTGTGTGAAGCTTTGGGTGCTGATTTGATTCGGAGGAGATTTGGCCTGATTTGGTGGCTGAATCTCCAAATCTGAATCGACCCAGGGGACTAATAAAAATGTCTGAATTGATTTGAAGCTCTCTGAATCTTTGGAAAAGATTCGGAGAGCTTTGATTTGGATAGTCCCCGCCTGCTGCAGCAGGGAGCTGGTGTGAGACTTGGAGCTGGTAAGTAGGGGGAGGGGAGGGGAGACTGAAGGAGGGGGGAGGGGACCCTGGGGGGACCCCCACCAGGCCTCATCCTTTGCCTGCTCCCCACCATGGCTGCTGCACCTGCCCCAGCTCCTGGTGCTTTAAAAAAAAGCCCTGATTCACTGGGTGCTGCTGGGCGGGGGGGCAGGAGATCCCCACTGCCCCACGCTGCCATGAGCCCCCCAAAGCCCCCCTCTCCCCCAGCTCTCCCCATGGCTGCCCTGCCTGCCCCAGCTCTGGCCCTTTAAGAAAAAAAAACAAACAAGAAAAACCCCAGGACTCAATGCTCCTGCAGCAGCCTTGGGGGTTTGGGGGTCTTGTGGAAGAGCCCCCCCCCCAGCACAGAGCAGTGGGGGTCACTGGGGATTCCCCCCCAGTCGGGTAGGAACGGTGAGTGTGGGGGTTTTTCTTGGGTTTTTTTCCTTAAGGAGCTGGGGCAGGCGGGGCAGTCATCGGGGGGAGGTCTGGGGGGTTTGTGCAGAGCCCCCCATGCGTTGGGGGGCAGCAGGGATCACCCCCTGTCTGGCAGCATCTGGTGATCCAGGGCTTTTTTTTTTTTCTTCAAAGTGCCAGGAGCTGGGGCAGGCAGGGTATCTGGGAGCTGGGGTGCGCGAGGCATCTCCCTGTGGGAAGAGTGGGTGGGGGTTGGGCCTGGCCTTTGTAATTAGGAGATTTGGCAGCAGCTGAATCTCTGAATCAGATTCACCCAGATCGGTTTGGGACAGTGATTCGAATCACTCTCCCCCGAATTGGACAAATCCAAATCCAAAGTGAATACTAGCCACTTCGCCTAGTTCCTGGCATGGCTTCTGGCACCAACAAATGCATGCCCAAGTCAGACCCGATTTTTATGATCACGTGGGTTAAAGTAAGCCATGTGATAGTAGATTGGGTAGCGCAAACTTATGCACATACCTACTAAAGTTATTTAGTCTGGAGAAGAGAAAACAGGCTTCAAATACCAGGACTAGGGACAGCAATTACACATAAACCAGTATAAATGATTGGAAACTGTTTAAAAAATGTAATGCAACAGAAGTTCAGTGGTTCATTTGCTTATTGGTTCAATCTATGCTGGTTAGACTAACCTGCAAAGACTGAATCGATTCAGCCTTGGCCTTTTTGACTGTCTGTACCTAATCATGAAGGGCAATTAAAGAAAGAATGGAGATGAGCTTTTCTTTGTGACTGGAGGGAGCAGAACTAGGAGCAGTGGCCTCAAGCTGCAGCAGAGGAAGATTAGGTTGGCCATTAGGAGAATCTTTCTGACTACCAGGATGGTCAAGCATAGGAACAGGCTACATAGAGAGGTTGTGAAATCACCATTCTTCAAAAATTTTTAGAGCATGTTAGACAGAGACTTGGATGGTAGACTTGGATGGGACATTTCCTTCAAGGGTGATCCTGCTTCGAGCAGGGATCTGGATTAAATGGCTTTGTGAGATCCCTTCCAGCTCTACTTTTCTATGATCACATGCACAGTGATATAAAAAGATGTTTTAGATTTACCTCTTACCTGGGAGTTAGTCTCTATGCAGATCCTTAACCTATTGATATTACATATTTGAATACCAAATAACAGTCTTGATAATGCCAAACCTTTAAAAGAATCACAGGATTTACAAATTATATGTTTCTTTAGGATATTAGTTTATTGCTGAGCCTTTCAGAGCATAGTTGGATCATATTTCTAGGTTTTTGTCTGAAACCATGAAGCTATAAACTATTTTAAGGAAGCCTTGAGGAGGTGTAGCTTTTAATAAAAACAGTAAATATTGTGAGGCTTGTGAAAAAATTGTGAGATTTGGAGGACGTGCTGCTTCTCTTTACAACTAAAATATTCTAGAATTAACTGTTGTTTAGATTAGGCTGCCTTGTGATATTTTAACCCTGTTTTTAAGACAGCTGAAAAATGGCTTTAAAGATGGGTAGTAGAGACATAAAACAGTTTAAACTGTAATTTAAAAAGTAATATAGACAAGCCTCTGCAAGAGTAGATTTTGACTAGTTATACATGCTTGTGTTGATGAGCTGAAGAATATACAAATGTTCTAAATTGGTCACTGTACTGTATTTCACTTAGGTATTTTATTATTTTTGAGAGAGAAAAACAAACCTTTGTCTTTTACACTCTCTTTATTACTGATATTAAATTCTGTACAATGGCAAGCTAGGTTAAATATTCACTTGAATATTATTGCACATGCAGTGATGTCACAGCCAGGTCTGTTACTATTCCATTGAATATCACCAGCCTGTTTTGACTGGATCTAAGAATTACATTGCTAATTCTGCTAACTGTCCTAGTTGCGAATGGTGACTGATCATGTAGATCCATCAGGTACAGTCACCATGTACCTGGTATTTCTTTTTCACATAAGGAATCCAGAATTAGGCCCGAGACTGCAATCTGTGCCTTAGTCTGCATCTCTTCAGTGCTGCATAGCTTTGAACATGCCCAAGAAGCATGCCTGAGATGGCAACTTCAGTGGTTCTGAAGCACACTGGCAGGGCTGCTACAAGTCAACTTCACCGCCACATTTCTTGGATTTGGCACATGTTGAGTAAGATTGGCAGGTTAACCTCTCTCTGGCAATTGTGAGTATGACAGTAGTAGTTTAAAGCAGCAGTGTATATCATCCCTCAGCCTCAACTTGCTTAGACATGTTTCCCCAGAAAACTACCTGATTTTGGATTCTAGTTAATCCCTTTAGAGTTAACATAGAAAGCATGGATTGGAGGTTTAGCTAAGACATTTCTTAAATATATACATTACTCTCTCAAGTAGCACAAAAGTGTTATAAATCTGCAGAAATCAGTGAATGTCTGAAGCAGTTTTCTCACCTGTCTTTTACTTGAGTCCCTGGGTTTGTCAAAGCCCTTCAAGTGGTTGTCTTCAAACCATTTAGGCCTGCAAAATAATGCTGCTTATACTCCCCACAACTGACATATATCTGTCAATAGTAAAGTTAACACACGGCAATGCCATTACTCATTGTGTGTTGACCAATCAGAGTCTGCACTGCCATTTTTTAAATTTAGGCATGTACCCCTTGGCAAAGTGCCCTGTACTCCAGTTTGAAAAATACCACTTTAGGATGCAGACATGCACAATTGAATCATTCCCAAAAGTCTCTGATTGGGAGCTGGTTTATAAGTGTGTGAAATGGTGTGGCTCTGACACCAGGCAATGGAAGTGAGCACCCAGCCCAGAATGCCTCACAATGAGCGAGTTGGGTGGGAAAGCTTGCACCCATGCTTTGGGAGTCTCAGCTGGTGGATGACCTGTGGCTGGGGGTATTGTCACATTTCTGCTTTCTCTTGTTTCTTAAACATGAATTCAATAAACTTCAATAGCCTGCAAATGATTAAAATATTCAGTAAGTTTTCTGGACTTGGGGAGTGTGGGAAGTGCTTGAAAACAAGCTTTTTGGTTCACAGGGCCTGCAGGGGGAGGGGGCATGATGATGGGCTGTGTTTGAGTAGGGAGTGAGGACACAGCTGGTTGTTAGGAAAGTACCTTTTGTTGAACAAGCGGTGCAAGGGAGCTCATTGATTATAAAGTGCTGAGAAGAGGAAAAGAGATGGGGCAGAGGCCTTTGGCTGTGGCTGCATGAGGGTGGTAAGGAACAATATAGTATGGGATGCCCAGACAACTGATCAGACCCATGTCACAGAATGGTTGATGTCCACACACAGAACAGAACCAGTTGAAAATAGTACTTGATTTTGAACGATGTCTGGCAGATTTAAACTATTTTTACAAGCTTGTGCGTCTGTTCATTGCAGGGTCAAACCACATTTAAAATGTTCTGTTATGTATATTCTGGAGCCTAGAGCAAGGGTCAGCAGCATATGATCCATGGAGCCACTGGATCTGGTCCTTAGAGCTGCAGGACTTTGCTTCTGCCCAAGCTTGTGCTGGGATTGAGTACTGAGGAGCTTTGGTATGGTTGGGCAGCTTTCAGATGCACCTGCATTGCAACTGAGGGTGGGGAGAAGTGGCACCAGTGCATCCTCTTGATGTGTCTTTTACTTTTAGTTCTTTGGCATGAGCACAATGCCCATAAAATAAAACCAAAACAAAACAAGCTTTCAATTACACTTCTATGTCAGAGAAATTTTCAAGAGAAGGTTGGACATACACTTGACTGGAATGGTTTAGTCAGGGTTGATCCTGCATTGAGCAGGGGGCTGAACTAGATGACCTTATGAGGTCCCTTCCAGATCCTGTGTCTTAACCAAATATGGAGATTATGTTCAAAGTGAAAGTTTCAGGCAAAACAGAGTTCATAAAATAAAGAGTTTTAAAGTTAACACAGAAATATTCCCTGACACAAGTGCATAGTACTCTTTTGGTTTGTTCACCTTTTCTTTTGAGTCATGGTGCTGAATTCTAGATGGAATTGCATATAAAAATGTTGTTTAACTTTATGTAATGATTGCTACTGGACACTAAAGTTAAAATATATAGTGAATATATATTGGGAAAAGATAGTTTAAGACTTAACCATTTAGATGCATGGAAATGAATAATTAACAGGGAAGTATGTAAATATTAGATTTGTCAAAATATGCAAGTTTCTGAAATAACCTTAACTATGTGCCCTGTTAGCTGGAGAGTGTTGTTAGCAGTTTTGTGTAATAAATAAAAGTTTTGGGGGAAATGTTTTCAATTATTGTATGCAAATGAAATGTAAAATATTTTACAAACATCTTTCTGTTTTCAGCTTCTTTCTTTTATCCTTAGTAAAAACAGTAGTTTTACTACCTTAGTTTTGTAAGTGGGGTACTGTTATTTGTATACTGTCCATAGCCTAATGATCAATAATGGTGTCTTCCTTCTAAGGTCTCGGCCTCGTTTGGAAAAGAGTATTTGGGACGTACTGTATGCTGGAGTTCTCTGGCTCCTTAGGGAGCCTAGATGTGGTAGAAGAGACTTTCTTAAGTATAGTAGGATGATGGTGAGGACAGATGCTGAGGCTGGATTATGTATGGTACATTACAGTATATTTTGCTTTTGTGAGTTCAGTGAGAAATTGGGTTAAGGGTAGGTTTAGTGCTCTGTTTGGCCTATGTGAGCAATGAAGCAGATGGTCTGTGACCATGTTGGAGATATGTCATAAGATGGGAGAGATATGTTAAGACAGGGCTGTCCGTCTAATGGCCTGTGGGCTGCAAGTGGCCTGCAAGGAGTTAATACACAGCCCCTGGCCCCCTAGGTGGCCCCAGTTATCACTCTGGTTGCTGTTGGGGTTTCTAGGCTGCTCCTCCCTTCTGCCTCAGGGGGGCAGGGTGTCACAGCCTGCTGTGCTATGAGAGCCTGTAGTACAGTGCAGTCAGGGCTTGCATGTTATGGTAGGGGAGATGAGGGTGCTACTCCATGCACATGGTGCAGTGTTTGTGTGGCGGGGTGGGATTTGGGCCATAAACCTGTGGCTCACACTACAGCCCCACTGGTGTGGCTCATGTGACTTGCTGTTTCAGCTGCTTAGAAATTGGATGGCTCTGTGTTGAGATATAGGTTGCTAGTAGGCCTCTGCAAAACAGCAAGTATTTGCTTCCGATTCGGATTTGTCCAGCTCATCGGACAGCGATTCTATTTGGAGATTCGAATCATTGTCCCAATTTGATTCAGCTGAATCAGATCTGAAAGATTTGGCACTGCTTTGGCAATTCGCCATTGACTAAACAGGCAGCAGACAGCTGCCTCCTGCTGGTAAGTTTTTTGGGGTTGGGGGAGTGGGGAGGGAAGGAGCTTGGTGGGGAGGGACGGATTGGGGCTGGGACAAGCTGCCCAGCTGGGGCAGGGGGGCGCATTACTCAGGGAGGGAGGGAGGGAAGGGGGTGTGGGACGCGGGCGTGGCAGTGCTAGGAGCAGGGGTTCTGCCGTGCTGCTGCTTGCCCAGCCAGGGCGGGGAAACAGGATGCAGGTGCAGCTTGCTCCAGGTGGAAGGGAGTAAGCAGCAGCAGGGCATAACTCCTGCTCCCAGGGCTGCAGTGCCTGCATCCTGTGCCCCTCTGCACCAGCAGTGCCTGCTTTCCTGTGCCAGCTGGCAAGTAGCGGCAGTGCAGATTCCCCACTCCCAGCACTGATGTGGGTACGGCAGCGCTGGGAGCGGGGCTATGCTCTGCTGCCAGTTGCCAGCTGGCGACAGGTAGGCGGGGGGCGCGATGCATACGTGACTCACTCTGGGTGGAAGGGGGGCAATCAGCAGCAGGGCAGAGCCCCCACTTCCAGCGCTGCCATGCCTGCATCCCATGCTCCCCACCCTGGCTGGGTAGCTTGTCCCAGCCCCAATCCCCCCCTTCCCTAACCCCAATAGACTTACCAGCTGGAGGCAGCTGTGTCAGCTACCTGTTTAATCTACGACCAAATCACTAAATCTTTTCCAAATCTTTTTCCGAATCGATTTGGAACTTTTAATTGGTCTCCCAATTTGATTCAGATTTGGAGATTTGGTCCCTGAATCAGGCTGAATCTCCTCCGAATTGAATCAGCTACCGAAGATTTGCATAGCCGTAGTTGCTAGATGAAAGATATTTCTGGTTGTTTAGGTTGAGGGTTTGGAGAGATTACTTGGTTACTTCTGATAGAATAATGTAAGATTTTACACTTCTATTTAAGAAATCAAAATATCTATAACTATATATACCAACAAAGAGATTTTTTTAAAAATATAACATATGCTTTGGAGTTTTTGGCTATAGTAGCCTATACATTTGAATAAAAAAAGTGACTAAATGTATGTAAGTAATAGCTAATTTTAAAATTAAAGTACCAAGATCAACTACTCTTTTTCTCTGTTAATGTCCTTGTTCTAGTAGGGGGCTTTATAAGGTTCCTTGATATTTTTATTTTTATTTATTTTTATTTTTTTCTCTCTCCCTAGTTGACCTGTCCTATGTGCTCTGATCCTACTGTATACTCAGATTTCCCCAGTTTACAATGTCCTGGAGACCCTTTGGCCCTTACAGACTTGCCAGGTTTCTCCTTGGTTCCATGAAATCAGAGCTTCTTGGGGGTCTCTAATACCTCTTTCCATTTTACCAGAAGGATAAAGTAAATTAAAATATTAAATACTGGTAGAAAGACAATGACATTTTAAATAGCTGTCAGAATTTTGAATTAGGTTAATTTTTTAAATTGTACTAAATGATTCTAGTGTCAAATTTTTTTTCCTATGTAAAGTTAAAGGATTTTTTTTTTAAAGGGGTTTATACTGCAACCCTGGTTACAACTTCAGTTCTAAAGCCACTGTAGTTTCAAGCAGAAAAAAAAATACTAACTACACTGTGGCATTTCAGCTTTCTCACATTTCTTAAGGAAGACTTTCCCATGCCTGAATTACATCACCCATGGGATGTATTCTCATAAATCCAGCAGCTTTGTGCATTATCTATGTTCATTCTTTCTTTCACTGTCTGTCTTTTTATATATGGATTTTTTAACTAATACTTTGACAATTCTTATTTGAGTGTTTCTATCACAAATGATAAATCAACATGCCTCTGTCTTTTATTTAGTTGTAAAGCAAATATGTCTCAGATGACTCTGCTATGTATTTATAGCAAAGCAAGCTATAAATTTCTGTGGCTTATGAGCCATACTTTTATCCTGCAATCACACAAAGACTTAAAATGTTTTGGGAGTCCAGCCTCTTCAAACTGGGCTCTGTGCTATTAATTTTTTTTTCTACTTATTTGGACTAGAATCTTTGGAGAAACATGATGTGATCAGAATTAAATTATGAGATATACTGCAGAAAGACAGTTGGGGCTAATCCTTTATACTGCTTTTGCTTTGAGGGAGCAATATAGGTAAACATTTTGGAAGGGTGTATATATATTGAAAGAGTTGTTGCAAGTTTCATAAAATGTTTCTAAAAGTTGATTTTTCCCATTTCTTCTGCTGGTAAATTATTTCTAGAGGAGTAGGAGAATAAGACTTATACTGTGAATGAAATATTAAAAAATGCACTCACTTGGATATAAGCAGACATGGTGGATATCCATATCAAAGTTACTGGCTAAAATTGTTTGTGGGAGCCAACGTAGTGAAGGCACTTTAGGTGCTACATAAACTTCCCAACATACCCTTTCCTAGTGAATCTCATGTCTGATACTCTGTGCCTCGTCCTTTCCTGAGTTAAGTTATAACCATATGTTTATTTAAATGTTGATTTTTGTGATCTAGGCAAAAATTCACTGAAAGTTACAGAATAATAATCAACTAATTTTATTGTCAATTTTTCCATATGGCATGTAAACCTCAATTTAACAAGATCAAATTTGACTGCATTTAGACCTTTCTCTTACAATTTAGCCCATATTTTACAGTTTATAAGCTAAACTAATTTCCTTTGGAAAAAAAGACTGTTCTTGTGATGGTAATAATTATTTTTTAATTATCTATTAATGGCCGTAGCAGAAGTGTCCATGTCGCAGCCCCTGTCAGATTCCAACAGATCTGCTAAATACCTTGTCATCAACCATCTCAGAGATACATAATGCAAACCTCTAACTTGCAGCAGGTTGACCTGCTGTGTCACAACTATAGGCTGCTTTCAGGGATAGCACTGACAATCCTCTCTGTAATCACTGAGGGACTCACAGGAGTGAAATAGGACTGTCTTTCCAGTATTTGCACTGACGCACAGAGGAGCAAACAGTAATAGGCTATTGATCCCTGGGATGAGATTAGCCATTGAAAGGCAGCATGACAAATACAGTAGCGCTATCTTCATAAAATTAGAATTCAATGACAGTACAAAATGACATTAAAAACTTGACTATCGATATGGACAACATCTGAATAGTGTCTATTTACAAACCTCCAGGGAAACGTTTTGTCTTTGTGAGTCTAGGAAACTTAGACCATGAAAAGTCACGTGTGATCACTGGTGACTTTAATAGCCACAGCATCACATGAGGTTACGGCAAAAATTATGCGAATAACAATTTAGTTGAGATGTGGGTTCAGCATACCACCTAAGCCTGATTCACAACTCATAGCTACCTGGATCTTTGATTAGCTCCCAGCAGAGATGAAGTTGTAAACCAGAACATGCCTTTGTTGAAAACAATATAGAAGTTAAGTGCAAAAAGGCATTTTGGAACCCATACACCCGTTCCACATACCAATAGACCAGTTGCTATCAATGTCATAGCTGTCATAACTCCAAATAAGGTACCAATACATAGATGCTTCAATTTTAAGATATCAGACTGGAGAAGCTTTTATAAAGGCCTTGACAAAAAGTGACACACATTGAACCAGTCTTGAATAACTATGACCTCTTTGTGAATTCATTGCACAAAACCTTCAAGAAATATATACCTCAAGGATGCAAAGCTAGGGTTTACTCCCATGATAGCAGATGACTGCAAAAAATACCAGAACATGTTTCAAAGAGATCCTTTCTCAGAAGACTCTAGTTTAGCAGGCATAGCCCTAAGTAACAGGCTCCAAGAAGAAAGGTGGCAGAAATGGAAAAAAAAAGATCAAAGGTTAACCATTTGCAAGCTGCGTAATGACCTGAAGAAAGTACAGCAATCCCACAACATCATCACCAGGTGGCTCACCAGCTTCTGTTCAATGGTAAAGCTTCGAACAAACAGCCTAAAATACAGATTAGATGGCAAACTGTTCTGGAGCAAAATCATTTTAGCATGCCATATACAATGGATGGACTTGACGCCAGAATAAGTCACTTGCATGTCAAAACAGCTGATCTCGACAGCATCTACAGCGTAGTAGATCAAGCACTTTCATCCCATAACCAAGTTATGGGTATTATGACTTTCTAACAATTGCTCATCAACCCTTAGAATACCTAAATTATGGCGATAAGCCCATGGAATACCTCTATTAAAGCCAGGGAAGGATGTCTTTGTCCCAGAGAACTTAAGGCCAGTGTCACTTCTGAGCCATCTCTATAAGCTTTATGGATGCCTTATTCTCAATTGCCTTTTACCTCATATTGAACAACATCTAATACCAAATGAAGCTGGATTTAGACCAGGCAAGTTCTGCACTGGCCAAATACTAAACATCATCCAGCATATAGAAGATGGATTTGAGAAAGGAATGATAACAGGTGTTGTGTTTGTAGACCTATTGGCAGCGTATAACACAGACAGCCACTGAAACCTGCTTGCCAGAATCTGATCTGAGGCATGACTACCACCTAGTACAGCTCATCTGATCCCTTTTATAGAATAGATGGTTCTACTTAGAACTGTGCAAGAAATGGAGCTGCTGGAGATGACAATGAAATGGCCTCCCACAGGGTAGCGTGCTAGCACCAGTACTTTTTAACATATATACTAATGACCAGCTCAGCCAGCGTAATACAAGGAGCTTTATGTATGCTGATTATCTATGCATCACGTTGCAAGAGAAAGACTTCACCACTGTTAAGAACACACTGATATGTGCACTGAACAACCTGTCAGATTACTACAATAAGAACCAGCTTTGCACCAACCCAATCAATATGCAGATTACAGATTTTCACCTACGACATAGAGAAGCAAACTGGAAATTAAACATCACCTGGGATAGAATCCCACTGACTAATCACCCCAAACCCATGTACTTGGGATTTACATTGGACTGAACACTTACGTTCAAAGCACATATAGAGAAGACAAGGAGAAAGTCAGTGCCTTGAACAAAATACTTTGAAAGTTGGTCACCTCAAAGTGGGGAGCGAACTGAACTATGTTATGAAACACTGCTATTGTCTTGTGTTACTCCACTGCAGAGTATGCATGTCCAGTGTGGGAATGATCAGTTAATGCCAAGAAACTAGACCTAATTCTAAGTGACAGCTGTCCTGAAATAACAGGATGTCTATAGCTAACCCTAAAGGATAGCCTGTACTTACTGGCTGGCATTGCACCACCTGATATCAGAAGTAAAGTGGTGAGTCAACAAGAAGGGTCATGGCAGGTGGAAGACCCCAGGCATCTACTCTGTGGTTACACAGAAGTAACTAAATGGCTTAAAGCTCAAAACTTTTGTGACCAGTGTTGTGCCATTGGACACGACAGCTGGCAAGGCATGGCTGAGATGATGGAAGGAAAGATTAGGTGTAATCAGGTGCTCTGAAATAGATCTGGAACCCTAGGAGGACTTTCTCAGAGCAGTTGATATAGACTGGCCCAACATGGTGATGCCCGAATCGCTTGTGCACAGAGCTGGAAGACAAACAAACATGATCAAATGAGGCGACTCTGATGACACTTTGATGACACCTTCATATGTGAGTGTGGAGAAATGCAGACAATGGACACCTGCTCATTTACCAATTCCTTGATGAGACCTGTATGAAGGAGCACCTCACTGCAGCAACGGAAAGAGCCATTGCTTCTGCATGATTCTGGAAAAACATCTAGTTTATGACAAAAATGCAAGAACACAATGACTGTTCATTAGTGCACCAAAACGGCTTTGAACAACAGTTTATTTTTCTGGTGTCCTCGATTTAAAGAAATATTCCTTGAATATGATTAAAGCATAGTTCAAATGGGATATTGAACCTGACATTTTTAATGCTTATTGTTGGTTTTTCAAATAATTATTTTCCCCTCTAATACTGAAACTTGTGATTTGAAACTGGTCCATTAGAAATTCAGTTGAGATCACTAACTTATTTCATATAGTCCACTAAAAAGATAAGAAGTATTAAGAGTATTTGCTTCTGATATCTAGGGCTGAATTTAAACTACAATTCTAGTTATGAAAGCTTCATGTCTTATCATGAATTCCCAAACCTTCTAGTACCCGTACAAAATCAATTGTAAGCCAGAACCAGTTGTAAGAACTTATAAGATGAAATTTAAAGAAGGTAAATCAGTGACTGAGGCAGTTGATTGAATGGGAAAGATTAATCAAAGGCTGAAGGAATATGGGAACTGGTAAGAGAAATAGAGGAGAGCAGGTCCATGGACAGCCTGAGGACAGAATTTTTCAGTAACAAATGAAATAAAAGGAAGTCAACAAAGATAACACCAGATAAGAGTGATATTGGTATAGCAAATAACCTGGGTGAAACATTCTGGATCCTGTGAAATTGAGAGAGTAGGGACTGGGGAAGGGGGCAAGGGGGAGGCAAAAAAGAAGAAACGGGAAAAGGAATCCTGGGTAGGAAATGCATAAGAAATTAATGCAAGGGTTTCACGGTGGTCAAGGTAAGGATGTTCTTGTATTATTCTGAATCTGGTAAATGGAAGATAACGTGTTCTCTTACAAGCTGAGAAGTAAAAAGTAGACAACAGTTGAAGTTCAAGTATGACTATACTCCCTCTTTTCCACTCCCCCCTTCCGGTTCTGTTGCCATAAAAACAAAATTGAAGTCATAATTAAAACAAGTAATAATGGAGATAATCAGTAAAGATGACTTTTCACAGAAAGGAGAACTTCAGCCTTTATTTCTTTCAATAGTAGGAAGTAATGGCATACCGAAGTTCTAACAAAATTAAAGCCTGGAGGAGTGAATTCAGAAAACTAGATTAAATCTGAGGAAAGAGAGATACAGGAATTCACTGAAATATCCCAAAAGGTAAAAAGACGAGAGCAAGGAGGGAGACTCTAGGCTCTATATTGAAGAAAACAATGGAAAAATAGTTTGTCAGAAGTTTTAGTCAGAAATGAATGAATAGAAAGGGGTACTGATTTTAATTAGGGAAGGAAATCGGTAATAAATTTCTTCCAGCATTTCACACCAGAACTGCTAGGTTATGAATATTCAGTATAACTATTTACCAAATATATTTTTTGGTCCCCTCAAAACATGCAGGTAAAGGTGCAATTGGATGTAATGTGTGATCCACGCAATTGCATCTCCTGCCATGCCACATGTGTATGGCAGGAGGTGTGATTGCAGGATCATGCATTAGATCCAACTGTGCCTTATTGCCAAGAAGGGAGCCTCATTACTAAGAGGCTACACCACATGTGGCTGAGACCAAGAGCCCCATCTGGTGTGGGGACTCTTGGTCCTGGCTGCATGTGTGGGCCTAGGGGTTTCACTCACCCTCGAGCCTTGGGGATCTCAGCTGCTGCAAAACCCTGGGCTTTGGGGTATCAGATTGTACAAGGTGAACCCTTGCAGCTGGGAGCCCCATCAGCTGACAGATCTCCCAGCTGCAGGGAAAACTCTGCCACAGGTACAGATTCAAGTTCAGTTGCAACCAGCTATAAAGTTAGTATACATTTGCAAGGTCTAACTTCATACCTATTTGGAGCTTTTAATCATGTGATAAATATTTTGCACATATATCTGGTCTTAACGTAATTGTGTAATTAACCAGTTAATTGCATGATACCTGTAAAGTGTGAGCATGTGTGTGGGGAGAGGGCTTTAAGACACTTTATAAAGAAGCCATTTGTGTGCTGTTTTTAAAAAGGGTAGTTATGTTGCATATCTGCCTTCTACAAAAAGCTCATTAATTTTAAATAAGAGTTCATTTTTAACAAAGTAGTCAACAGGTGAAATGCTAGCTTTCTAGGGAATAGTGAGATTGACAAGCTCAGATAAATGGGCTATGTTTTAAAAAAAAGTGTAAACAAAATTAAGGAAAAGGAAACTTACCATCAATCCATTTACTTTTCTTACTCCCAACTCCATACATACCTCAAGGCCTTTGGTTGGGCCTTAGTAGAAATAATCATTTGACATTAGCTGACTTTTTAGTTGCCTTTGCCTCCCCCTATTCCTCTGTAAACTTTTTGAGATATGTAACTTCACTCTTACTTGATTTAGACCTATTTTATACTATATTAAAAGTCAAAAGAACATTATTAAGTGTAGGATATACTAGATTTACAGTTAACCTAGCAACCTTAATTCTTTTCTCTTGTGCATCCAACATGTGCACTGATTAATATTGGAGCCCTCTGGTAAAAAGATAGCATATGGTCATATAATTAAAGTATGTATCATAATGATGTGCACAAGGGGGACAGAATTAAGATTTCACAGACAACCTGTCTAGCAGTTTTTTAAAAATGTTTTAGTGCTTGACTTTGAAACCTTAATAATTTCCTTTAAATGTTGCTTTTATCTGATAAAATAGTGAGGATATTATTCCTTCCTCCACCTGATTGCAAGGGATTAAGCAGAGAGAGGTGGGAACACTCCAGGCCCAGGAAAATAAAAAACAGATTCAGTGGATTGAAGTATAGCCCCTAGGCTGTTCTGAGGCCTAGCAGGAGGAGACAGGAACTGCATCTTGAAGACTGTTTGCTAGGGCTGTACAAAGCTTTGGGTGCTGATTCAATTCGGAGGAGATCTGGCTTGTTTCGGTGGCTGAATCATTGAATCCGAATTGAATTGGGAGACCAATAAAAAGGACTGAATCAATTCGAGGCTCTCTGAGACTGAGAAAAGATTTGGAGAGCTTTGGAAGTTTGGGCAATCCTTGCTTGCCATTGCAGGGAGCTGGACCTGGACTCCATGCTGGTAGGTAGGGGGTGGGGTGGGGGCTGGAGGAGTGGGGAGGGGACCATGGGGGAACCCCCACCAGGCTCCATCCCCTGTCTGCTCCCCCATTCCCCCCCCCCATGGCTGCCCCACCTGGCCCCAGCTCCCAGTTCTTAAAAACAAACAAACAAACAAAAATCCCTCTTCTGCCAGGTGTGTGTGTTCGAGGAATTTGCTGCTGCCCCCCCCACTGCACCACACTGTGCCGGGAGCTCTGCCATTGGCTCCCTTCCCCCTCCCACTCTCC